>NC_134837.1:34486214-35086214 GCF_004210375.1 Tachypleus tridentatus | reverse complement strand
CCAATTATCCTTCTCAATTTTAGTTACACAACCAGTGTCTCCACACCTTTCATCAAGCCCTCAGTTGTAACATTACAGCTTCACGTGCGCCATATGGTGAGAAAAAATTGTTGAGTCATAAGGCTTGAATACGACTAGGAAAAAAAAATTCTAGTAACGTTTAATTTTTTTTCTTGGGGGTGGGGCAAGTAAAACGGATTGACCTGCTGTCTTTTTATTTCGTGCGTGATGTTCGCAAAATTTCCAGGCTTACTACAACTCCTATCAATACCTACCTTATAGCTTATTTATTTATCCTTTGAAATTATGGAGGGCTGGTGCAGATAGTTCTCGTGTAATTTTGCGCGAAATTCAACAAATTTTTTTGTTACAAAGAAGAACATAAATCAAAAAAATACATACAATCGAAACAAATGGTTCTGTTTGTTGGGAAAAGCCACACACGATTGCCTTTTCTGTATCCATCACGGGTATCGAACCATTGTTTTTATATTATAAGTTCTCAAATTTACCGCTGAGCAATAGAGACTAAGCAAAAGTTAATTATAGTTCCAAACACCGATTAATTAGTGTAAGTGTTTTTATATTTCATGTAGTCGTGTAACATTGTTATAAAAGTATCGTCGTGTTAAACTCTAAAATCAAACACGACTAACTCCAAGAGAAAGATAATATCTTAACGATTAGGTCGAAAAATAAAAAAATACAAAAATCTTAATATTCCATTAACTGACAGCGTAATTAGCTTGGGTAATAATTAGCTTAGGTAATACTACGCTTGTTAATTCTCACAGCATATTTCAACTTACCTGACCTTATAACACACGCGGGCCCGGCATGGCCAGGTGGTTAAGGCACTCGACTCATAATCAGAGGGTCGCAAGTTCGAATTTTCGTCACACTAACATGGTCGCTCTTTCAGTCGTGAGTGCGTTATATTGTGAGGGTCAATCCCACTATTCGTTGGTAAAAGATTAGCCCAAGAGTTGGCGGTGGGTAGTGATGATTAGCTGCCTTTCCTCTAGTTTTACACTATAAAATTAAGGACGGCTAGCGTAGATAGCCCTCGTGTAGCTTTGCGCAAAATTCAAAATAAACCAAACCAATAAACCTAATCATTGGAATCAGAACAACCCTTGCAAGAGAAACAACATCCATTAAGAGAGAACGACTTTCACTAACATTAAGATAATTAAATTCTATGTTTGTTATTTTTTTTAGAAATTCGTCGAAAAGATGCAGACACGGGGAAAAAAATCAATTTCCGACATTTGCAATTTAAACTTGTGCTTAAAATATTCATTGCAGATAAACCTTTCTTCTGATCAAACTGCTGCTTGGTGGATTGTTTTGAACTTTCATATAACCATCATTCATTTTATATAATAAAATTTTAAACATATACCTATACACTATTCACTCAGTCACATTATTGAATACAAAATCCTTAGGCTACTAAAAGCGGACTAGTGATTAGTAAATTCGAGGATCCTGGTTCACTTCCCGTTACCGAAAAATCCCAGCTACATGCTTTATGGATTTTTCTAAACCAATTACTAGTTTCAACGATTCATTCATTTTTCTATTGAAGCTTATAAGGAACATAAGCTATCACTCAAATGCGTCTATAATGTTTTCAGAACTTAAAAAACGGTTTCATAAGTGACTATGTTGTTTAGTAATGATCTCGTACAGATCTTGACGATTATTTTTGATGATTTGTTCAACCGTATTCACAAAGCATTGGAACAAACTAACTGAGTAACTGAATTCTTATGATGAGAATTAGCAGAGTTTTTCCCGGGAGAGTTGAGATGTTTAGAGTCGAACACACGATATATAAAAATATTAAAAGAAATTAAAACTAGGCTAAAACGTGATCGTTATTTATAACTTTACTTCATCATTAAAAGGCCTCGCGAGAAATACTCGTGTAGAATTGAAAGCATAACCTGCATTTTAACTAACAATCTAGCGAGGGGTCTGCAGTTTGCCCTATTGTCATTTTACGTTAAATGCTACTTAGAAATGTTTGGGAACAGATACAGACAAAAAGTACGATAATGGATTACCTATTAAGCTTATTGTTTTGTTATCTTACAAGTCAGGAGAAATTAAATAGCCACAAACTTAGGAGACATGTCTCTAAATCCAGTCCTTTAAACTGAGTTCTGAAAGCCAAAAAAAAAAGGTAATTTGGTATTAATGCAATCAATTCGAATGTTTTTTTTAGTTTCAAAAACTACATTTTATTTCTCTCGACTTTGTTTTGTTCAGTTAATTCATTTGGAAATTGAAGACTCAAAGGATAAACGTGTTTTTTTTTTTTTTCGTCTGCTCAGTCTCGTGATGCACCATCGGTCTATTCAACCTTCCTGGTAAGCACAATGAAATAACACAATTTAAAAATATGGACTAAAGATTTGCAGTAATTGACATCTTGTCATAATAATCCTAGGTACATTATCATCGAGTATAACATATGAACATAAAATATCATATTCAGAGAGATTTGAAACTATTTCTGGTATCTATTCGTGATTGTTTTTTGCAGGGTCTCATTTTAAATTACAACAGATTATGCCAGTTTCTGAGAGAGTCACGACTGTAAAATAGTTAAAATATTTTAATAAAAATCTTAGTTTATGATAGCGTACTACGTCGTCTTACACTAAGTCGACTACTACATTCATTCAAACCAAACAACATGAAACAGAATAATACACAGAATGTACCCTCTGGAAACGTCTTTGTTTGGCGTATTTATTCTTTGTTACAGAATTGTTGATAAGAGTGATTTGTTTCTGTAATTTAAACAACAACGAACGAACGACCTGTTGTTTTCACTTACTCGGTGGACTCAGAAGATAGCCTCCTGTGGCTTTGCTATAAAAAACACTCTAGTAACTATAATCACACACGACGAATCAGACAAGTCTTTTATAAATGTTTTCTTGTCTAAACTTTACATTCAAAAAGCATTTTCAACGTGCAAAATTAAGGACTTTCCACAAGTAGAAGCTATTATCAGTACCATGAGGACTTTTACTGGAGTAAGGACTTTCCACAAATAGAAGCTATTACCAGTACCATGAGGACTTTTACTGGAGTAAGGACTTTCTACAAGTAGAAGCTATTACCAGTACCATGAGGACTTTTACTGGAGTAAGGACTTTCCACAAATAGAAGCTATTATTAGTATCATGAGGACTTTTACTGGAGTAAGAAGATTTAAAACTTTCCATGCGTTAAAAAAGAAAGATCTCAAACGTATCAATGCAATTAAATTACCACTTCATTGTTGTACCTTGGAATACTTTAATCAAATTACCACTTCATTGTTGTACCTTGGAACACTTTAATCAAATTACCACTTCATTGTTGTACCTTGGAACACTTTAATCAAATTACCACTTCATTGTTGTACCTTGGAACACTTTAATCAAATTACCACTTCATTGTTGTACCTTGGAACACTTTAATCAAATTACCACTTCATTGTTGTACCTTGGAACACTTTAATGCTATTGAATGTTTTATGCGCTCTTATGGTTTGTATATAATAATCTAATACTTGAAGTGTACGTTAAAAATAGCATTCATTGAATTTAATACTTAATTCAATTTTCCAATGGTAGAGAACTTATTATGATGTTGCTTCTTTGAAAATAGTGAGAAAAGTCAATTCTGAAAACAATGAACCGTTAAGGGTTAAGTGGTCATGTGCTTCAGAGATCAAATAGCAGTGTGTGTATACCTCATTTCACAAAATACTTTGGGAGTATCCTAATAAAAGAAGACAGGATACTTGGCAAAATCATTATGGGGGGAGTAGCTTTAGGGAGCAACAGTTTGGAAAGCTCAATGGAGGGTTGGATGGATACTTGACAAAATCGTTATTGGAGGAATAGCTTTAGGGAGCAACAGTCTGGTAGGCTCAATGGAGGGTAGGATGGATACTGGACAAAATCGTTATGGGGGAGTAGCTTTAGGGAGCAACAGTTTGGAAAGCTCAATGGAGGGTTGGATGGATACTTGACAAAATCGTTATTGGAGGAATAGCTTTAGGGAGAAACAGTCTGAAAGGCTCAATGGAGGTTTGGATGGATACTTGGCAAAATCGTTATGGGAGGAATAGCTTTAGGGAGCAACAGTCTGGAAGGCTCAATGGAGGATTGGATGGAGGTTACTATGGTGGAAACTAAGAAGACGATCTAGGACACTGTAGCTTTGTTTCTTTTTTATATCACCATCCTTCGTCAGGAGGTATGATGAAGAAGTGAGTTTGTTTGTTTCTTCTTTAAATTTCGAGCAAAGATACACAAATGCTGTCTGCGCTAGCCGTCCATAATTTTGCAGTGTAAGACTATAGGGAAGACAGTAGTCATCACCACCCACCGGCAATTCTTGGACTACTTTTTTTATCGACGAATAGTGGGATTGGCCACAACATTATAACTTTCCCACGGCTGAAAGAGGCAAGCATGTTTGACGTGAGAGAGATTCAAATTTGTGACCCTCAGATTACGAGTCCAGTGTCCTAACCACCTGTTCATACCGGACAACGATGAAGTGAGTTTTCTGATCTGACCTGATATTTAATAAGGTTATTTGATAAGATATAAAAATCTTGTTAACGCAGGTTGTAATATGCATGTACTTAATTTTTAATCAACATTTCAAATTACGTGACAGTATTATTTATTCATTTGTATATTTGACATAAAGCACCCTCTGGTGTAAGTATAATTTTATAAATTTAGTAAACTATTCTAGTATACTTATGATTCCTTGTTATTACGTTTAGAAATTACAAAATAAAACTTTAAATTGTAAATGCCATGTTGGTTCGAAAAAAAGATTATTCATGAGAATACCTTGAAATAACTGCTCAAATATTCGAAGCCGAGTTCCCACGAAGAAGAGTAAATCTAACACATCTAAAGCTGTTCAGAACTATTTCATTTTCAAAACGTCTTGACAGATGATAAGCTGACGTTATGTTAATTATTACTATAACTTAACAACTATAAATCTCTCGACTCAACTAAAGGATTTAACTCCTACAAACGTTCAGACGGTTCCAGAAAAACATTGATAATTCATTCGTTTTTAGTTGTTAGTAAATAAGCACAAAGCTAAACAATGGGCTATCTGTGCTGTGCCAATTACAAGTATAGAAACCCGGATTTTAGCGTCATAAGCCTTCAGATATACTGTTAAGTATAAATGCATATAAATCTATAGCCTCTACATCGGACAGCTTAACAAATACGTTTTCGTATAGAATACCTTAAATTTCCATTTTATTCTCCATCTGCTTGAAATATGTGATAAGTGGGTGGATATGACATGGAAACAACTTGAATATGTTGCTTACCTTTGCTTGTGGCACGTAGACGATTTTTACTACTGTTCTTCTTTTCTTGGAGTCTCATCTGTTTCAAAATGCTGCATTCTGTTTAACACGGTTGGGAGATTATGACTTGTTTAAGGTCTCTTTCTCGTTGTTTCTGGTACCTCTAATTGATACATAATACTTTATTTCTCAATGCATCAAGTACAAGGGATACCATCATAATGAAATTCTAAGTCCTCACTCTGAACATGTCTTTTTTTATCTGACGATATGAATATTTAGAGTAGTAAACGGCTATTACATAACTTTCCAAAAGTGATGAATTTTCGGTGGCATCACAATGCTTACAAAACACTAAACAGTGTTAAAATGTGGCTTTATATTTTCCTTTTCGCCATTATATTCGGTGTGATTATCGCGTGACTTGCCTATCTGCATAATTAAAATAATTTCAACACAATTCACTCAACACTACTGTTTAACACTAAACTCAGCATTATCAACGCTCACCGGTATGATAACTTCTAAGTAGTATTTATGTCGATGCTAGAAGGACACTATGTTGTTAACTGTTATACTAACATGGATAGGTTATTTAAGATGTAGAATAGATATCTTTAGACAAGGATAGATCTCTTTCTTATAGCTCTTTACTCCATACATACAAATATTAGTGAGCTATTCACAGAGTGGATCACGGGAGTACAAACTCATGTAACAAAAATTTACATACCTTTTGTTACATTGATAGTATCTGTATGTTATGGAAGCTGGTGAAGAATAAGGTCATTGTTTGAACCCTGTTAAAAACGTAGGTATAGTTATGTTCATGTGAAGAGTAAGGTCATTGTTTGAAGCGTGTAAAGAGACGTAGGTATAGTGATATTAATGTGAAAAGTAAAGTCATTGTTTGAAGCGCGTAAATAGGCGTAGGTATAGTGATATTAATGTGAAAAGTAAAGTCATTGTTTGAAGCGTGTAAAGAGACGTAGGTATAGTGATACTAATGTGAAAAGTAAGATCATTGTTTGAAGCGTGTAAAAAGACGTAGGTATAGTGATACTAATGTGAAAAGTAAGATCATTGTTTGAAGCGTGTAAAAAGACGTAGGTATAGTGATATTAATGTGAAAAGTAAAGTCATTGTTTGAAGCGTGTAAAAAGACGTAAGTATAGTCATGTTAATATGAATAGTAAGGTCATTCTTTAAACCGTGTAAGTGACGATACATCTCGTCAAGTCATAGTTTATCTGAAATGCTATATATAAAACCTAGGACTTCTACAAGAAACGGGCGTGATAGTTCGTAATCATCTGATAGGTGCTTTGTTAATAATGACCAGTTATTTGACTTTATGCTTAAAACTTAACTGTTGATAGGCCTTATGAACGATGGTATTCGAAAGATAATTGACAATAGATAATACAACCTGTAATGAGTGATCAAAAGAAAATACGACTTTAATGACGTGTGAAGCTTTGTAACAGACACCAGACAGTCTCCCATTTGACGTATACACTTAGCAACGGTCAGTACTCGGCTGACTTCGACTGTGAAAGATATCATAAGAACTGCCAGAGTACGGAAATTGGTGATTTAAGATACGAACAGGAAAATACAGCTTCAGCAGTGCTTAGAGCCCAATTTTAGACATCGAATGGCTGGAAGCATGTAATATGGTCTTTTGTTCCCTGTCTTCTTGCCCGACTTATGTAAAAAAATAAAGATAGTATATTTTGTTGAGGACCTGACGTATAAATATACTTTCAGCTGCTTCAACTAAAAAATAGTAATATTAATAGAACAACTATTTCATAGATGTGAAGTTACTAAGCCAGAACTGTGACTGAACTTTAAAGCGTATAAAGAACATTAAAACATTCATATAAGCTATCAGAACATTTTTAAATGTGTTTACAATGTTTATATAACAGAAGTACAATTTGTAGAACGTTTATACATCGAAGACCCGAACATTTTGAGAGAAAACTAGAGTTTTCATCAGAGAGACTGGAACATTTATCTGTGCGGGACAGACTACTTTTAGAGCGACTAGAACTAATATAAAATGAAGATCGTTTTGAATTTCGCGCAAACCTACACGAGGGCTATTTGTGCTAGCCGTCCCTAATGTTAGCGTTATAAGTCGTCAGGTTTATTTCCATAGTCACAAACATACCTGCTAGAGCCTGAAGGAATAACATCATATATCTCATTTGAATTTGGTTGTTTCTTCTTTTAATTTCGCGCAAAACTACACGAGGGCTATCTGCGCTAACCATCCCTAATTTAGCAGTTTAAGACAAGAGGGAAAGCTGCTAGTCATCACCACCCACTGCCGACTCTTGGGTTACTCTTTTACCAACAAATAGTGGGGCTAATCGTCATATTATTACGCCCCCACGGCTGAAAGAACGAGCACGTTTGGTGTGACGGGGATCTGAACCAACGACCTTCGGATTACGAGTCAAGTGCTTTAACCATCTGGCCATGTCAGGCTGGACAATTAGAGTAAATAAGGTATTAGGAAATATAACATAGTTTTATTAAAAGTATCTAAATACTGGATTGGAATAACTACTGAAATACACTGGAATGCTGCATGAGCTGGATGTTTTTAACCGCATAAGTTTTATATAGAAACGCGATACGTATCTGCTAATATTTATATCTGTATTTACATGATGCAAGCTTTATAGTTGTTTGTTTCTTTTTCAAGTTTTAAACCCGTACATACAGATAACCTTATAAAATGTCAAGTTGTACAAACACATGTATATATATTCAATGCAAATATAAAAAAATATGTCATAATACCATACAAACAAACGTGTGTAATATTACTTTCAGTTGTTATACAAACAAACGTGTGTAATATTACTTTCAGTTGTTATACAAACAAACGTGTGTAATATTACTTTCAGTTGTTATACTTCCACCTCGTCTCTGCTGCTATAGTAAAACCGGTCACAGCCTTAGCGCAGCTGGTCAGTAGTCCTCTTACAGTGACATTCTGCACTCTATACAAGATCAAAAACGTGTTAATTAACAATTATAAATTTATTATATTGATATATCTGTCTCCCGTATATTTCTGTATACTACAGAAACAATGTAAGATTAAAGGGAAGCAACCAGTCATAACCAGTCGCCGCCAACTATTGAGCTACGCTTTTACCAAGGAATAGTAGGATTTACCGTTACATTATAACACTCCCACGGCTAAAAAAGTGAGCATGTTTGGCATGTCGGGGATTCAAATCTGCGACCCTCTAGTTTTACACTGCTAAAGTAGGGACGGCTAGCGCAGTTAACCCTCGTGTAGCTTTGTGCAAAATTCTAAACAATACAAACAAACAAAAACAAAGATTGCAGCGGTAATTTTATACACGTGTTAGTTACAGTCTAGTGCAGTGTTTCTTAACCTTTTCATCGTCTTACCCCCTGAGACTCTCCAGGGTATTACCGTGACCCCTATAATAATTTTTGTAATGGTGAACTTTGCGTAAAGGTAGAATAAAACAAAACTAAATAAACATCCTAATTTATTGAAAATGTTACAAATAAATGACCTTGAGAAATGCTACAAGTGCTAAACAAATAAAAAATCCATGGAATTACTGAACATCATACAAAACCAACATATTCACTCAGTGTGAGGGTTGATATATATAGAGAGATATATACATAATGAGAAAATATACTAAATACGATGGAAACTTTGTATTTAAGTTTTAAGTTCCATGTATTAATATTATACAGTTAATAAATTCAGGCAATTCAAAACGTTGTAATATATGAAAATTTTTACTCAAAATTAGACAGGTGGTTGCGCATCAAGCATCTCGACGCGATTCAACTGCGCACTTCAGCGTGTTTCTCATTGGTGGGCAGTTACAGGCATTTGCCACAAAAACTACAAACTGCTCCGTGATTTCCCCAATAATTGCCAAACCATCCATGATCCCCTGAAAAACTTCAAACGGCCCCCCAGGGGGTCACGATCCCCAGGTTAAGAACCACTGGTCTAGTGTATATAGGAAGCGAACATTTTTTAGTTCTGTCTTTACTTCAACCTATCTCTTGTTAAGCAATATTATTCCCAATATCATATTCAGTAAACCTTATTGGAGTTAGACTTTATACGTACGTGGTTTAAGCAGTCAAGGATTAAGTTTAGATTATCCTAATTTTCAACAACGACAAGAAGGACTGAATTAAGACTGCCGACAGCCTTTACCGCAACTACTTTATCCACCAATTTGACCCGAGTAATAAGGTTGAAAGTTATCTTAAAGAGTACCAACGCTAAAAGCGCGAAGTTAAAATCTTATTCCTTGGACTTGACAACACGCAGCCCTAAACGTTAACCACTAAATCATACTCGGCGCGTTTTAAAAGACCGTTTTTATTGACCCTCTAATAAAAATACGGCGGAGAATTTTTAAAACTTCTTTCCTAAACCAATCTACATAAAAAAAAATATTCTTGAGAAAAATATTTTGATACGTTAAGTACAAGTAGCTTTGCTGAACTGGGGAAACCGACAAAACTTTTTTTCATAGTTTATTGATACTATTATGTGTTAGACTGTTTGAACGGCGTTTGTACTTACTTTGTTAGTCGTTCCTTGACGCTTTCTATAAATAGGACTTTTTAATGAATAATATCAAATAGGTTAATTTTTCTTATACTTAAGGTATTCAGTAGTTAACTTTCATTGTTTGCTTATTATTAGGCACAAAATCATACAAAGGGCAATCTGTGTTGTGCTCACCTAGGGAGAGAAAATCGAACTTTAGTCGTCAAGCTTAGTAGAACACTGTTTGTTTGTTTGTTTTTTGAATTTCGCGCAAAGCTACTCAAGGGCTATCTGCACTAGCCGTCCCTACTTTAGCAGTGTAAGACTAGAGGGAAGGCAGCTAGTCATCACCACCCACCGCCAACTCTTGGGCTACTCTTTTACCAACGAATAGTTGGAATGAACGTCACATTATAGCGCCCCCACGGCTGAAAGGGCGAGCATGTTTGGTGCAACCAGGATTCGAACCCGCGACCCTCGGGTTACGAGTCGAACGCCTTAACCCACCTGACCATGCCGGGCCTTTGTTAGAACACTCCTAAAAGGTTTTGTAATTTAAATGAGCTGGTCAGATGGTTAGGACGTTTGACTCACAATTTGAGAGCTGTGGCTTCGAATCCCTGGCATTAAACACGCTCGCTCTTTTAGCCATTGGGGCGTTATAATGTATCAATCAGTTCCGCTATTTGTTGGTAAAATAATTAACAATGGGTGGTGATGACTAGCTGCCTTCTCTCAAGTCATTCGCTGCTAAATTACGGATGGCTAGTGCAGATAGCCCTCGTATAGCTTGCGCGAAATTCAAAAACAAACCAATTAAATAGGTTAATAAGCTTGCTGTTTTATTATTCTTTGAAATATTTTGAATTTTTCGCAAACGCTTATATAAATGATCTTCTAATGATGAAAAAAAAATTCAAAACGTCAGTTGAACCACACGTTCGCCTACACACAAAAAAGAATGAAATCGAAGCACGGAAACTGAACGTTGAATATCAAAATAACTTTTATTCGTTTCCGTGTCTGCAAACACACTCTCGTTTCGATAACTGTTGTTTTGACTTTTGAACTGGAACATCAGAAAGTCACGTTTCTTTGATTTGTGCCTCTTGTTTTAACTTTACCTTATCAAGTTCACATATTCACTAGATATTTTACCGTATATCGGTTTTTCTTTAAAAGATACACTTATACATAAATCAAAACCGATACTGTTGCTGTGAAGCGCGTACCTTCTCGACGCAACATGGATCATATTCTGCTCTCAAAAACTACGAAAATATGTCCGCATATTGTTGTGATCTGAGGACATAGACTATTTTTGGAAGGACAATAACGAATAAAATTCAACATAATCCCATCAAGTTTCATCAAAGTTAGATTATTTTTAACTGAGTTATAAATTAATGCACAAAATCAATTTCCACGTTAACAAGAATGATTTTTTTTCGTGACCTTGCTCTGACTCTCCAAAACTAAATACTTTTAAATTGTGTCATATCCCTAATATATATCAGCGTCCGTCAAAAGGGATTCATCTGTTTTTGACGGGTTCGAGTTCCCGTCACACCAAACATGCTCACCCTTTCAGCCGTGGGGGCGTTATAATGTTCGCTCAACTCCACTATCGTTGATTAAAGAGTAGCCGAAGAGTTGGCGATGGGTGATGATGACTCGCTGCCTTCTCTCTAGTTTTACACTACTAAATCAGGGACGGCTAGCACAGGTAGGCCTCGTGCAGCTTTGCGCGAAATTAAAAAAACAAACAAACGTTATGAGTAATAGTTTTAGTTTTGAATTTCACACCAAACATTTCGATTTTGGTTTGCATATAAATTTTCCTCATTGTTATGTAATGCTGAATTTATCGCCTATGTACAGTTGATGTAATTTAGAGACGTGGTTTATTTACTTAACATGTATATATCTAAGTCCATTGTCTGTGTCTCTTTGATATTGCGTACATACGTACCTGTACCGAAATGAGAGATCGATGTTTCCCTCAAAGTTCGACTTTGAATAAATGCCAAGGACGCTATAGTTAGATAACCCCGTTAATTATCATGATTATAATATGTTCGCTTCTGTTTAACTATTTTCCATTGTGTGTGTTTACTTCCTGTGAAACTCAATATACATAGATTTAGCACTTGGATATAAGAGCCATGGAAAATTTATTATTTTATATATATTATACTCAGGTCATAGAACTTCAAGTTAAGATGACCTAGGAAGGCCGAAACATTGTTCTCTCCTTATCAATAAAAGTGTTAATACCCATACCAACCGTTCTGAGATACAGATCGGTCGGCAGTTCTAAGGTTAATCTCTTGTCATGCTCAACGAATAGTCTTATAAATGAAGGTTATAAGTTATCTCTATGAATGACCAACTGATCTCTTTAATAAAATATTGAACTTGAATATAGAACATACCAAACACAAATTAACACGAGAAACCTTCTTCGTTATACAATATTCTTCATCCTTTGTTTCTTAATTAATTGCGCAATCAATAAATGGTGAAGTAAACAGCTAGTTTATCATATATTACATTTACCATAGTAGACAACTGGTGAAGTAAACAGCTAGTTTATCATTTATTACATTCACTATAATAGACAACTGGTGAAGTAAACAGCTAGTTTATCATATATTACATTTACCATAGTAGACAACTGGTGAAGTAAGCAGCTAGTTTATCATTTATTACATTCACTATAATAGACAACTGGTGAAGTAAACAGCTAGTTTATCATCTATTACATTTACCATAGTAGACAACTGGTGAAGTAAACAGCTAGTTTATCATTTATTACATTCACTATAATAGACAACTGGTGAAGTAAACAGCAAGTTTATCATTTATTACATTCACTATAATAGACAACTGGTGAAGTAAACAGCAAGTTTATCATTTATTACATTCACTATAGTAGACAACTGTTGAAGTAAACAGCTAGTTGTCAGCTACCACATTCGTAATTGTAGCTAACATTCCATAACACTTCCATTACAGCTAAACATACAGTTCACAAAGAAGGCACCCATGTGATAATTCAATAATTCTAATCATTATAAGTTTTAATTTTTCGTAAATTGATTTTTTAAACACTAAGTGTCTCTATACAAAATTGATTTCATTAACGGATATATTTATAAGTTAAGTTTTAACTACTGAAGCTCTGATTATCAAAGCTAGACGCTTTGAATCAGAAGTTCCGAATGATAAAGTGTTCATACCGAAGATTAAGGTATTAATGTATTTCCCTATAATTGTTCTTTTAAAAGAATATTATTGGTAAGTATGCGTAACTTAACGTTAGAGTTGAAATGAAAAAGTAAAAATTCATTGATAAAGGTATATTTACATACATTTTACTCTAACATTATGCAAGAAATGTATATAACGAAGATTAGATGTGGTCGCGCGTTTCTATGTTTTTTATCTGTCATGTGGAAAAATTGGATTTCTAAAGGTTGGGGAGAATAATACATATGTATATACTGCATATAATATGTAGGAAAGTTCCTAACGTGTTGTTTCAATGTTTTCTCTAAAGTTGATGTTAAAATAATGCTTAAAATTCTATAACGAAACATTAAGCCCAAGAAAAATAAATAATGTATTATTTTCTTTTACTTTACATTTTGTTAACTATGTAAATAGGGTTTTATTACATCAGTTAACTGGTATTTGATGCATTAATGAATTATTTATTCTGTACGACGTTCCTGTGAATAACGTTTTTGGTTATAAAACAATTAAATATTCCTAAAGACTCATCTTTAAACTAAGGTTGAACTAGCTTCATATACAAAACATTCACGGAAAATGACCGTTTCATAAACATTCCAATAATATACAAATATAATTACAATGTTCTATTTAGCTTAATGATAAAGAAGAATTAATAATCGGTAATAATCGATCTGACGACCATGCGTCTTAAAAATAGCCTTACATCGTACTTTTTATTCTTTCATGTACAAAGCAATCCACTTTTCTCAGCATATTTTCCATAATCCAGACAATCTACAGGAATGACGGTTTCTTAGTATTTGTTTCAACAGTCCAGTTACACTTACCTGGAAGGCAATCCTTCTTTATTATGTTAGGTAATATTGATCGAGACATTTAGACAATTTTTACTGCTGACCTTTACTTTCATAGCTTCTCAGCTATTACAACGCGCCACATATTGCTTACCTGTGGCAAGAATACGACAAGGTCTCTCCCTTTAGGGTCTTGATTCCTAAGTTAATCCAAATTCCTTTTGTTTCCAGTATCAAAAAACACAAGAGATATTTATGTTGTGTAAATTCTAATTTTCCGATTTGAACACATCTTTGTGATCTGAGTAAAAAATTATTTTCCTCAATAAAGGTTTTTACTTTTTAGAAGCGATCAGGTTTTAGTGACGTCATATTAAACGGAAAATACAACGCAATAGAAAAATTTGCTTCTATTATCACCATTTGACCACGACCATGAAACTTGATCGCTCATTTTGTACTGAGAATTGTAGGTTCGAGCCACTCGTCAGGCACATCACCTTTGCTTGATTGTAGAAAATTCTATTCCTACAAGTTTTGCATTTCTTTTGGTATATAGTCTAGTGAGGATTAGATTTGTACAAGTTTGAAAAGTTTCTTCTTGAGTGTTTGAGCCAGCTAGTATTCCACCATATATATATATATATATATATATACTTAAAACTCGTATACTAAGTCTAGCTAGAAAGCTATAGATAACTTTAGATTATTTTTTGGTATGAGATAATTGGAACTTAAATATTTGTGTACATACATCAAAAATCTCAGCTCAGATGAAACTATTCAATTTCTACATTACCTTCAAATGCTTGTTACCCACATGACATTTGTTTATAATGAGACAAACACTTTTACGTAATAAGACTAGAAGGAAAGCAGATAGTCATCATCACCAGTGGCCAACGTTTGGACTACTATTTTACCAACGAACAATGGGTTTGACTGATACATTATAATGTTCCCAAATCTGAAAGGGCAAACCAAAATCAGTAATAATTTCAAACTAAATCAATTAATACGATAAATAGAGACAATAACTGAAATCTCTTTACATAATTTTCCTCTGATGAACAACGGTAAACTTCAGAACATATTACACTAAAATTCGGCGTTCGATTTCCCTAGATAAACACAGCAGACAGCTCAACGTGGTTTTCCTCTGAGGCAAACAAATCTTTAAAGAATAAAAAACTAGATAGTATGAAAGAAGCATGAGATTATAATCGCTGAAATATTATGTATTTATTTATCCGTCTGGTTGAAATCATTCTAAAGCAACTATAACGTTTACGTATCATTTTAATTTTTTTTTTCATATAAGCAAAATGTTCCTCCAATTAGGACACATTTTCACTTTCAAACCATTGCGTTATTGGCCTAGTCCTCCTATAACACCACCTGTTTCCTATTGCTCAGAGACCTTTGAGAAGCGAAAACAAGAAAGAAACGTACACTTGACTGGCTTGACTATAAGCCCTGCAATCATGTTTTATATATATAGTGAAATAACACTCCAGTATCGTTCTTATTATTTTATTTAGGATCTGAGAAAATGTTTATTGTTATAGCTGAGAGTGGTTTATTTTTGTACTTATCCATCAGAGCCATTCACATTGAAAATATTGAAGTAAAGTAACTAACTGTTAGCTTGTAAAGTCAGGTTATTAATTACCTTTATTACTTAGGAATATTGCAAGGACCTTCAAGTCCCATTGTATTCGTAAATATTGGCACTAATTGGAAAATCAGGTTATTAACTACACTTATTAGTTAGGAATATTGCAAGGACCTTCAATTCCCACTGATTTTCTTTAATATTGGCAATAATTGGAAAGTCATGTTACTAATTACATTTATTAAATAGGAACATTGCAAGGGCCTTCAAGTCCCACTATGTTCCTAAATATTGGTACTTATTGGAAAGTCAGGTTATTAACTACCTTTATTAGTTAGGAATATTGCAAGGGCCCGAAAGTCCCACTGTATTCCTAAATAGTACCATTTATCGGAAAGTACGACACTAATATGAATGAACTTAAGCAAAAATATTTGTTGCAATGTTCAGTGTTTCAATATATAAAAACAATAGAATCCTTTTGAAAAAAATTAAGGTGTACAGATATTTGTGAACTTACTTTATAAAAGAATATCTAAACAAACTACCTGTTGTTTTACACTTTAATATCAAATAAAGTACTCCTCATTGACACTTGACACTCCTGTTAAAAAATCAACAACAGGCAACATGGTTCACAACCGATACATCCTCAGAGGTTACAGGTTATATTGAGTATGGTATTTCAGTATTTACACAGCACCATAAAACTTTCAATTGGATTCACAACAATATATACACATAGCTAATAACATTAAATTACCAGAGTAAAATGTTAAAAAGAAATACCCTGGTAATTTAATGGTAAGTTTTCAGAAATACCCTGGTAATTTAATGGTATGTTTTCAGAAATACCCTGGTAATTTAATGGTAAGTATTCAGCTTTGTCCTTGTTTTCTGACGTTGATTTTTCAAATCGAAATTCGTTCTCTCTCTTTTTTATTTATACCACGAGAATTATATGTTCAAAATGCAATACGTACTTTCGAAAGACTTTTTGCAATAATGGTAATTTGTACAACACGTGGGTCATCTAAGGCACCACACAATGTTAAGCCTGACCGTACAATATTCCGATAAATGTTTCTATGTTCGGTGTAATACTTCATTTTACAAAACCTAAGTAGCTTGTTGATCTATTATACACGGATTAGTATCTTGCATATTACAAGTGTGTACAAAAGATTTCTGGTATATATTTTTTTAAATTATTAGTTTTGTTTGAATGAAATGTTAAAAGTTTTTGGTTTGACTGACTTCAGAGCAAACTTTCTGCAAGTATGTCGTTCTTTTCTTTTAGCAGAACTTCATCTGATTCATTATATCAAGTGTGTATGAATAAGTTTCATTTTTAGTTTCTAAGACGTTTACTTTTAGTTTTACTCTGATGCTGAAAGAGTCTCTGACGCGCTGCTGTGTTGTACATTGCCTGTGATGTATTGCTGGCTTTCAACGCTGAAATGTTTCTAGAATCGAAGCATAAGCATAGCATATGAAATCACCAACGTAATTTTCTTACTTCTTTTATGTTCTAAAAAGTAAATTCTCAAAGTTTTTTCTTCTCTAATGTTAAAATATATGAAACGAAAATAACGAGTCTGATCATTAGTATTAGGTATAACGTTACATATGTATATAACGTACTAATAGTAATACAAAACTGCTTCAGTAAGCAGTACGGTAGCCATCTACAGCGTATCCATTGATGTGATTCTTTACAAATTACTTTTCTTTATAACATGCTCATAACAATCACGGACGTTCCACGTTCAGTGATAGTTATTAGCTCTGTGTATATTGGAGGTTATTTGTTAAGAAAATGCCTTAGTGAAGAGTACAGAATAGAGACTGCTTTTGTAACAGAAGAGAAGATAAAAGTGATAGATCAGAGCAAACTGTGCAAGGTGATTTTTCCTCCCTTTGCACATGCTGTTCAAAATCTGATCCCTACTAAAATTACCTTCCTGTACACGTGATACAGCTACTATAGTCTATCAACAGCTTCCTTCCAACAGTCTGTCAGCGGGAGAAACTATTTTTTTTAGGTGTATTTTCATTCCACGAAAAAGCCGCCGTCTTTCTATTACTTAAGAGGCAGATCTTGTTACAAGATGTTCTTTTGAAATCCATTATCTGTGAGATAGTAAGCTGTTGCATGTCAGGTCTGCTGCCAGTTGCAGGTGAACTGCAAGTTGCCCGCAGGTGGCTGAAAAAGAAAATTGACAGGTAATGCAAAAGGACTTACTAGTTTCTTACAGACAGCATATCTTAGAAACTCCATATAAAGACGCTATTGGGGTCTGGGCCCACAAGTAGTTCGAAAACCCGGGATTTGCCTCAGCAACGTGAGTTTTCTTTCCTTTTTACCACAAAGGAATTGCTTGGAGAAGTTTAAAATTCCAGTCGAAATTGTAAGAACCACATTTCTTCGTCGAGAACAAAAATAGGTGAAACTTGATATATTGCCCTCTTTATTGAATCTTTAATAATACAGGAAAAATAATGATATGAACTTTCACTGCAAGCCAGTAGGAAAAATTCTGTCAACTTTCCCAGAATACATAACAATATTAACAATATCCCAACTTCACTTTCACAAAAGTTACGATTTTACTAAAGCAATCTCTTTCGGTAAACTTTTAGATTCCGAAACAAAATATTGGAATTTAAGAATTTTTTTCTATAACTGTCAGAAGCAGAAACCTGAGATTTATTGACACGGTATTAAAAGATCGATATTACTACAAGTAATACATTTTGTGACCAAAACTGGGGGGTTGTAAATTACAATTAATAATTTCATGAATTCACTAAAAATAAAGAACTACACTTTTAATAATTTCACTACAAGCTTTCTGAGAAACATAGCACTTCCTTCTATTAACCTTTTTCTTCCTATTGCTGAAACTAAGCCATAAATCTTCATGAAAATATTATAGTATCAAAGACTTTTTCGTTAAAATTGGTGATTTGATTTTTGTAGAAAAAATATCGATTATTTCAACATTCCCTGAAAACAACCACTAAATCTGATTAATATTATCATTCAAGTTTTTTGGTGAATCGAATGTTATAAAGTATATACAAGTAACTAAGTTAAGTTACTAATTATTTCTTCTGTTTATTTAATATTAAACGTTCATTAGTTTATAGCCTATTCTTCAAATTTTAATTTATCACCACCTTTAGAGACGTTTTGGAAGTTATTGTATGTGGTGGCATCATCTAGGATTCGATCTCGAGTCTTCTGGATCTACATAGAAGCAGATGTACTATCTATCCATTCGTTTAGACTCTTCTGGTTTGTTCCAACGGTACCTGTGATGCTTGTCTTTACATATTTTGGTGATTTTTGTCTATGGTCAAGGTATTTACCCATATCTTCTGGTTTTTCTCTGAACTTCCATAATATATGAGCTACAGAGCCACACCAATGTATGTTAATATTAGAATTTTTCTTATAAAGTTCGATTAATCAGCTCTACAACCAACCAGTGTGTAATAACTTAAAGCTACCATATAAAACGTTCATAAGCCAATGCTGGTCTATGATGACGCATTGTCGGAATATAATTCACATGTGGTGCGTTGGATAATCGATATTTTCAACCAGAACGATACCTGACAATAAACATAAGCTAAACACACAGACCAAAGTTCTCTAAGTTCAGGCATGGATATCTCTCAGTTAGACACTCAAAACGTCAGCAACACTCGCCACCTACTTCACTACTCGTAACCACATAGAGAGATTATTAGTCGAAACTTAATGCCATCACATCTAAAAGTGTGGAGCATATCCACCATTGCGCGGCTCAAACCATGCATTTTTGGTTCACAGTTTGGAAGCTAACCATTCGGCCACGCCCTATAATGCACATTCTTTTCTTGTGCTTGCACTACCGTTCAATGTACCAATTTTAAATTATCCTCGCTAGGTGGCACAGATATTGTTTATAACTTTGTTTGTTTTTAATTTTACGCACAGTTACGCGAGGACTATTGGGGCTAGTCGTCCCTAATTTAGAAGCGATAGACCAGAGATGAAACAGGTAGCCCTCTTGTAGCTTGGTGCGAAATTCATTAACAAACAAACACTCTAGTATTGAAACTTACGTAAAATAATTTATTCATACATTAACAATAGCAAACTGTTAATGGCGTTTAATCTCAAAATATTGTTAAGAGCAACTTGCTGAGTAATAAAACCTCAAGCGATGACCGTTTTAAGTACAGCTCTTCTATGTTTTCAATCGCATTCATTTATGTGAAGAAAACTTCCATACCTACTTAGATAAGTCGGTGCTTAAATAGAAGTAATTGTGGATTTATTCTAGGAAATGTAGATCCACCTAGTGCAATAGTGGCGCATTAAACTAAATGTTGTGTCATGATGTCAACGTTTGTACTAAAGTACTGGCGTATTAAAATAATACCATACAAATCGAGAGAATAATATAAAACATATAATGGCGTGCTAAAACAGTTAAAAACAACAAGAGTTTTTTTGTTTTTCTCCAACAACACTTTTAACCGCATTGTTCTGCTACTTCCTTAATGGGTTCTTGGCTGTTTTTAATTTCACATTATCCTTAGACATCAGTTGTTGTTTTTTTGTTTTATCATATTTGGACAAAGTTGTATCACAAAAGTATATGTCTCTTACTTAACCCTCTGGCCCGGCATGGCCAGGTGGTTAAGGCACTCGACTCGTAATTCGAGGGTCATGGGGTCGAATTCCCGTCACATCAAACATGCCCACCCTTTCAACCATGGGGGCGTTATAAGTTGTGGTCAATCCCACTATTCGTTGATAAAAGAGTAACACAAGAGTTGGCAGTGGGTGTTGATGACTAGCTGCCTTCCTTTTAGTCTTACATTGATAAATTATGGAGGGATAGCGCAGATCGCCCTCGTGTAGTTTGGAGCAAAATTTAACACAAATCAAATCAAACCTAGCCTTCTATCATAAAAAACATAAAGCTCATCCAA
The DNA here is from genome assembly GCF_004210375.1 of Tachypleus tridentatus. Taxonomy (NCBI): domain Eukaryota; kingdom Metazoa; phylum Arthropoda; class Merostomata; order Xiphosura; family Limulidae; genus Tachypleus; species Tachypleus tridentatus. Next base: position 35,065,611 of record NC_134837.1, on the reverse strand, counting down.
CAAAGAATTGTGCTGGTGAGAACAGCTGAAATATACAAATTTAATTTTACTGCGTTACGTTTCGTTTAAGCACTTTTATTTTTTTTTCTAAAAGAGAATTTGATCAATTTGAATTTTCAACTGAACGATATCTTATGTGCACGTGGCGTGAACCTTCAAATCATACACTCCCAGGTTTAAAATACTGCTGTCCCTCTGGACGTGTTATGAAGTTCCAAAAGTTTCGTGTAAACTACACAATAGGTTGTGCATGTCCATAATTGTGAACTGATAGACGTAAAGAAAAGTAAAGGTAAAACATTCACCACAAAATGTAGGGCTATTCTTTTTTTTGACCGAATAGTAGAATTTCACTGTCACCTCTACGGTACACTCACGGTTCTAAAGTTCTGAGCTCGTTTTGGAGCAATAACAAAAATAACATAACGGGTAACAATTCCAAAACGCTAACCATTAAGTGATAGTAATTTTTTTTTCATTCAGCTCAAATAGCCGGTGAAACCTTGTGCGGCGGCTGGCACTACTGTCTGGCCGCCTTGTCCCTAGTCAGTAGCTCAGAATTAAAGATGACTATATCCGGATCATAGAGGTATAATCCGCTCGCTCATAAGGTGTCGTTTATTCGAATCATAGAGGTGTAATTCGCTCGCTCATAAGGTGTCGTTTAGGTTAATTATTCCAATTCCACAATTAATTAAGATACGTTAAATTTATTGTTAGACATTAGAGATGTTTTACTGTTACGACAAACAAAATTGTTTAATTTTAGAGTAAAAGCAAACTGAGATATCCGCTTTGCCCACTCCGGATTTTTACGTAAACATATTACTGTCACACATAGAAACTATTAATGTAGTAAAATATTATACATATATACATACTTTTAATAACTCAATGCAAGAACGTTTATAACAAAAATGATACATGAATTAGGGGTAAACATGATTTCATATTTCATAAATATCAACTTTTGTAGCAAACTTTACAGCAATTGCGCCATAATTAATTATACTTTGATAGTGAAGGCAAACTTATTATATATACTAGTTTGTATATTAACAAATGTAGCTCCACCATACTGGTAATATTTAATTAATTTATAAGACGTCGGGATTTCCTTCGTTTATATAATTTTTTTCTTTCATTATACATTTTGTACTGTTATTTTAAAAAGAGTGTCATTTGTTCATTGCTGGCTAGAACCGTAGCGCTGCGCTGTTTGGTTCGTGTCTGGATTTTCCGTTGTGAAGCTACATCTTTGGTTGTGAACAGCCACTTCCGATATGATATTACTGGAATTTTTTCCATACGATACTTATTACTTCCCTATTAAACATACACAGAAGCAGTATTAATGAGTAATATCGTGAAATTTGTAATAGCCTGCAGTGTTACACTAATCTGCTCCCATGTTTGACTTCTTGGTGACTTTGGAACCTAGAACTTCTTATCTTCTTGATCACTTTGGGTTTGTGTAATTTCCTTTAGATGAAACTAAACACAATGTGAAACAAAGTTAAAGTAGTTTGTATTAGCTAACAACACAATTAAGGACGAATGCACGAAGATGAAGGACAGAGCTGAACAGTGACAAAAAGTCATCTTGCTAAAATGCATGCGCTAGTCAAATTACTGTTGTTCATTCCAATAGAAACATAAGGGATGATATAACCTTAAGGTATCCTCTAACCTACCAGTAAAGAAGACTGTTGCCTGGATTTAATATAATGTTCGACTTGACAACAAATATTTTCATGAGAAAATGCACGTGATATCAGAATAGAGTGATTCTAAACAATAACCAACTAGGGCAAGAGGAACTTAGCCACATTCTTGGAACAATGCTATACTTTCATTAAACAAAAATACAACTGTACTTACAAACACCACGAAAAGAATTGTGAACTTCAATACTAAATTTACTAAAAACAGGAGAGAAAAAACCTTTAGTATGATAGCATATCACAGATTTCTTCTTTAGATAAAGAGCGTGATAAAATTTGATAAAAGATAAAATTTGGGTCTTGAAATTTATGTTTGCTCTTTGGAGTTTTGAAGCTCCTCTTTAAATTGCTGATAGCTTAAGGATCTTAACGCTATTTTTCATTTCCCTAATAAATCTGAGGTATTCATACACCTCCTTATCTCTTTGTCTTTTGTGTCTTGAAAATCCCTTTAATCTCTATGGTGATTTGGGTGTCATTCAAATCACTCACCAAACTGTAAAATACTTTGTGGTAGACATTAACAATTTCGTTGTTTGTTGAAGCGTTTATTAAGTGAACAACATCAAATTAAAACATAAAACAACAGTTCATACTGTAAATTAGTTACAGCATGTTCTACTTAAAGGATTGATGCATTAAAAAAATTGTTGTAGTACATATTCATTGATAAAGACCAAAAGTTAGTCAATTTAGAAATGGAACCAATGAGTGAGAGGACTAAGCATTATATGTTTATATTTGTATTTTGTCATATAGCAAGAAACCTTATGGTCATATTCAGAGAAAATATCTTTCGTCTATCTATCTTACGCTGAAGTCGTTAAAAGAGGACTACTTTTTACATAAAATAAAATTTACTGTGTTTTAAATCACATTGCAAGAACACTCACTCTCTTTCTATATAAATGTAGAAAAGCAACTCCTACTCTATTATTAATCACAGTAGTTCTTTACATAGGGATGGACACAAATTCCAAATAATTTACGCACCAAGAAATAATACTATTGAATTCCAAAGTGAAACACCGACCATTTAAAATACTGATTACAAATATATTATGTGCATATAATAATATCCTAGAAAGATCGCTAATGGTTTTGGTATTGTGATTCAAACATTTCTAAAAGAGCAACGTTTTTGTCTACTACTTACCTACCCACATGATCATGTCAGCAGGGCTAACGCCTAGACGGTTCGGACTATCATTACGAGATTTCTCCAGCTTATGTGCCTGGTCTATGAGTATCTGGTTTTGATATTACGATAAATATATAGATATTTTATACATTGTAAACATATTATGTGAGTACTTAAATATATTTTCAACCTAACAGATGGCACTACACGTTGATAGATAGACACGTGACAATTTCTAAAGATAAAGTATATAATTATTACTGGTATAATATAAACAGTATACAGAGAAGAGTATTAAAATATTACGAATTTTGAAATTAAGTAGGGATCCTGTTACAAAAAGTAACAAAACAGTAATTAAAACCACAATCACAAATTTATGAAATGTAATTCTACTTTCACCTATAGATAAGTTTGTAAAATTGTCAAAGTTTATACTATATTTTATAAATTTGTGATTGTGATTTTAATTATCGCAAACATTACAAGTGTCAGAAAAATTAAAATTTCAATAGTTTGAATTTCGTGCAAGGCTACACGAGGGCTATGTGCGCTAGCCGTCACTAATTTAGTATTGTAAGACTAGAGGGAAAGCAGCTAGTCATCACCACCCACCGCCAACTCTTGTGCTACTCTTTTACCAACGTATAGTGGGAGTGACCGTAACATTATAACGGCACCACGGCTAAAAGGGTGAACAAGTTTGGCGTGACGAAGATTCGAACACGCGTCCCTCGTATTACGACTCGAGTGCCTTAACATTTGGCCATGCCGAGCCTTAAATTTCACCAGACAGTAGAGATCATTCATTATTAGCTGAATTGGTAAAAGACGTATACAAAACCAAATAAATACTGCGATAAAAATACATAAACAAATAAAGTGATATATAGTTGTATAGAATTTTAAATGATTTTGAATCCCTTGTAGAGATGCTTCCTATAGCGATTCTGCGAATAAATAATCTCTACTTTCTGTTAAAATTTTTAATTTTTCCTATATATATATGTATGTATATAATATATTATAACAAAAACAAGCTCAAAGAAAATTAAAAAACGCTATATTAACCGAAATGATCACCAGGGCACAGGCTATAATATGGAGTACAGCCTGTTCCTTGGAGATTCTTCCGATTAGTGCAAAGTTTTCGGTTTTTCATGATGATGGGAAACCCACTTAAAGTAAAAATGTATTTTAAGACGGTTGATATAGTATCACAACATTTATTAAAGTAAAGTAGAGAACAACGTATCGACCTTCTTAGGTCATCTTCAGGTTAACAAAGAGAGAGTTTGCAGTTGACCGTTGCCAGGTACCTGTCTCAGGGATGGGAATATAAACGTGTACAGGATTGTAGGTGGCGTTGCAGTTACATACTAGGTTATTAATTACTATCTGTATAAAGGTGTTCCTGTTTATTGGTTTACTTTTGGTTTTAGTTGTTGTATAAGTAGGGCATCTTTGCTTTTGCGTTTCTTGATATTTGTTTCCCTACTTAATATCTGGGTGTTTTTTATGGTTATGTTGTGTTTATTTGTCTTGCAGTGTTGAAAAACATGTGAAGATATTTTTTGTGTTCTTTGAATGTAGTTTCCATTTTTCTCCTTGTTTCTCCAATACAGAAGTCGTAGCAGTTGCAATCACAAGACGAACATTATTTGTAAAATACAATGCAACAATTGTCTTGAGATACGTTTTTGATTTTTGTGTGGGTTTGCTTCCTTTTATAATTAGTATAATTAGTCAGAGGTTTGGATTTGTTGTTTTGAACGCAGTCATTACTTCAGATTGTGTTTTATTTTATTCGACTATTAAGTATTAATATTATATATATATATATACACAGAAGCTATTGTAGTTAAGCACAAAGCTACATAATAGGCTGTTTGTGCTGTGCCCACTAAGAAACCCGATCATTAACGTATAAGTCCATAGACTTACTGCTGAGTCACTGGAGGGCATTTATTTGTTTATTGGTACAGTGTGTGTGTTATTTACTGCTTAAGTACCGTTTAATCATAGCGAGTTGCTTAAAGCCAAAATTGATATTTCTGTAAAACTAACTACAATAATGAAACAAAATTATTACATTGGATATGATATAATTATTTATCAAAGTGAGTAAATATGAATTGTGTTTTTGTTTGTTTTTTTGTAATTTAGGACCTTTGAGAGTCACTGACAGAAAATGGCTACAAAAAGTTAACTAAATATAAGAAAAACAAGATAATAGTTTGAGTTGTAGTCATGCAAGTTCGACATACAAAGCAATAGTTCTGGTTTAATTCTCCTACGTATGACATTTATCTAAAATCCGACTAGTAATTAAGACTCTGAGGGGCGGAAGGCTTGTCACGTTAAATTTACAGGTCTAACTGGTGACAAGATCTGATTGGATGTCACAGGATAAATTAGTCTCGAGCGTATAATCCTTCTTAGGAAAGCTCTCCAACGTCAAAGCACAGTTAGTAACAATCAGAATGTTTCCTCTAAGGTACAATTACTCAAAGATCTTGTCGTTTCTACCGAAACTTACTTTTAATACCTACACTTGTATAAAGACATCACATAGTGGAAGAGACCAAGTCCTGCTATGGATCGACTGTTTCAGCTTAGTGATTTCCGGTGTTCGTTTAAAAGGTTTGTATTACAGTACCACCACAGACTGGTGTAACTAAACTGAATAAAATGCAACGTCAAGCCTATTTTTATACAGTTAACGTGTTCTGACGTACGTCTATAATAACACACACTGTATAAAGAACATACACTTGCAAGAAGAATGAAGCCTGATATTATTACAAGTGAAACTTTTATTTCTTCTCACACGATCTAGTTCCGTGTTTCTGTTCATGATTCAAAAGAATACTGTGTGAAATACTGAGTGAACAAAATATTATTTAACGTATTTGTCTTCCTTACATATACAGTGATCATGTTACAACATACGAGTTATTTGCTAAAATCAGGATATCTGTGTTCCATGACTTTAACATGTCTCCCTGTTGTCTGGTGATACGGGAAACAAGATAAATTCGGTCTCTCTGGAGATTATAGTAACTTGTAATAATTTAAGTTTATCGAGTTGTGTCTCGTTCATAAAACCATGGAGACAGTCTCGGTCTTTCACGAAACTCGTCCTTTTGATGACTGGCTCTAGATGCTAATTCTCTGTTTTTTTGGATCTAAGAGCTTCTTAGTAGCATCGACGTCAGTATAGTCGTTATAAGAGTCCAAGCGCCCGGTTTTCAAAAGAGTTCCTTTTTTGTTTTAGTGTTCGGTACGAATAGACTGGCTTTTGTAAAACCTATAGAAAAACAAGCCTTCTTCGAAATTCTTTCCTCCCTTTTGCAGTATAATTATGTTTCTAATGTTCTTTCAACATTCACCACGTTGGACAAAGGAAAATTCAGCTTTCTTTGTTTTTAAAACGAGTTCTGTTGTGCATCGTTCCTTGCCCAAGGCCTATGTCGGATCCTGGGGTTGGTAAGTATAAATTTATATTACGCGTTTCTTGCACGTGCTTCAAGTAATTTAAAAACTGTCACGTCCCTTTCTCCAAAACAACTTTAAAGTCACAACCCAATAAAACTGGTGATGCTTGTATGTTCAAGAGCTTCATTTCGGAAAGAGAATTATGTCTGAATAAAGCATCTGTAACAACGTTCTAAAGCAACTTTTATATCTCCATTCGCTCTCATCTATTTACTGGGTCTCATTGTAACGACTTTTTTACGGTATTTGAAGACTGAAATAATAAAGTAATTGAATAATCAAATACTTTATTAATGTTTAAGATAGACATTCGGTTATACAAGATTAGGTACTTATATTAAATCCAGTATGAATGTGCAAATCATGTAATCACATGATAAGCATAGCCAATATAAAGACACGATGAAACAGCATGTATCAAAACTATAGTTTTGTATTGTATATCGTACTTGATGTGGTGTCACTAAAAATTTTATCTCTACTGGGAAAGGTTTTTAACACATCTTTCTTAAGCATAATATTCATGAAAAACACATCATAAAAATGTGTTTGGATCGGTAATTAATAATTTTCGTGCGGTTATATCCCTTTTACTTAATTTATTGTAACTCAGAGAAATGTGAATATTTTGGAGTATCAGGGAAATACAAGAAAAAAAGACATGCTAAATGTCACACTATAGTTGTGGTAAAGAAATTTCGGGGTCTTATTACAAGTGAGAGTCTATGAAAACAAAAGTTAATTGCAAAAGCTGTCTACATTCCTCAGGCAACAGCGTGAAACATAACCAAAAAGGATATTTGTCTAGAAATAGAGACAACATGTGTGGGTTCACCAAGATAAACTTCCCGTCACGCCTGTCGTTGAAGCGTAGATTACACAAATTGAGAATAAACCAAGTATTCGGGCTCCTCCATACCAAAGATGTACTTATCAAGTAGCCTGTGGATTTCTGTGCAATTGTACTGTTTAAACGAGCTCCGAGAAATGTTTGTCCCCCCCACTAGCTGGATTATGGAAAGCAAGCAAAGCTGTGGTGCGTGCTTTGAACATGAAAGACCTGCAAAAGAGGTTTTTGGGATTATAAATACGCTGCAGAGCTGTTGTCAAGATGCACAGACGTAGGGACATAGACTGTAACGAAGTGGTATGGCTACAAAATCGTTTAAATATTATGTAATCAACCCTCTGTATATCACATATAAGAAAAACCTGAAAATTAAAATCCTCAAATAGTGCAATAAACCACCTGAATGGAATATTAGAGATCATATCTCACGGTGTAATGCGTAAATCTTCGTTATAAATAGAGGGCAGGCATGGCCAAGTAGTTAGTGTTAGGTTGTATAATGAAGAATCCGTATCTGCTATTTCAAATGCAGTCGCAGTATAAAAGTTATAGTGAATATGTTACCAGGATTTAAAGAGCCGAACAAAGCCGATGTGAAGGCGGCTGCTTCCGAACGACTGCTTTTACGCTGGCTCTTAGTTCAAAGTCTTAAGAATCTTTGACCTGGTCGCTTAACTCAAGTGTTCATGAGGTTTCTTTTAGGTTTAAAACATTATAATTCTAGTTTTATAAAAAAAAAAAAAATTAGATTATGAACATAAATATCATTATGATAATCTCCAGAATTCATTCCTATATTTAAATTTTATATTCTAAAGATGGGAAATATAAACGAACACGTGAAATTTCTAAATTTTACTCAATAAGTAAAAAACACTAATAATTATTCCTACTTCAACAGGCGATACTATTAAGTTTTGATCTCTCTCTTGTGTTTGTCTTTCTTCCTATATGAAGTAAAATGATGCCATCTTTCTTGCCCTAAAGCGGGCTCAGCGGTATTTCTAAGGCTTATGACGTTGAAACTGTGGTCTCAATACCTGTAATGTACACAGCACATGGTCCATTGAGTGTCTTCGTGAAAAAACAACAAACAAATGATAGTTATCTTTCTTCAAATCAAAATTAGCAGAATAACAAATTACGTAAGAAAATGTTATTAAAAACTGGAATTTATGAAATTATCTTAGTGAAACAGGGGCAAGTCTGAGCGCTTAAAATGTTATAAATCCAGTTTCAATACCCGTGGTTGACACAGTACAGATAACCCATTCTGTAGCCTCATGCTTAACTACAAAAAAAAAAAAAATCTATGCTACAGTTATTCAGTCTAATTAGCATCTCAAATTTGTTTTCCAAATTTCTTAAAAAGTTAACAGTCGCACAACAGTTCGAGAAAGGAGCTGAACAGCTAGAAAGACAGATCTGTTAAATTGGTTACAAGTTTCGAATTTTCAGATCACAAGGAGAATTAGGTTTGTTTCCAGTAACTAAATATTTTGTATCAAAGAAATAGTGCCACACTCAGAAACCCCAGCTATACCACACTATTATGGATGAACCAGCAAATGATTGTTTGTTTATTTTTGGATTTCGCACAAAGCTACAAGAGGGCTATCTGCGCTAGCCGTCACTAACTTAGCAGTGTAAGACTAGAGAGAAGGCAACTACTCATTACCAGGAGCAAACTGAGAATGGTGGGTAATATTATTTTCATCATCTAATATGATGTCATCTTCAAAATAATGGGTTTGTGATTATGATAAAGAGGTTAAACGTGGTAGTATTTTATATAAAAGTAGAGGCAAAGTGAAATCTAATTTCGAACGACTAATCAGAAGGTTAAACAGTCGATCGCTCCCACCACCCATTACGTGTCTACTTAACCGAATAGCAGGGTTGAATGTTAAAATTATAAGGTTTCTTAAGCTAAAACTTGGGAGCTATAGAGCAGCATAGCGCGATTCGAACATTGGCTCGTGATTGTTCGAACTGCATAAAGTTAGTGATACTAAATGTTAAACTTGTTCCACAAACGAAGATGTAGGAAGAGAAGTCTTCAAGACTGGTGATTTTTAAGGCTATTCGTAAAGATATCGCTGTTAAGCAATTTATCAGTAATGCATATGAAGTCAGGTTTCAACAAACCGAAACCTGATATTTAATAGTTGGTGCAAAGATATTTTACTGTTGAAGGTGTATATATATATTTGTGTTCTTTCCTTTATTTATCACTTCGTTTGTTTGTTGGAAGATCCTTTGTTACCAATTCCTAAAAATAACTCAAACGCATTTGTTCTTGGAAATAAAGCTACACAATGGACTATCTGGGACCTTCTCACCAAGGGCATGGATGCCTAGTTTTTAGTATTGTAAGTCAGCAGCCATTCTTAATACCACTTTTGGGCCTGCTTCCTAAAATAGCTCAAGCACGTCTGTTATTGAAGGTTTCTTTATCTGCCACTTCATAAAACCACTCAAATACATCTGTTCTTGGAAGTTTAAAATTTGGAAGATATAGAGTTGGAAATCTTTCTTGTGGGGCGTGTTTTGTCTCGTAGTACCAACAATAAATCTCCAAACTTTTTCAAGTAAAAAAAATTACAAATGCCACATGATAACGAACTCCCCTCACACAGGTTTACGTACGTTTGTATTTTGTTTACTATATTTATTGAAAGGCGACTCAAACACGGTTACAACAAGATAAAGAAAATCTGAACTATGAAGCAACAACATAAACTACTAAGTTGCAGCAGCTGGACGGTAATCCATATAAAAGTCACACATTCAGTATCAGTTCTCAGCTACTCGCTTAATGAAATACAAACCAACTTCATTTGTTACTAAGAACCTTATGATAGACGTTTTTAAATATGTTGACTATTTTAAAAATCATGTGACATAATGTGGCCCCATTCCCACTTTAATCAACTTTTACTTCTTAGGGACCCGGCATGGCCAGGTGGGTTAAGGCGTTCGCCTCGTAATTTGAGGGTCGCGTGTTCGAATCCCCATCGCACAAAACATGCTCGCCATTTCAGTCGTGGGGGCGTTATAATGTGACGGTCAATCCTATTATTTGTTGGTAAAAAGTAGCCTAAGAGTTGGCGGCGGGTGGTGATGACTAGCTGCCTTCTCTTTAGTTTTACACTGCTAAATTAAGGATGGCTAGCGCAGATAGCTCTTTAGTAGCTTTGCCCGATATTCAAAACAAACAAACAAACTTTATTTTTTACTTTTACGCACGCCTTTTTTATTTCTATTACTAGCAAATAAAACGTTGATCCGATTAAAAATAAAAACCTTGTGAGAAAAGTTTTACTATTTCAACAGATCAAGTAGCTTGTTTAGTGATTCGTTTGCGCACATTTTTTGTTTGCGTCTCGTTCTCTGTGACGTGAAAGTGACATTCTATTACTCGAGTATTTAAATTTTCGTGAGTTGTTTCTATACGCCGAATTTTATAAAGTTTTGGGGCATGTATTTATTTATTATTATTAATATGACTACTTAATCAGCATTCATATAACTATTTTTCATTGATGGTACTTCTTAGTCCCAGTCAAAAAGCCAAAACCGAGAAAGGGAAAATGGTGTTTAAATTTTATATCACTTAATTACAGACAGTTCATTCAAATTGCATAATTTAAGTTGATACTTAAGATATGTTTGGTATACACGACTGTTTCCGCTCACGTTTAATGCGACTCCTATAATTTGTATATTTTATTTAGTGCGGATGGTAAATTTAGCTATTTTCATAATTGATAATTTATCGCAGGTTTGTTTACGTAGCTGTTTACGAATCATACGTTATATTGTTCAGTAGTTATGATCTGGTGGTTACAATATTTCTGCGTCGTATAACTAGAACCTTCAGAAATTATTCCGTTCATTTAATTGAGTATTATTGTGTCGTAATATATAGTGGTGTGTGGAGCGTTCTATACTTTTGTCGTGGTATAAATATATATCAAAAGTGTAGTTTGGTAGTTATACCTAAAGTGCATGATTTTGAGTTTAACCATAAAAAGGGTATAGTGTAGATTTTTAAAGTGAAGTTATCATAGATTGTATTTTAATAACATAATAGAAAATAATAATTCATCTTGTCAGTTGTGTACTAAAGTAATTGAACCAGTGGACTTTAGTAAAAAAAAAAAAAAAAGAGTCGATTATTTAAAGCTCTAGAAACAGCTGTGATAACCAACAGCGTAGTGAACATTTGTATATACGTTTGACTTGTTTTAATACATTATTTTAAAACAGTGTGCATTTTGTTATTGTTGAAATTTATCACCAACAAGTCACAGACACTACTATAAGGAGAGGCAGGATCTGGTGCTGAACTCTGGTTTCTATGACACAAGGGATTGAGAATGGCAACAGCCTGGGGCCTGATGGCTAGGTTATCAGGGCAATTGACTCGTAATCTGAGGGTTATGGGTTTGATTTTCTGTCGCACCAAATATGCTAACTCTTTCAGCCGTGGAGACGTTGTATGTGGTGGTCAATCTCACTATTCGTTGATAAAATAGTAGCCCAAGAGTTGGTGGTGGATGATGATGACTAGCCGCTTTTTGTCAAACCTTACACTGCTAAGTAACAGACAGCCCCCTTGTAACTTTGTGTGAAATCCAAACAAACAATGATTTCCCTGGACTAGATGCCAGACTATCGAAGGTTACCCATCAGCTACTTCTTGATTACATAGGTTGGTAGATGTTATGTCAGCTACTCATAAACATCTACTGTGCTACGTAAAGACAAGTAATAAATCACAGAAGTACACAACTCTTGTGGAAATACTGTAAAAGAAATCATGTAACCTTTAACATGACAAAAAATATATGATTATTCGGCAAATGGAAACTGATACTGAATCGTTCTCGATATAAGCATGTCTACCAAACAGATCCATCATATAAAATCATTCATTCAGAGAGCACTGTTACGTTTCACCGTCTGAGTGATGAAAAAAGTGTAAATAATATTTTCTATAAGAATAGAAAAGATTCAGTTATTTCAACTGACGTCTAGTTGCCTGAAAACTGAGTGAAATTCGCTGTTTACGAAAGAGATTCGTTTTTCAAAAGTTACTGTTACTCCCGTCGTGCTAACCAACGCCTCATTCTCACAATTGAATCTATATATTTTGTTCTATGGCTTCGAGAACTAAAACTACAGATTGAACTAATACTCTTAAGCTGATGTGAACACTAGAAATGTGTTTTAATTTGGGTACCGTTTGCTTTAATTTTTAAAACAGACAAGGTTTACTTGAAAACGTCCGCACTTTTGGTAACAGAAACAAATTATCGAATCATCATAAAGTTGTTATTTATAGCAAGTGGTTGGTTTGGTTGCTCACCTCTTATCGGTTTTTCCAATAACACATATTACTACAGTTAGCAAGATGGTTCTTTGGACGAAATTAGTTTAAAAGAAGAAAACCTGCAGTAGTTGTGTGTAGTCTATGAAAAATTGAAGTACAAATCTAAGGCACGTATACTTAAAGCATTTTAAAATTACACAATTAACATATAGACTAACCAAAACGTAGTAAACATATTCAAATATATTCGTTAGTTTCGTGCATTATCTATTATTTTTTTTGAATTTCGCGCAAAGCTACTCAAGAGCTATTTGCACTAGCCGTCCGTAATTTAGCAGTGTAAGACTAGAGGGTAGGCAGCTAGTCATCACCACCCACCACCAACTCTTGGGCTACCCTTTTACCAACGAATAGTGGGATTGACCGTCACATTATAACGCCCCCACGGCTGAAAGAAGGAGCATTTTTGGTGCGACTGGGATTCGAACTCTCGACCCTCGGATTACGAGTCGAACGCCTTAACCCACCTGGCCATGTCGGGCCTCGTGCATTATCTACAACGGTGAAAGTAAACTTAACTCCAGTCTATAAAGAGACGCATCATCCTTTCTGCACTCCAAACTAGTTAGCTTGAAGCTGCAAAATTAAACGCGAAAATTTGCTACTAAACAAAAATTATATTACTCTTACAGTATACATAGTTATTTGTCAATGACTCAACACGAGAGTTTAACTGACTTCACCCCCTGACCCTGAAGTGGTATGTTTTGCTAAGATGGAATGCTTTAGCATTTAGCAACGAAGTATATTTTCCACGCTATTAAGTTATTTCTTAGTTCTGCGTGATTTATTGATTACACCGTTTTATCTTCGGGTATATTTCTGTGCTATAAATTCACCCCCAACCCCCGACATCCACGGTATGAACGGGAACAGCCTGCCGGGAATACACATTACCCATTTTACCTAGACTCTCGCTTTCTCTATTGCTCTATTTTTCTGAACAACTGGCCCTGTATCTCGGTTCGTTTGCCACACAGCACGTGACCATAAGTGATCTCGTCTGGCGTTCTAGTAGCTGAAGGAGCAAAATAAATCACGGTTGTCGAAAGTTTGCTTCCTCTGACACCTTCCTTGCATCTTGTTCGTTCAACCACAAACATCGTTTTAATTCTGTGTGCTTGAGAGTTGAGTCCTTTTCTCTAATTAGATAAGTTCCGTGAAACATTTGTGACACCATGTAACGATATAACAGATACTGTTGCTCTTGCCGGCACGTAATACAAAAGGAAGTTAACAAGAAGAAAAAACAAACGTGTTTCGAGCAGAGAATAAAATAAGTAATTTTTAAAGCAAGGCTTTAAAAAAATACAAATATTAGTTTTTATTATCTCGTGAATTTATTGCGCTTACAATTTGTTGAAATAGTCAGTGACAGTTTGTAAAGATAAAACAGAAGTCACATTTTGTAAGCTGTTAGTGTAGACATAAAGACACCTATTGGTTTGGTTTGGATTGAATTTCGCGCGAAGATACACGAGAACTACCTGCGGTATCCGTCCCTAAATTAGCAGTGTAGAACCAGAAGGAAGGCAGCTGGTCATCACCATCCACCGCCAGCTCATGGGCTACTCTTTTACCAACGAACAATGGGATAGACCCATGTTTGGTGCAACGGGGATCCGAATCCCAAAGACACCGACAATAAAATTCAAATCATTCGAAGATTTAGAGTACTACAAGTTTATTGTTACATGACAAGCAAATCAGTTTAGGCATAACAAGTAATATAACATCCAAATAAATATATAATATATAAGTAGATCACTTAAGTAGTTAAAATTATCAATACTTACAATAAAAACTTAAGACTACAATAGCTACAACTACCAGTAACTAAGATACAAAATCAGGACGACAATAGTTAAAACTACCAACAACTAAACTATAAGCTTAAGACAATAATAGTTAGAGTTATCAATAACTAAAGTACTAAATTAAGACGACAGTAGATACAAATACCAATAACTAAAATATAATCTTAAGACGACAATGGCTAGAACTATCAATAACTAAACTACAAACTTTTGACGACAATACTTATAATTACTAATAACTAAAATTCAAACTTAAGACAACAGTTATAAATACCAATAACTAAAATATTTTTTTTGGTTTTGAACTTCGCACAAAGCTACTCGAGGGCTATCTGCACTAGCCGTCCCTAATTTATTAGTGTTTGACTAGAGGGAAGGCAGCTAGTCATCACCACCCACCGCCAACTCTTGGGCTACTCTTTTCCCAACGAATAGTGGGATTGACCGTCACATTATAACGCCCCCACGGCTGAAAGGGCGATCATGTTTGGCGCGACCGGGATGCGAACCCGCGACCCTCAGATTACGAGTCGCACGCATTAACACGCTAGACCATGCCGGACCTAATAACTAAAATACAAACTTAAGACGACAATAGCTAGAACTATCAATAACTAAACTACAAACTTAAGACGACGATGGTAAAACTACCAAGAAAAACTAAGCAGGATAATGAAGCACTAATCGATTATAAATTAGAACATTGTCAATAATTGAAACCTGAAAATACTTCTCTACCATTCGAAGAGCTATAGTTTCTATCGATCCACCGCCAGGAAGCAGTGTAGCAACAATTAGCAAAGTGACGTTTAAAATAGTATTCCAGTATTCTTCAAATATAACTTTTACTTGCTTCCCTCGAAATGAGGTTCTGGTTACAAAATCTAACTTCGAAATAATACACAGCTACAACATAATACTCGACTGCAATAGAACCATAACGCTAACAATTGATTTTGACGCAATATTATACTGTGGATCAGTAAACTTTCTCAACTGTTTTGTTTTTAAACTCCGTAAAATGGTGAATCTAAATAGATTCACGCTACTAATAAGTGATTTTAATGCACTAAAGCTTTGTAGAATAATATTAGGTTACAAAATAAAATACCACGACAGATCTTTTGTTCGAGCTTTTACTGATAATGGACTTAGAATTAACAAAATGTGGCAAATATTCTATTAAGGAAAAAATAACATTTGCAAGGTTTTAGTAGCTTTTGGTAAAAATCTCACCCGTTCTAACACAAATGTTTAGATTAGAATATTGAATGAAGACTTTACTTTGAGGTCTGGCATGGGCAGGTGGTTAAAGCACTCGACTCGTATTCTAAAGGCCAAAAGTTCGATCCCCGTCACACTAAATATGCTAGCCATCTCAGCCATGAGGTAGTTATAAAATGACGGTCAATCTCACAATTTGTTGGTACAAGAGTAGCGATGGGTAGTGATGACTAGCTGCTTTCGCTCTGGTGTTACACTTCTAAGTTAGGGACAGCTACCTCGAAATTCGAAACACACCATTAGTTTGGTGCTACTGGACCTATTTTATGATATCGCTATGAGTAATTTGTATTGTTGACTATTGTTGTTTCTCGTAGTAAGAACGGTAGTTAATTAACTAGGATTGTGTTGTTGTTGTTTTTTTAATTTCGCACAAAGCTACTCGAGGGCTATCTGTGCTAGCCGTCCCTAATTTAGCAGTGTAAGAGTAGAGGGAAGGCAGCTAGTCATCACCACCCACCGCCAACTCTTGGGCTACTCTTTTACCAACGAATAGTGGGATTGACCGTAACATTATAACACCCCAACGGCTGAAAGGGCGAGCATGTTTGGCGCGACAGGGATGCGAACTCGCGACCCTCAGATTACGAATCGCACGCCTTAACACGCTTGGCTATATCGGGCCAATAATTAACTAGGAAGAAAACAGTTACGATTTTATGGAGATTTCGATTGACATAGAATTGCGTCCATAATAACAAATTTAGTAACATAATGAAATTAAAAGTAAAACTGCCTTTAAAGATTATATCAGTGTAATATTCTACATAAGTTTCTGTAGTTTATATAGTTATGGAAGTGAACGTTTCACGATGTCGCTGTGTCTTTGTTCAACGTTTCTCACCTCAAACTTATTATAAAACATTCTGGTTTATTTTTTTACAGTTACTTCTTTGAGTTTTTCTTTTCTCTTTATGTTATCACGGTGTTTTCGGCGATGGTGAAAAATTCTCTTTACTGCATCTTCTAGAGTGATTTATCCCAATCATTATCGTATTCGGAACGTTAATTGGACGTTTTAGGAGTTTGGCATAAAATTTATATTGAGGGCTACGAGCGCATAACCACCCCTAACTTTGAACTGGTAGACCAGACGGCTAATCGACAGAACCTACCAGTAATTCTTGAACTGTTTAATTCTGAAAGGCCCGGCATGGCCAGGTGGGTTAAGGTGTGCGACTCTTAATCTGAGGGTTACGGGTTCACATCCCCGTCGCACCAAACATGCTCGCCTTTTCATCCGTGGGGACGTTATAATGTGACGGTCAATCCCACTATTCGTTGGTAAAAGAGTAGCCCAAGAGTTGGCTGTGGGTGGTGATGACTAGCTCCTTTCCCTCTAGTCTTACACTGCTAAATTAGGGACGGCTAGTGCAGACAACCCTCAAATAGCTTTGCGCGAAATTCTAAAACAAACAAACGAACAAATCAATTCTGACAGTATAGAAATAGTCAAGTATTACTCTTATAGCGTACTCACGGCCCCCAAATATGAGGGTTGTGAACTACGATCTGAGCACCCTAACTAACTAATAAAACACACTTGCCCTCAACTGGATTATAACGAAGTAGTTTTACTATAATGCACACAATTTGACGTCTTTAGGTCAGTTTCTTTGTTCAACCCTAAGCTAAATATCGGATCTGTTATGTTTTGCATTTTTTCTTACCTCTATATGGAGTTACAGAAAACATTGTACACTTAAAAAAATAACTCTTATAAAGGGGTTGTCGGTTGAACGAAACTTCAAGGCCAGAATACCTAGCAAGATAAGTTTGTTTCTGAGATAATTTTAAGGCTTAACTTATTATCAACAGCTTCTATAACATAATATGATCAATTGTATATTTCTACTTATTTTTTGTGCTTAGTTTGCTCCAATAATTTTCCATAAATTGTTTTCTTACAATTTTCTTTGGATCCATTTTTTTTTAATTCCGAAGTGAATATCAGCCTTTCCACCCAAAAGAAGCGTTATACTGGTACGATCAGTCCTACATTTCATTGATTAAAAAGTAGCCCAAGATAATCGAATTGAGGTTGAAGGGTGTTGACTACTAGTCTATCACTTCTACATTTACAATTTGTTTGCAGTCTTCGAGTAACCTTGCTAAAATTCAATGAAAAACAATTTTACCACATTTTTTAACAACAGTAAATTTACTCAGTCCTTTCACAACCCTCTCTTATATTTGTGTAAAATTATCCGAGGCCTAAATTTCTACTCCAGTTTACGATTAGACTAATTTATGTCGTTCTGTTTTACCTTATTATATTGTTAATTTTACTTAGGCACAGCTTTTCACATCTAATTAACGACTATCTCTTCATTTGTTTCACTAAATTTAAATCCTAGAAAAGTGGTTCTACTCTAATATGTTCGTCAAGTAAACTGGCACTTTTGCTATGGTATCTTTTACTGAGATTGTTTTCACTGGTGTATTTTTTTTTGTGTGTGTTTCGCTTCACATATTCAATAAGAATCATTAGTATAATTGCATATGTGCTTTAAAATGCTGTTGGCAACTGTAGTTTCTTTTAACACATTAATTTCAATTTCAATATGAAGTATGTCACCACGCTGTCTTTCAACTTGTCATTCCCATTGTCATGAAGACGTTGGAATGAATATGTAAAATATCAGATTTTTATTTGTGGACAGAACAACAAATTATGAGTCTCGCACGAGGTTTTTCTTCTTCTTTGAAAAGTTTATTTCTATTTTAAATACAGCAAAAGAACATTTTCTAAGGATACAAATGCAAATAATAGAATTAATTGACTTTGAAATTCATTAATGGAAATCCGAGCTTAATTAAATCTAGTCTTAGATATGCATGTTCGATTTTGCCTTTAATTTTTTATACTTAATTTTGAAACACCGATTGTATAGACTATACGTCCTTTTAAATTAATGGTTGTAGAATTTATTTCTTTTTCTTTACTAACACAAAGAATTTCCTGCCGTTAGCTCTTCTTGTAGGTTCTGGTAATGACATCAGTAGCATACTAATTCATTACCGTCTTTGTCGGTTTATTCAAGACATACCCAAAAAGCTTTTTTGTCGTTACAGCCAAGACAAATTAGTAAGTACTTAGGGTAAGTCACAACAAGTATGTATATTTTATACGCAGCCGTTGTCAGAGCAGGAGACGTGTGTTCCAAGTCATCCCCAGCTGACGTTGAAGTTACTATCAATCAGGATATGTTAAAATAGATACAGGATGGATTGAAAGATTTGTGTTATTAATTACAGATGTGCGCATGAAAGTCAATTCAGACTAAGTAAAATACTCAATGTTAATAAATATGTTTGAAAATAAATTATTCCACAAAAAAAGAAGTCAAATCATCAGCGGTCCTGGGCAATCCTGGTTTAAAAAAAAACAAACCGGGAGACTCCAGTTTACTCAGAACTTCGTTTGTTCAGAAGCTTACATTCATGATGCTACGCGAAAGCTATATAAACCTTGAAAATGTCCATTAAGTCAGTCGAACTCGCTCGTTTCTCAATATCGAAAACCATTTGGTGGTTTTAAATGCATTTTTCAATTATTTTTACATAATTACGAGGGATGGTCTTGAACTGTACATTGACCGTACTACTGTTACTTTGATGAACAAGTTACACGGCCCCTGCTGGTACAGCGGTAAGTCTACGGATTTACATCGCTTAAAATCAGGGGTTCGATTCCTCTCGGTAGACTCAGCAGGTTGCCCGATGAGGCTTTGCTATAAGAAAACACACACACAAACAACTTACTTCTTGAAAATAAAATAAAATCATCAACTTAACGAAAATGTTCTTGTAGATCATAATATCATATTTTCTCTTATATCAAAGAAAATATTCAGTTAAATGAAAAATGATACCAAGCACTTCATTAGTTTATATTATAATTCGTTTTAATACCTGACACTGTTTTAGGGTTTGTAAACGGTTAAAAAGTGATCTTTCCTTTGTAATTTTAATCTCTTACTGGCACCACTGTGCAAGCAATTTTCTAAATTCGTATGTTCATAAATACGATAATGAGCGAATTGTTTGTCTCCAGTAGCACCGCGGTATGTCTGCGGACTTACAACCCTAAAAATCAGGTTTCGATAACTCTGGTGGGCAGAGCACAAACAACCCAGTGTGCAACTTTGTGCTTAATTTAAAACAACAACTGAATTATTTGTTTTAGAGCAAAACCACCTTGGGTGAACTTACTGAATTGTACAACTTAATAACATTCCAACTTATCGTGTTTTTTTCAACCACTAATATCTCAAGAAACTTCCGTTTTAAAACTATATTATTACACAATTAAATCAAACATCTGGAAATCCTGTAATATATATATATATGTTATTACACACAAGCAGCTGAATTATATATACTGTCCATTTTAAATAATAATAGTTTTACAATATGTGTCCATTTTGAAAAACAACAACAACGAAAACGAACTAACACTAGTGTATAGAACACAGATAAGACATTACTGTCTATACATGTCAAAGCAAGTAATAATAAACTGATGCAGAAATATTCTACATTTCATTTATGTAAGTATTCAAACATCCCTGATATGGCTTTTCTGCAATATTTATTAAATACCTCTTTAAGGAATGGTTGTGGATGAATAATGGACCGCCATGTCATCATGAAATTTCTTAGACACTTGTTTCATCGCAAAATTAGATTTCCTAGTAACTAATCGTTGATCGTGATAAATGTTTATCATGTTAAAACTACATGTTCCAAATATTACAACTGCTAAAAATGTTTTGATCTGCCGAATCTAATGTTTAAGTTCAATTAGAATGAGCTGTAATGCTTACAGGATATGATTGGTTGAAAGGTATTGTAATTAAATGCTGAGAAATTTGATAACGTAAAACTAGTGATCTCGAAATGAAGCTCTGCTATGCTTTCTGCTTACTCCAGGTTAATGGTATTTATGAACAAACATAAGGCACCATTCTGAAATAAATTAACAATTATTCCATCATTATTGAGACAGACTTAAACCTTTAACTTTATTGCATTGGACAGTTATTTACCAAGCGCTTAATTACTGGTGATTTCAACCAGAAAGGAATCTCATTCTACACATAGGTTAAATGACCAAGTCAAGAAAAAAAACTAAACAAAAATCATTTAAATTCAGATATAATTATCCTTAGTTTAGAACTACAGAATTAACACAAAACTACTTTCTACGTCATCTATCAAATAATTTGTTTTTTATTATTTTTAGAACGCACCTATACTAATTTTTCCGGTTTTTTCATTTGTTGTTTTTTTTTGCTGAATCTCACTACACTGTGACTATCATCTCTATCCACTCCTAAATTTAAATTGATAAAACAGAGGGAAGGCAGCTAATGAAGAAACAATACTTCTTACATATATATGCAAAAACGGCTCGTTTGGGTTAAGAAAATATTTTACATAGAAGAGCAAACAACGTTTCGACCTTCTTCGGTCATCGTCAGGTTCACAAAGAAAGAGGTAACTGACCGGAAGCTGACCACATGTTTGAAAGGGGTTGTGTAACTGAGTGTCGGAATGTAGAGGGCGGTGTTAGATGTTTGAATATATAATTTTATTTATTTTATTGTATTAATATAGGTATAAAGGCGTTCCTTTATGTTGGTTTATTTTGGGTTTAAGTTGTTGTATAAGTAAGGCTTCTTTAATTTTGCGTTTGTTTATGTTTGTTTCTTTATTTAGTATTTGAGTGTTTTCTATGGTTATGTTGTGTTTATTTGACTTGCAGTGTTCGAAAACGTGTGAAAGTGACTTTTTATGTTCTTTGAATCTGGTTTCCATTTTTCTACTTGTCTCTCCAAACATGTGTCTTTCAAACATGTGGTCAGCTTCCGGTCAGTTACCTCTTTCTTTGTGAACCTGACGATGACCGAAGAAGGTCGAAACGTTGTTCGCTCTTCTATGTAAAATATTTTCTCGACCCAAACGAGCCGTTTTTGTATATAAATTTCTCTACAAGTGGGTTTTATCGACATCACTGATTAATACTTCTTACAAAGATATTTTTTCAATGAATAGTGGGATTGACTGTTAAGTTTAAGTTCAGCAGCATGTAATGATTAAAACATTGGATATTTTAATTGTATTCCAATATGCTAACCATTAGCCAAAAAAAAAAAAAAGCCAACCAGACAGTTTACATTTTGATTTCTGGAAAACGTGATGTAGAGTGAATTCTGGACGACGTTGATTCCGAAGAACTCTTGAATGATGCCCGATATTTTCTTTATTTTTTTACATTGTACAAGAAGCTAGACTCGAGACAAAACCACCGAAAAACTATTCGTCTTGAGACATACTTGATAAAAACCTATAAAGTAGCATTTTAAGAGTAAATCAAGTTTGTTGTTAAAGAACACAAAAACTAATTTTTATTTCTAATTTACTAATCTTAAAGTATTTAATGACAAGACATATAAACAAACTTGTAATATTTTTGAAAGATTCAAACGTTTACCCGGACCTGACGTCATAGTATTTAACTACAAGACCGTATGTATGTCTATATTACGTTGGAATTGATTATTCTATTACATCTTTTAGTTGTGTATGGCAGTGCAGATAGCATGATATTTCTTCGAGTCGTTGTTGTTGTATTAAACTCCTAAATCCGTTTTCATTCTGTTAAAAAGAAAACATTTACAGCTTGTGAGTTAACATCAGTTTTGTAATAGGGGCAAATACCTCTCCCACGATGCCGTTGGTTTCTTATTTGGTTTTTGGTTTTGCAGAATTTTTTATAAATTTCGAAACTTGAGCTTATAGAGTAGGAGAAATGCAACTGGTTAGCAGAATCTATTAATAATTCATTTTTGTCTGATCGAATAGTAATATCTGACTGTCACCTTTAAAGCGCACCAACAGCACGAAAGTGCGATTGCGTTCTTGCGGCGATGTGATGGACCGCGAACCACGAATCGTCCGATTTGCAATCCACTGAGATATTTCGTTTCCACCTCTGAAGTTTTAATTTTGTTGCACATGTTTCTTTAATGTTTGTTCTGCGACTTGTGTGAATTATTTAACTATTTCAAAATTCTCCCAAACCAGTTTTGTTATCTTAACGAAGAAATTTATGTAACGCCGTTTCGAACTCATCACACATTGGATGCTCCTTGTTTGTTCTTATACCTATTTCCACTCCACATTTGTCAGGTGTTTCTCTCTTTTTAAGTAAAGGTTAGTTGCCCTACGTCATACATAATGTGGCGTCATCTGTTGAGAGCTGTAATAAATATAGGAAAGATGTAATTGGTTAAACGAATGTATTTATAATCTGCCTTTTGGCTAGTTAAAGGATTATTATGGGCTGGATGGTATAACCGAAACTGTATATTATAATTCAATAAATTAAATATCACACGCTTGTGTGTGCTTCTTCAAACGGTATGTTTCTGTTTTGTCTGTTTCTTTTTCGTGCGTGTGTGTGTGCGTTTGGCATGTGACACCTTAAGAACATTTTCTTCATTTCTACAGAAGTATGTATTACTTACATCCTATATTTCCAAGCTATTTAGACAATAATCATAGCTAATTATTATCACTTTCAGTTAGTCCTTGTTTGTGTGCACAAGAATGAATTTCTTTAAACAATTTACATTTGTTCACTAAAGCACGATTTCCTAAGTTCTTAAAATAAATTGGCTAAAATTATTCAAATATTCGAAATAATCTTCCCTACACGCCATATGGTGCCATCTATACGTAAAAACTTGACATATTTGAAACAAGAAATTAAGTTCTTTGTACACGTTTCCTTTATTATATAATATCTCCTAGGCTACGCCACATTCATTTACACCACTGCAGTTTATTAGGCAATTAATACTGCACTATACTAAATAAAATATTTTCGAATTACGAAATAAATGTGACTACAGATGAAATTTAATAAAAAATATACTTATAAAAACTACCACTTTCCATTCTCTAGTTCCACCCGATGGCACAGTGATAATTCTACAAACTTACATCGCAAAAATTCGGGATTCGATTCATCGTGGTGAACACAACAGTTAGCCCAACCTAATTTACATCCTCTGTAGACCTCTAAATGTTTAAGATAGGCTTGTTTTCGTTCGTTTGGTTTTTTTAATTTCATGCAAAGCTACAGAAGGGCTATCTGCGCTAGCTATTCTCAATTATGCAATGTAAGACTAGAGGGAAGGCAACTAGTCATCACTACCCACCGCCAACTCTTGGACTACTCTATTACCAACGAATAGTCAGATTGACCATCAAATTATAATGCTCCCACGGCTGAAAGGGCGAGCATGTTTGGTGTGACGAGGATTCGAATCCTTGACCCTCAGATTATGAGTCGAGCACCCTAACCACCTGGTTATACCAGGCCTATTTACAATAGAACCAGAAAGAAGGCTATCCGTGCCTCCAATCAAACAAACATTCGCTAGAAAAATCCCTATCGAGGAAACGTCTTTACAAAAACAACTTTAAAATCTAAGAATGTATTATTATGATCGAATATATACTTGAATTCTAGTGCTATTTAGACAACTCATGTTCTGTCGTATTATGCGAGTCGAGGTGTGTTTGTTTAAGGAATGGGCGTGTTTAAAAGATAGCGAGCTCCTAACGTGAATTCGACGATTCTTGGTTCGCAGCCTGTTGCTGAAAAAAAAATGTGCCAAAACTTTGGGCCTGTCAGAGTAAAGATGAAGTCCCATTATTTGATTAGACAAGAGTATCCGCTCCTCGGTGGACCTGCAGTTATTCTGAAGGTTCGTGTTACTAAAATCCTGGCCATACCGGGCCGTTTCTCAGTTGGAATAATGACACAAGGAAACGTTATAAACATTCAAACTTGCTGTTGTGCCAATGGGAACGTCACATAAGAAAACTTTAGTTTGGAATAACGGCACGAAAACGGAACAGAAATTCTGTTAATCTCTGTTGTTTTAACAGCATAATATACAAATCTTGTTGCGCTAATAAAATAACTTTGGCCTTTTTTTTAAAACAATTTAAAGGAAAACGTGCTATAACTTAACAATTTACAATGAGGAACAAAAAGGAAAACATATTACAAATGTACCAACTAGATAACACAATAAAAGGACGCGACATAAAGTAACGTATGAATTCAAATTGAAAATCATAAATAAACTCTGAATGTATACATATATGTAGTGCTGTCGACGGGTTTCTGTAGTAGCACCGCTTCTTAATGAATGCCTTTGTTACTTTTATAAAACATTTACCTTTATTCATAATGTTTGGAAGTATTATGATATGAAATGGAAGAAATTGTAGAGAATATAGAATGAAACTACGAAAAGTAATAAATATGAGGCATGAAGTTTCGAAGGAAAGATTAACGACCACGAAGCAGTAGAACAAAGGAAATGCGTGATATGAGAGACAGATAAGACGAGGGAACGTATATTAGCTTTGGGAAAAATTAATATTAAAGATAGGACTGACAGAAATGAAAATACGGATGCGTCGCAAGTTACTTTACAGTTTTAGGAAATTGGCATAGACACGTTTTGTAACTTTTGGAACGATAACTATGGTGTTTAAAATTATGATTGAAAACTGAAATCAAAATGAAAAACGAAAAGAACATGTTAGTTTAGAATATAAGAGTTGAACACAATAAAACTGATTATACACAGTGAAACGTAGTATAGACATATACACAATGAAATTCATTATTTACAATAAAACTAACTATGCACAATAAAACAGATCATACATCAAAAACTGTCTATACATAATAAAACAGACTAAATACAATAAAGCCGATTATACATAATAAAATAGACTAAATACAATAAAGCCGATTATACATAATAAAATAGTCTAAATACAATAAAGCTGATTATACATAATAAAATATACTAAATACAATAAAGCTGATTATACATAATAAAATAGACTAAATACAATAAAGCTGATTATGCATAATAAAATAGACTAAATACAATAAAACTGACTATATATAATAAAACAGACTGAATAAAATAAAGCTCATAATACATAATAAAACAGATTAAATACAATAAAGCTGGCTATATGTAATAAAACAGACTAAATACAATAAAGCTGATTATACATAATAAAATATACTAAATACAATAAAGCTGACTATACATAATAAAATAGACTAAATACAATGAAGCTGATTATACATAATAAAATAGACTAAATACAATAAAGCTGATTATACATAATAAAATATACTAAATACAATAAAGCTGATTATACATAATAAAATAGACTAAATACAATAAAGCTGACTATATATAACAAAACAGACTGAATAAAATAAAGCTCATAATACATAATAAAACAGACTAAATACAATAAAGCTGGCGATACATAATAAAACAGACTAAATGCAATAAAGTTGACTATACATAATAAAACAAACTAAATACAGTAAAACTTACTGCACACAATGAAATTGATTAGTAACAAAACTAAGCCTAAGTATAGTAAATCTGACTATGCACAATGAAACTGATTGGTAACAAAACTAAGCCTAAGCACAATAAAATTTCATACAAACTAACACAGGAATGTCAGTATATAAATGCTGAAAAAAGTTAAGTAAATATATATATATATACAAAATCTTTATTTGAAAATCATATATGTAATTTTAAACAAAAGAAACTCAGGAGTAAAGGTGAAAGCAATAGAAAATGAGTCGAGCTTGAAAATTTTTGGAAAAAACCTAGACACTACTTTTGACAATTCTTGTAATTTAATACAATTCATAACTAAAGGTATTTGAATTAAAACGACGAAAATTGTATACTTTCAAAGTATGTGTATTTTAAAGTATTTTAATAATATTCATATAAAACATTTAATTATTCGTGATGACGAGAAAACCCACTTGTAAAGAAAATTATATATGTAAAAACGGCTGGTATGGATAGAGAAAGCACTATGTAGAGGGGCGAACAACGTTTCGACCTTCTTCGGTCATCGTCAGGTTCACAAAGAAAGAAAAAGTTGCTGTATAAAGTGTGTGTAATTGAGTGTAGGAATGTCGAGGGCGATCTTAGATGTTTGATTATATTTATTAATATAGGTATAAAGGTGTTCCTTTGTATTGGTTTATTTTGGGCTTGAGTTCTTGTATTAGTAAGGTTTCTTTAATTTTGCGTTTGTTTATGTTTGTTTCTTTAATTAGTATTTGAGTGTTTTCTATGGTTATGTTGTGTTTATTTGATTTGCAATGTTCGAAAACGTATGAAGGTGACTTTTTTGAGTTCTTTGAATCTGGTTTCCATTTTTCTACTTGTTTTTCCAGTATAGGAGTCGTGGCAGTTACCACATTGTATTTTATAAATAATGTTGGTGTTGTGTTTTTCAATGTAGTTTTTTGCATAGTATAGATCTTAGTTTTGTGCCTGGTGTTTGAATAAATTTCGTATTAACTAGACTGTCATATTTTGTTATTAGTTTTTACCAAATGTTGGTTATTTTTCTGCTGATGTCTGGAATATATGGTATGCAGCGGTATATGGTTTCGTGATTTTTTGATTCGTGAGATATATTTACTTTTGTTGGTTGATTTTGCTTTTTGTCTTGGTGTGTGTGTATAATGTTTTCTACGGTTTGTGGAGAAAACTTATTGATGTTGATGAAGTATTATTTTATTTTGTCTAATTCGTCGTTAATTTTATCTGGTGAGCATAGTTTTATGGCTGTGTTTATTTGGTTTCTTAGTATGTTAAGATTTTGTTTTGTTTCATGTGCTGAGTCCCAAGAAATGTACAGTCCAGTATGGGCGATTTTTTTCGGTTGATTTCTGTTTTAAATTGTGTATCGGTTCTGGGGCATGGCATGGCCAAGCGCGTAAGGCGTGTGACTCTTAATCCGAGGGTCGCGGGTTCGCGCCTGCGTTGCGCCAAACATGCTCGCCCTTCCAGCCGTGGGGGCGTTATAATGTAACGGTCAATTCCACTATTCGTTGATAAAAGAGTAGCCTAAGAGCTGGCGGTTGGTGGTGATGACTAGCTGCCTTCCCTCTAGTCTTACACTGCAAAATTAGGGACGGCTAGCACAGATAGCTCTCGAGTAGCTTTGTGCGAAATTCCAAAAACCAAGTATCGGTTCTTGTAATTTTGAGGTTAAGAAATTATATTTGATTTATTTCTTCCTGTTCACATGTGAAGTTAATGTTGGGATGTATAGAGTTAATGTGATTGAAAAAATTAAGTGTGTTCAGTAGATTTGAATCCCGCAATCGTGTCATCTACATATCTGTACCAGTATAGTGATGGATGTAATGCTGTGTTAATTGCTTGTGTTTCAACTTGTGCTTTCTCTACCCATACCAGCCATTTTTAAATATATAATACATTTAATTATTGATCTAATAAAGTTTAAAACAAAATCTAGTCAAATTCCAAATAACGTTTCACAAAAACAGAAAAATATGATTTTCTAATAGATTGTAAACGTAAAATATATGATGATTTATCTTTACCGTAAATTGTTCATAAAGGTTTTCGAGAAACTATTTTCTCATTAAATTAACTACAGCCTAAATTTATTATTACACTCATTGTTGAAGCTGGATGTAATTTTGGCTTTAGGTGTAAAAATATTATACACCCAAATTTTAATTAATGAAATCAGTACCTGAATAATTTTCCACAAACTGTTTGAATAAAAGATAATATTCTGACTAATTTAAATAAAGCCGTCAAAAACGGGATACATACTAGAGTCAAGGCAGTTAGTAAATATTACTCATCGTCAGCTCTTGGTTCACTCTTTACCAAAGACAAGTGGGATTAGGTGTCATATTGTAATGCTGTCACAGTTAAAACGACGAGCATGCTCAGTGGCGGGATTCAAAAACTCGCGAATTTCGATTTGAGCACCCGAATTACAGGACAATATATACACCCTACAAATTCTAACCCAAGATCTATGTCTACCTCATTTGCATTGATCAGAATCAAAATCTATACAGGATCAAAACTAAAGCGAATCTAAGGATATTTTAGAAAAATAATTTATAACGACAAATATAAATTTTTATGGACAAAAACAAAATTTATTTAGAATATTTACTGTTAAATTTGGTCACTCGTCTATAAAACGTCAACAAGCGACTCGCTTGTCGAGAAGTGGATTGAATGCCCCAAGATTCGAACCACGATATGATTTTGAGCACGCTATGCATTTCGAACTACGAGAGCGTTATAGTTGTGAGAGTCAAGTGTATTATTCATTAAACGTAACTGCATACGTCGGATGCTATACTGGTTCATTACACTCGTAGTTAGTAGTTCTAAATTAAGGATGGCCGTACTTGAGCCCCACGGGTCTCTGACTTAACTATTTAGCCCTTGTATCGCATAAGGCGCGATCAGGCTGAAAATACATATAATTAATTATTTCGAAACATCACATGGTGTTTTTAAAACAAATTTGCTACTTTTAGCAGAAAGTTTGAATTTCTTGCAAAGCTACACGAGGGCTATCTGCACTAATTTAGCAATGATAAACTACATAGAAGGCAGCTAGTCATCACTTCTCATCGCTAGACCTTGAGCTATTATTTTATTAATTAATAGTTGGTTAGGCCGCCACATTATAACGCACACACATGTGAAAGGACAATAATGCTCGGTGTGATGGAGATTCGAACCAATGACCTGCAGGTTGAGAGTCGGGTGCTCTAACCACAACGCTATTACAGGTCTTTTCTGCAGGCCGGAATTGCAGAAAAATAGAAATCTTTATTGAAAGCAACTTCAATACATAACTATATATGTGTTGTTTTTACAGCACGATGTTAAATGTAAAAAAAGAAGAAAAATCTTGGTTAATTTTACTGTTTATCAGAATGGTAAAAAAAAACTACAATAGTATCATAGCGCTGTATGAATTTTATTAGAATATCGGTTTATTCGAAAAAGACACTCAAACTTCTGTAGTGAAAACTTTCTCATTTAAAAAAACTGAACAATAACATCTTGAATTTGAGGGTTTAAGGTCCCATGAGGTAGATCAGCGGTAAGTTTACGGACTTACAATGCTAAAGTCTGTAGACAAATTCCTTGCGATGGCAAAAGCAAATAGTTCGTTGCGGTTTTGTAGTAAAAACAAACAAAAAATGTAAGTTATATTGAATATTTCTCTTTAGATGTGTTCAGTCCAAGTAAGCTACGTATATTAGATAACCCACCACTAGATGACTCTGTTCTAACCACTATTGGATGGGTCTTCGGTATGTATTTTGTCACGGCGTCTTCTCAATCAATCAATAGTTTTAGACTTTTGAGCTAACAGTTTAGAGGCAAATTACCCGATATAATGGGGGGTCAGTAGAAAGTCGAACGTTGCATGGGAAACAGAATTTTAAATTCTAAGAAAACAGCTTGTCAAAGCTAACTTGCACGTGCTAGAATAATTCATCAAGCACACAGTTGTGGTCTTGAATATATGAATAGTGGAACAGGAAATGAAAAAATAAATAAAATATTAGACAGAAAATAGTTCTCTATCACATGAACAACACCCGTTCCTTCTGTAGGGTCTGCTTTAAATTCTGTACTTAACTGTTTGTCTATCCACGTGTGTATGTATATATTTATATATCACTCAAAATGATAATTTTGTAATAAACATAATAATGAAAGAATAATTTTTAAAAATCCTGTGGTATTTTCTGTAGTTTGGTCATTACGCATAAAATATGCCAACGCATTACCCTTATTTGGAATTAAAAAGGGCAAATGTTTTGATTTATGCTTAATACCGTAACAGGAATCCAAACCTTTATTCACCAGTTTGGTTACTTTTTATTCTAGATCGTATCAACTTTTCCAGAAATGTTCAAAATATTCAGTATCCCCAGTGAAAAACAATTAGTATGAATATTATATTTCTTACTAGTATAAATGTGAAAAGGAAAGTTCAGTGTGAAAACATTTGTGACACATGACTGTAAAAAATGTAAAATGTATAATAATCACTATGTATAGTCTTGGTCAAAATACTTATATTGTAACAAATAAGATTACACAATGTAACAAATTTTGTTTTTGGATAGTATGTGTTATTTCTTACTTGCTTATGTTGTAAAAGTACAGAAAATGTCCATTATTCCCTTCAAACTTTGTTTTTATGACCTGGATAATGAAATTTAGAAATTAACCTATTTTCTATGTGAATGAAAATGTGCAAATTTGCCCGTTTTTACATAGAAAATAGGTTAATTTTTAAATTTCATTATTCAGGTCATAAAAACAAAGTTTGAAGGGAATAATGGCCATTTTGCTTATGCAATTGTGAAATAACACTTTCTGCTCAGGAACAAGAAAAAAATTTGTTTGCTCATTTTGTTTTTTTAATTTCGCACATAGCTACTCGAAGTCTATCTGCGCTAGCCGTTTCTAATTTTGCAGTGTAAATCTAGAGGGAAGGCAGCTAGTCCTTACTACCCCCGCTAACTCTTGTGCTACTTGTTACCAACGAGTAGTGGGATTGATCGTCACATTATAACGCTCCCACGAGTGAAAGGGCGAGCATGTTTGGTGCGACCGGGATTCGAACCCGTGACCCTCAAATTACTGGTCGAACGCCTCAACCCACCTGACCATGTCGGGCCGAAAAAGTTTGTTACATAGTGCTATTGTTATTGAGATGAAATGTAAATACAGTAAGCACTGAAAAATGTATATTCTATTGAACATCTACATACGTAATTGATGTAATGAGACAATTTCTATGTATGTTGCGTGAACGATTTATTAGAACAGCAAATATACACCCATAGAAAGATATGAAATTCAGTATTTTACCTATCGTAACAAAACATTATAAAAATCATATTAATGACAAAATATTACATCAAATTATTACAAATAGCATATGCAACCTTGTATCATTTGGTATTAAACACTTAGTACCTGGTTAGACCTCCTTGTACACTGATAATCTCTACAATGTGACATGACATGCTGTCGATAAGGTTATTGATGTAGTATGCAGTGATTTAATCCCAATTTGTTACTAGAAGGCATTAAACTCGGTTATAATAGCTTGTTTAGAGCCATGGTTAGCAATCTTGCAGCTCAATTGTGCCCACAATTGTCAATGAGATTACAACTGGAGACTTTGATACCCATGATAATCTCGTAACGTCCTCATGACAGAGATAATCCTATATAAAACGTGCGCCGTGGGCAGTGGCATTATCATTTTGGAACACATAATTATTGTCAGACCTTGCTCTAGCATATGGCAGAAATATCGTCTCTATGTGACGTCTATAGGATACGTGATTGACTTTTCTCTTCGAGGATATAAAGTTAATTTTTCTCCACAATCAAAAGCTGCTCAAACATGTATTGCACCAGAGCATGAGCCCGTGTGTTCACTGTGGGAAAACAGTCTTCCTTCACCTGTTTTCTGGCCAAATAACGAACACAAATCCTACTATCAGCTTTAACAAACTGGAAACAGGACTCATCCGAAACTACGACATGTCACCAGTGTTCTAACTGTAAGTTGGAATGCTGTCTTGCCCGAGTAACACAGCAACGACGACGAATTCTGGTTAATATTAGTTTGCAGAGAGTATTTAATGTAGAATAACCTTGTTTGGTCATACTCCCATTAACTGTTCTTTTAGATACCCTGGAATTAATGAGTTCATGCCATTTCTGTCGTAAGGTTTTGGAAGACTTACTTCTACCTGGACGTGTTAATCTAGTGAAAACATAGTAGCCTAAAGCAATCGTTGTTTGGTGTCTACCAATAAACTTTCTTTGAACAACGTATCCTATAGTCCGATGACGTTTCAGGATTCTCGATACTGGGGTACCCTACTGTTCTGGTAATATCTGTTTGCTTCATACCATTCCTAGATATTTGAACAGTTTTATGCCTTATACCTCTGGCATGTGTGAGATATGTCTTTATACCAAGTACATAGAAATTATATAAACAAAGTGTCAATATGTTTCGAAATAGATAATACCAAAACAGGTGTTTGTGTATGTGAGAGTTTTGACAAACAAACAAATACCAAAAACAACTTGTTTTTTGTTCGATCATGCACTACTTTCTCCTTGCTGTTAGTTGGGTATTTACTCAATAAATACTCTATACACGTAGATAATAACATCAATATAGAACAGTATGCAAACATTTTAACTAACACTGTAATTCGCCATCGCCTGGCATGGCCAGTTGGTTAAGGCACTCTACTCGTAATCCGAGGATCGCGTGTTCAAATCCCCTTTACAACAAATATGCTTATCCTTTCAGCAGTTGAGGTGTTATAATGTGATGGTCAATCCCACTATTCTATGGTAAAAGAGTAGCACAAGAGTTGGCGGTGAGTGGTATGACTAGCTGCCTCTCCTCTAGTCTTACGTTGCTAAATTATGAACAAACAAGCCTTCCCTCTAGTCTTACAAAATTCAAAAAGCTAAACCAGTTCGTTTGCCATGAATAACCATGAAAATTAAGCAAATTAACAACCATTTAACTTGTCCTCAACTTACTTCTCGTACATTCTACAACTTGTACTAATCCTAGTGCTAGGGTCGCTAACCAATGAAATCAATCTGCGGTACGTACCTGAAGCGTTTGGCCACCTGCTTCTTTCTTAGTGCTAAATAAATAGTTATTATTGAAAAAATGTCGCATCAACGATGTATGAGAAAAAATAATTAATAAAAAGTAAAAAATACCCTCCTTCTCTTCATCCTGTCACTTTCTTTCCTGGGTTCTTTTCACATAGCTCAATTTAGAACGAGAGCTTCCGGCTGTTTCTCTCGTGTTGTCATGGTAACACAGCTTCTAATTTTGTATAAACCATATATGATAATAAACGTGTATTGTTAGTAATACCCCGATCTGTATATCATTTCTCTCCTGCATATAGTCGTTTCTGTTTAAAAGGTCAAGTTACGAAATAAGAGGCCGGACATGGGCAGGTTCGTTAAGGCGTTCGACTCGTAATCTGAGGGTCGCGGGTTCGAATCCCCGTCGCACCAAACATGTTCGCCCTTTCAGCAGTAGGACATTATAATGTGACGGTCAATCCCACTATTCGTTGGTAAAAAAGTAGCCCAAGAATTGGTGGTGGGTGGTGATGACTAGCTGCCTTTCCTCTAGTCTTACAGTGATAAATTAAGGATAGTTAGTGCAGATAGCCTTCGAGTAGCTTTGCGCGAAATTCGAAAAACAAACAAACAAGAAATAATAAGTAGAGGTTAGTGTAACAGATGTTACTAAAAACAAACACAAACTTTAAATTTGTACGAAAATGTTTGAACGAGAAAAAAGCCAAAATTCTGCTTTAGCTTAAAAGTAGATGATATGTCATAAACACAGACAAATAAATCAACTTGGTATTACTCACTACATTTGAGGTTGGTTTTGATCCTATTTCACCTGAAGGTCGTTAATGAGCTACACTGCAAAAGTGAATTAGGAGTTATGCTCAGTATGCTCAGTTTTACAGAGCACAAAAAAATTATGTTGTGTGAGTATTGCTTGATTTGATATGCAAAACCATACGAGGGCTAGCTTCGATAGCCATCTCTAATTTAGCAGTGAAAAAATAGAGGGAAGGCAGCTAGTCAGAAACACCCACCGCCCAAATTTTAGTCTATACTTTCACCAAAGAATAGTAGGATTGAACGTCATATTAAAATGTTCCCACAGTTAAAAGGGCAAAAATGTTTTGATGGAACGGGTATTCGAACCCGCGTCTCACAGATTGTGAGTCGAGCATCCTAACCATCTGGCCATGTCAGGCCTCCGTGTGAGTATTTGGTTAGTTGTTTGGCGCTTACTGACGGAAAGAAACTAGTCTGTCTGTGCCAAACAGCCAGTTAAAAAAAGTAAAAGTAAAAATCGTTATAAAAGGTAAAAATTAATCAAGGTAAAAACCAAAAAAAGTTCAAAATGCAGGTAAAAAGTTAAGTATAATTTGAAAGACCAATGACCCTTAAACATTTAAAAACATAAGTAAGTTGGACAATGTCACCATCACCAATGACGCTCTTCAACGTCTGAGTTAAACTCGTAGAAAATCATACCTAAAATTTTGTTGTTGCTCACGATTGTAACGTCAGCACAACAGTAAAACGTGGACTATTGTGATTCGAATGTCACTAGATGGACGAGAGAAGTTTGTTTCTTTCGAGGAATCAAAGAGGACGAGCATTTACCATCCTCTCTAAGACCTTTCAAAGACAGCTCATAGAAGCAATTGGACGATAGTTAAAAGGAATCTTGGGATTCTTCCCAAACATCAAGTAAAACATTATTTTGCCAATTAAATTAAATTAAAAACAACCAGAAGAATAAAAAGAGAGGCAGGAGATACATGGCGCAGCATCTCGTAGTGAACATCATCAGATCCATCCAGTGTGCTGTCAGACCGATGAAGAGCAAGTTTGAGTTCCACCAATGCAAACGGGCAATCGCTTTGCTAAAAACTTTAAGGCCAAAAAGGTGAATGAGAAAACAGAAGTGTTAGACGCATGAGAAAAGATCTTCCTGAGCGTTTCGACGATGCTTTTGGGGTCAGCAATTTCCTGGCCATCGAAGGTCGAGATGAAAGAGGATGAGAATTATGCTGTCCACTGACTTTCGGAATCGTGTTCCATATTATTTTGGAACTGGTGTTAAAAGAAAAGCTAGTCATGAACATAATCAAAGATTCCTTTTGACTTTGAAATCTTGCCTACCGAGCATAATTAGAATGGAAATCACAACAGTTTCGTATGTATGAAAGTGGACATTTTTAGGTGAAGGAGAACTGATGGAAAACCCTTTGATTTACGACTACGTTGATTTTCTTTGTTAGAAGGAGGTCCGTAGAACTCCATGGATTCTGCCCTGGGTCAAAGGAACAGGTCTTTGTCAGTAAATGAAGATTCCAGCGACTTAAGGTGGAAACATAGACAAAAGTAAATGTTGTCTCGTCAAGTCATTTATTAATACATGGCAAAATACTCTTTACATAGTTTTAGAATGACTCTGATGGAGGCATAGAAAGATCTGTCTGCACTCCTACTGTATCAGTAGTATGTAGTACAACAGCATGTATCCGAGATGGGGCGGGGGAAAATAGCTTCCAAGCCTAAGGGCAGGAAATATTGTCCACAGTTTTAAACATTGTAACTCCTTCCCCTCCATTCACTTAGGGCAAGAACAATAGTAAGAGAAGTTGGAACCACTACAGTTAACAACGTGAGGTTCAGTTCGAACTCATAGGCGTCATGGCCTTTTCCATCACAGCAAAGAATATGATATGATGCCTTTCAATGCCCTAACCACTGGCACTGGAAACATCGGAGAGGATTGGAAACATATGGTCGTACCTTACTGTTTAAGCAGCCTGTCTTGAAAGTGGCAGGCGAACGTGGCGATGTAAACGTCAAAACCAAGACACTGTCAAACAGCATACTTCCGTTCTTACGACGCACAGCAGATATGCCTTGGCTGGAGAAACCAGTGAAAATCTCCGACTCAGGTATGTTTTTCAAATCCTTCCCAACGATCACTCCTCGGGAGGAATTCAGAGTCACATGAACAGTAACCTCAGTGGATATATCCCCAGTGGTCTTAGAATTCAGGAGGAGCTCACTATGTTTTGAGGTAAGTGTTTCTACTAAGATGTCCCCATAATATAGTTTCTTGACAGACTTGGGAGAAACAGCAAACCTCCTGATCCCTTCTGAATGAAAAAAGAGATATTTGTTTTGCAGATTTGTCAGATACGGAAGAAGGAATAAAAATCGAGGAACAGGACCTGATGGTGGTGGCAATTGTGCAACAGTCTTGTCTATCTGTAGTCGTTTACCTATAAGTTGTTTACCAACTCAACGGCTATTATGGACATTATGTCCGATGCTGGTGTTTGGATATAGTATAGTGCTCATGAAACTATGGCATTGCTGCAGTGTTCTTCTTTGGCATTGTGGTGCATCCCCTGTAGGGTTACATGGTTGGTGGATTGATTTGATCTAGGTTATCTGCGCCAAACATCCGGTAAAAAGATAAAAGTAAAGTAAATGTAGTAAAATTCATAAAAAGAAATGAAGGTAAAACAAAACAGAGTTTGAAAACATAAATAGCATAAAACCAATGTTGACATCTAGCCTACAACGTTAAGAGAGAAATTACAGTAAGAGAAGTTGTAAAGGACTTTCTGTAGCATAATGGTAGCTATCATAACCCGCCAGGAAGACTGACAGGTAAGTACAAGAACCACCGTCAGTCACCTGAAGTTGGCCTTTCCAGTCCTGGTTCCGAGTTATGTGTCATCATATCCATTTTCAAAAAGTAAAGGAATATAAGTTTTAAAAGATGTGTAGCAAAATTTTAATAATAAATCACTAGGATGATTAACGAGTAGTTCAAATAGCAGCGTTAGTCACATGAAGTTTGTCTTTCCAGTCCTGGTTTTCAGTTATTTAACATTATAGCCATTTTTTAATTTCAAATCGAACTAGATGTATTTTGATCCTTAAAAGAGAATCACATTAAAAAAGATGTAATGTATAAAGTAAAAAAACTTAAATGACAGTAAAAAGATTAATGGTCTTTAAAAAAATTAAAATTTTTATCAAGGTGGACAGTGTCACCATCACCAATAACACTGTCTAACGCTATGGACAAACCTTGGGATAGAATATGTTTAAAATGGTGTCGTCGTTGAGAGTCGTAACGACAGCAAGAAAATAAAATGTGGCTTATAGTGATTTGAGTGTTACACAAACTACACACTGGTGCATCAGTTCCAAATAAAAGGAAACGATGAGTTAAAAAACTGTGACCAATGTAGTCACAGTTAGAAGTTAAACAACTTCCTCCTTCCGAACCTTACGGAAGCAAAACGGCCAAAGTCCAATATAGGGTTTTATTTGGAAAAGCTTGTTTTCACGTTGCTCACTCCAAGTCGACTGCTAGCTGATACGGAGCCAGCCTTCAATACAGGACCATAGTTCATGTAAAGAATAGGCACAGCGGTGATAGTGCCAGAGCAGATAGATTTAGCTGTTGTGTCTGCAAGCTCGTTCCCTCGAATACCAACGTGGCCCGGTATCCAGAAAAACTGGATAGAAGTAGATATTAAAGATAAATGGGCCAGTCGGTTTGGAATAGCGGCAAAGACAGGGTGGGAACCAATGTAAAGCAATCCCAGGGCCAGTAGAGAACTAAGCGAGTCAGTATAAATAGTACAGTTGGAGTACTGCTTAGCTTCTATGTGATCCAGGTTAAGGAAAATGGCGTACAGTTCAGCAGTGAACACAGAAGCTATAGAGAGGATCCTGCTTGCAACAAACCATGGCTGAGCCCACAGAGTCACCTGAATTTGAACTATCCGTATAAATAGGAATGGATTGATCGAAAAATGTTCAGTAAATAAATGACGGTACTTCCAATCGGGAGTATCTGCTTTTCTCAGATGACTTAAAGAAAACTCACATTTGGGGACTGTAATAAGCCATGGTGGGATGGGTTTACCAGTGGATACTGCAATGTTATACAAGGACAGACCCAATTCATCCAACAGCGCCTGCATACGAAGGCCAAAAGGAGCAATGGCAGATTGTCTGTTCTGAAAACGTATGGCCCACCGAGGAAAGAAAACACAACCCCAGGTGGGATGCTTTGATAAGGAACGAAGTTTTGAAGCATACAGTAAAGACAGTCGCAAACAGCGAATGTGCAAAGAAGGTTCATGAGACTCTATGCATAAGCTCTGACTGGGGAGATGCAGAAAGTTCCAGTGCAGAGCCAAAGTCCTTGACGATGAATGGGGATCAGCATTTTAAGGCCGAGGGTCTGGCAGAGCCATAGACCATTGACTCATACTCGAGTTTCGATCGAATAAGAGCACGATATATCTTTAACATAGAACATCGATCCGCTCCCCAAGTGGTTGTAGAAAGGACACGATGGATGTTCAGTGCTCCTGTACATTTGACTCGTAGTTGCTTAATGTGTGGTATAAAGGTCAGCTTACGGTCAAGTATAAGCCCCAAGTACTTGGTCTCAGGGACCACAGGCAAAACAACTTCACCAATACAAAGTTCAGGATCAGGGTAAATACCCCGTTGACAGCAAAAGTGCATGCAAAATGTCTTAGAGAAAGAGAAATTAAAGCCGGTTGCCATGGTCCACTTCAGTAGACGATCGAGGGCAGTTTGTAGTTGCCACTCAGTATATCTCATGTTCGACGACTGACATGAAATGTGAAAGTCGTCGACATAAAGCCCGGTTGCAACAGTAAGAGGGTGTTGTTCAGTGATGGCATTAATCTTTACACTGAAAAGTGTGACACTCAAAACACAGCCCTGAGGGACTACAAGTTCCTGTAGAAAAGAACGGGAAAGAGTCGAACCCACACGAATTTCCTGTCCATTAAATATTTTTAATAAAAATGGGCAAATGGCCATATACATGGAGGTCTCGCAAAATGCCATACATCCATGTTGTGTCGTAAGTCTTCTCAATGTCCAAGAATAGTGATACAAGATGTTGTCGTTTGAGAAAGGCTTCTCTGATTGACGTTTCAAGTCGAATCAGGTAGTCTAAGATGGAACGATGTCGTCGGAACCCACATTGGGTGGGCGAGAGGAGATTGTTTGATTCGAGGAACCAAACAAGATGAGTATTAAGCATCCTCTCTAAGGTCTTACAGAGACAGCTCGTCAAAGCAATTGGACGGTAGTTTGAAGGAATCTTGGGATCTTTCCCAGGCTTAGAGAAAGGTAGGACAATAGCCTGGCGCCAGGCATCAGAAAAAACATTCTCCAGCTAGATCCGGTTAAAAACAATTAGAAGAACATCAAAAGAATCAGGAGATAGATGCCACAGCGTTTCATAGTGTACATCATGTCTAAGAAGGTGGAGGAAGAAGCAGAAGTCCCAGGTACCCGGCAAAAGCTTTCACTTAGAGTATCAGCGATGCTCCGGATATCAGCAACTTCCGGGCCATCAGAAAGTAAGATCGAGAGGGGGACAGAACTATATTATCTACTGACCTTTCGAAACTTGTCACATATGACTTTCGAACTGGTGGTAGAAGATATGCCAGTTGTCAACTTAATCCAAGATTCCTTCCACCGAGCATGTGCATGGGCCCGCTGGAAAGCGATGCGGTTTATGTGGGATATGTACGGAAAGTATCCCAAGCCCGTTTCTGAGCCTTTCGTGACATGTGGCAGGCAGGATTTCACCACGGACGAGGATATAGTGCAAAACGTGTCGAGGTTTTAGGAATACATTGAACAGCTGCTTGTATAATACAGTCAGTTACTGCTACCGCACAGTCGTCTATTGATGGCTGACAGACGATGGCACGATCAAGTTCTGCGAGAGCAGTGAAAGTGGACCAGTCTGCCTGATCCAAATTCCACAGGAAAACGCGGGTTTGGTGGCATCGACCATGACCAGTCTCTCTCAAAATTATAGGACAACGATCACCGTTTTGGGTATTATTGTCAAACCTCCATGAAAAATGGAAGAACAGTAAATGGGAGCAAACTAAGAGATCAATAGCAGTAAAAGACTGACTAGGTACATGGAAATAAGTATAAAAACCAATATATTGTGATCAGAGAGCATATGCTCTACAGAACGACCCCTTCTATCAATAACAGCACTTCTCCATATGGGATGATGTTCATTAAAGTCCCCCAGGATTAAAAAGGGTGACGACAACTGTTTAATGAGAGCATCAAGGTCTGATTGATCATATGTCTCTCCAGGGGACAGGTAGAGAGAACAAACAGTGATGGTATGACCCAACGAAACACGGATGGCTACGGTCTTCAAGAGTGTGTTGAGTGACAAAAATAGGGTGGGCACATGCTGATCAACCAACAGTGCCACCCATCCATGCACTCGTCCATCACGCAGGCTGTCATTTCTGTTCAAAGAATACTGCCGAAAGGTGACTGTATTGCCATGTTTGAGAAATGTTTCCTGTAAGGAAAGACATACAGGATGGTAGGAAACAATCAGTGTTTTGATCTCATCCAGAT
The DNA here is from genome assembly GCF_004210375.1 of Tachypleus tridentatus. Taxonomy (NCBI): domain Eukaryota; kingdom Metazoa; phylum Arthropoda; class Merostomata; order Xiphosura; family Limulidae; genus Tachypleus; species Tachypleus tridentatus. The sequence goes on along the minus strand of NC_134837.1, from coordinate 35,024,838 downwards.
TAGTGCGTAAACCTTGACAGTTCCGTTGTATCAAGGTAGCCATTTTTAATGACGTGTAGGCGAATTGGCTGGAGAACCCTTCTGTTTACGACCACGTCTTTTTTCTTTGCTTTCCTTATTCGAGGGAGGTCTATCGACCTCCATGGATCCTGCCCTGGATCGATTGTGCAGGTCTTGTCTTTGTTCTTGGAAGGAGATTCCAGTGACTGAGGACTCGAACAAATAATTGTTTTGCATCTTGGGGTGAGAGAAGAAGATGTATCTGAGTAAATGCCTGTACCTGGAACCAAATGATGTGGATCTTTGGGTTTGTTGGAATGTATGGAAGGGACAGAGATGAGTGTAGAAGTTGATTCATCAACTTTTTTAACCATGGATGTCAAAAGGCTTTTCATTTATTTCAAGAACGACTATCTTGGAGGCACAGAAAGATCTGTCTGCACTCCCACTGTAGTTGTGGAACGAAGTGCAGCAGCATATGTCCGAGATGGAGTGGTAGGCAGCAATTTTCGAGCCTCAGGATAAGTAATGTTATGAATCGCATTTAAACGCTGCCGCTCTTTTTCTTCCAACCATTTAGGGCAAGAACAAAAGTAAGACGGGTGAGAGTCATTGCAATTGACACAATGTGGTTGAGAATGCCAACGCTTTTACTCAGTTCACCCTCGCCTAACAAGACAAGCCGGTTGACCCTGAGGGAGCCACCCGTCTACAGGAATTCAAGGTCAAAGTGGTGAGTTGGGGTTGGACCCTTCAATCACGAAGATCATCTCCTATTCTTCACAAATAGCCATGTGAGAAGGTAAACTGAAACTACGGAACCTTCTCTGGGAGGTCCCACCAGGAACAGTGCGACTAATGCCAAGTTTCTAGCGTTAAAGTCTGCAGATTTACCGTCGTCTCACTATGGAGGGCGAAGAAAAAGATAAGAAGAAACCTAATGAAAATTGGAGATGTTATATCTCCTGCATTTTTAATAAACTGTCTTTAAATTAGATATGTGAGATAAAGGTCCAGAAGAGAATATACACTTACAATATATGATAGTTTGAATTATCACAGTCTGAGTTACAGTTAGTGTAAATTCGCGAAACTGTCACTTTTGTTAACACACAGTGCGTCCAGCAGCAGATGTGTTTTGATCATAGCATTTTAATTCCCACAGTGCCTACTATTAGAATTTCCGAATATTTTTCTTCTGCAGCATTATTTATCCATCCGTTTATATTTTCTATTTTTTCTTCTTACAACCTTGTTTTCTGGATTGTCTCTACCTGTTATGTGTCTACTTAACAATCCAGTATTTTTCAATCTGCCAATTTGTCGTTAAAGTTCTCGTCGTAAAGACAGCATTATGTGACCTATATGCGATGTAGATGTCTCGGAAGAGGATTTAAAACCTCGTTGTAATTGGCACGTGACATCGTCTTTTCTCGGTTCTTTTTTTTCCGAAATATCCCTGAACATCGTCAACATTATTTAATGGTGTTGATCCCAGACGGTTTCAAAACTTGTGTTAAAGAGATATATTCTCAGCACTGTTAACTCGCTAACCAGTTCTAGAAGTTATGTATGATTAATTTGTTGTACACTTGGAACATTAAATGTATAGTCATGTATAGTTCAATGATAAGGAGGGGAAACACACTCATCTGTTTTAATTTTTTTTTTGTAAAACTGTATGGGGACATCTAGCGTTTTAAAGGACTAAAGAATTGTACATTGACCTGTACAAGTCACCCACGTAATATATTATTTACATTCCACTGAACACTTAATTTAACCAGCTCTTTCGAACTTATGAACTTCACACTTTATATGACAAAAGCTGGAGATATAAATATTTTATACTAAATTTTAAATATTTTATTTATTGTGTATTTTTTATCATTACTTTGTGACTATAAGTCATTTAATCAAACAAGACCAACTTGTTTAATGCATGCGCAGTTTCTTACATAATTACCTTATTACACACTCATCCGGGGCATAACAATACATATAACGTCTCTGAGTTGGTATTTAGCCTCGGCATAATGGCTCATATACTTTTTTCAAGTACAAAGTTTTAGCTCATAATTCCACCTTTTGATCGATTTGATTTTTAATTACAGTTTTGGACTTAAGAGGTCAAACCCTTTTGATTGATGTATTTGACTACGTCCAAGGTCTCATAGATCAATTTACCCTAATCCTGCCTTAAACAATTTTAAGCGCAGCATCAATTGCAGATTCCGTTTCGTTTAAAAAGGATAGAAAAAATATATTTTATTGGCAAACGTTTAAGTTTCACAAAAGAACAACCGATTTTGCATTTTACTTAAATCACTTCTCTTGCACATTTTTTCTTCTTTTATTATTAAATCATTAAACAGGAAAAAAGATCGAACCTTAGAGAAGATATAAATGTTGAAAATAGGCTTTTGTTTCATATAAATCTTTCATTCGTAGCTTGGCAACAATGTTCAATACCATTTCTTCACTGTTACGTGTATCTAGGTTTTAACGCGTATTATTTGCTGTAGTCAGACTACACATCTGAGAGTTCCTCATTTTTGCCCCATTACCAACACAAAAAATAAAAAACTCTCCCTCTACGAATTCAAGTCGGGAGTACGTCATAAAGATAACTGTCAAATCCTACTGTTGAGATATCGGTGTGTACTGCTTACCAGATATCTTTCCTATAGCCCTATAGGGTATACTTCGAAAAGTTGAGATGGCTTGCGCTGATAAACCTTGCTTAGCTCTGCATAAATATCTGAAAACAAATCGTAAGTTTTGTTTTGTGTTCATCACGTTTCTACTTACTTATGACGGTAAGTAGTGAGCTACATACGAAACATAAATGCACTTTATGTTCACAAATATATAAATAAAATATAATTCAATTAAAAACTTTGATACTTCGATACAGAAACAATGTTCTCGCGTTGCTTGTGCATAGGAACAATGTTTTCACGCTGCTTTTGGAGACAAGAACAGTTTTTTCGCACTGCTTTTGAACATGGAACAATTATTTCACGCTTTTTAGATAGGGAAACGATTTTTTTACGCTGCTTGCACACAGAACAATGTTTTCATGCTGCTTGCACATAGAACAATGTTTTTACGCTTCTTGCACACAGAACAATGTTCTAACGCTCAGCTGAAATGATGCGTTTTTGTTTCATTTTCAATGTATTCTTATGAGTTTTTATATTCGCTACGTTTCTTTGGAAAAACTTTTAATCAGAATTCCCTGCATTCTAGTGTATTCAAAACAGAAAATAATAATATTAGATTTTTAATCATTTTATGAATCCCTCACTCATCGTGTTAGTAAGTGGTTCGTTTGATTATGCTTAAATTGAAGTAGTGAAACATCTTTACAATTACAAAAAGGCCCCAATTGCATAGCGGTACGTGTGGAGACTTCCAACGCTGAAAACCGGGTTTCGATACCTGCGTTGGGCAGAGCGCGATAGCCCCTTGTGTAGCTTTGTGCCTAATTACAAACAACAACAACGTAATTACAAAAAGACAAAAATAATTACATTAACAATTAAACACACAAATATAGTATTTATTGTGCTCCACAGTATTAAGTACCTTAGATATAAATATCCAAGCGAAGAACACATAGGAAAAGGAAAATGCTGATAAAACAATATGTTAATTAAGGATATAGATAAATATACAAAACCATATTTTGGAGAAAGTTCGTGCAATTAAAAGTCTCATTACACAGTTTCTTTCCTGTTAATGTCATTTTTGTCGCATTCTAATTTCAACATTCCTGTGGCCGTAAAAGAACGAATTCGATTAACTATTACATATAATATTTTGTTTGCAATATGAGCAATTCTTCTCAGATACGTTTTAAAATGTACTTTTTCAGTATAAGGTGCGTATGAATTACAAAAAAGAGAGCTTCACAAAACAAGAAGTTTAAAAAATAGTTGCTTTCATCTACTATTTTGTTGGAGTAATTTGTCATCACTGCAAAATGCGCTAGGATTAAATGGAAGAAAACTGTCTTGAAGAAAAATAGCTTCAATGTACCGCCAAAGTAATACTCCGCACTATATAGAAACTGTAGTTTGAGTACGAACTATATGAAAATACTGTTTTAAAACAGTATTCCTTATGGAATTTCCCTACATTTCTAGAATTTCCCTACATTTTTCATTACAGAATTTATTATATGTGATTGACGCTGTGGTACACAAAACATTTTACGTCAACTTACAAACTGTCAGCATATAATCTCACTATTTATATTCGTCAGATAGTTTTGGTTCTAATTTCAACTCTCAGATGTTTTTTGCAAGACTGTTGTACACAGATGATACTCTTCCTGTGATGTCTACAGGATGTCAGAGGTCAGGGCATATTACCGAGACTGGTTCAGAGTAGAGAGTTCGACAAGCACCACACTAAAAAAGAAAATATAAATACATTCCCCTTTGAAAAATGTTTAGTTTTTTCAGTAGATGTCAGGCGTAGACTAGTGGTTAGCACACCCTGACTGCAAATCCGAGAATTCGTGGTTCGCAATCCATTGCCACAAAAACTCGCTCCTCATTTAGGGTCATGAATATCCTGTAAGAGTAACCGTCAAATCCCACTACTCGAGATTTTCAGTGGCTCAATAATAAATATAAGGGTTAATGCTGCTGAAAACGTGGTTTCGAAAATCGTGGTGTACATAGTAGATATAGCCTATTGTGTTGCTTTGTGATTAATAACAAACAAACTCACTATTCTATCAGATGAGAGCAATCTAACAAGCGGCGGTGGGTGTTGTTAACTAAATTCCTTCATTTTAGTCTATGAGCTCAAAATTATGGCCGTCTACGTGTTAATAGACTTCATGTGGCCTAGCGCGAAATTCTGAAACGGATAATTTATCCAGGGCACACAAAAGAACACAACATCACATTGAAAAAACTTCACGGATTACCTGATAATGTTATAAGTCAAGAAACTTCTATTTAAGTCATAATTACTCCATTTAATCTGTAGAAATTTCTGACAAAAATTTGCCATGTTACTCGTATTGGTTAGCGTGAGTTTTTAACTTAGTAAACATATTCTTTGCTAACCATAAATTTGGAAATAGTTGATAACAAGTCACGTATTGATCATCAGAAATAAGTTATCAACATAAGATGAGTATGTTTTATGACCTCACATCCTTAGATGTGACTGTGGTGACCACTTCAGTTAGCATTGCTCTCTCCACAACCTAACTTGTTTAATATTAGGATGTACAATAACCATATTAATGATCTACTTCGAAGCTTCGTATAACTAAAACCTAAATAAATAATTTATGAAAAGGACTTAGCTACTTAGAACTAGTGTCAAATAATAATATCATTTAAAGAATAACACACAGGTTTGTTTTTTTACTGAATAAGAAATTAAAGTTAAAACTGAAAGAATCTACAAAAGAAAAGTTATCAGTTTGAAGATTAACTTGTTCTTTCGACGACCCCTTTCGGTAGTTGTAGATAACAATCAAAACCAGTATCCTCACGACTTCGTTTCTGGTTTTTGATATCTCATGTGGTATCACGATAAATGTGGAATCAAGACAAATCAAATGCTACCTCTGAAAGTCTCTGCTTGAGGTAAATTTATCAATACAAAAATTGTAGCATTCGAAATGCTTTGATTTGATCTATATATAAAGGCGTCGTGTTACGTAAGAAATGGCATATTTTTAACCTCCCTCATCTATTTCACAACGATAGGAAAAATTGGGACCACAGTCTGTATAACCTACATGTATATGTGAGTTATTTCGACCAAGTACTTTATAAGCGCTAGTAATTTTAATCCTGTGTAGAGCACTTGTATGTGTATGAGGAATTTTGACACGAATTCTTGAATATTTATATTCAAAATCATATTTTGTTCAATAAGAAAACGACAAAGTAAAGTGAAGACAGTTTCGCTCACACACATGCCTTGTTTAACATTCATTGATGGACTAAAAATCGTATTTTTAATCTGTACTTAAATGTAACATTCCACCGCATTTTTAGTGCTGGTATCTAATCTTTAATACTGCAAATTAAATTACTTTTTAAATGATGCACGTTTAGAGATACCAATGAGTTGTGGCAGCGAATGAAAAATGCAAGCAACACAGTTAACAGAAGTAAAATGTTATTTTACACGTATGTGACTTACATTATGTTATAATAAACTTAAATGAACTGCGATCAGAAACCAATTGCGTCCAAAGGTAATGTATCCTCATATTTATTAACCATGAAATAAATTGGTAAAATGTTTAGACGTATGGCTATACGCTTTGGGCCCGGCATGGCCAGGTGGTTAAGGCGTTCGACTCGTAATATGAAAGTCGCGGGTTCGAAGCTACTTTGCACCAAACATACTCGCCCTTTCAGCCGTGGGGGCGTTATAATGTGACGGCCAATTCCGCTATTTGTTGGTAAAAAAGTAGCCCAAGAGTTGGCGATGGGTGGTCATGACTAGCTGCCTTCCCTCTTGTCTTACACTGCTAAATTAGGGACGGCTAGCGTAGATAGCCCTTATGTAGCTTTGCGCGAAATTCAAAACAAACCAAAATTAAACTATTACGTTTTGACACGGGCAAGGAATATATTTTATTAAAACAAGAATCACTGACGAATAAAAACCTCTAGCGGGGAGACCATCTAAAAAGATAACTTTTTTCAATGCTTTCATTTCACTCACGATTTAGATTCGATTAAACTGGAGTAATTCAAAACTATCTTCATTTTATCAGTTTATCTTCTCACATGAACATCGTCAACGTCCTTATTAGATTGGGTAACTCCAAGACTGGTGTTATTTTAATGTTGCTGTTTCACGTTAAACGGATCTTTCTTCTCTGATGAAATGAAGATGAAGTTACGTATCGTCGTAATGAGGTCATTATTTACAAAGAGAAATTCTAAGATCTGTAATCAAGTTTAAAACCAGAATATATTTATTGTAAAAATTCATAAAGCGTTTCTTTGCAGTTAAACACAAAACTACACAATGGGCTACTTGTTATACGCCCCCCTCCACAGATATTGAAACCCAGTTTCTAGCGTTGGAAGTCCACAGATAAACAGCTGTGACACTGAGGGGGCCTGACAAAAAGAATATATTTCGATAACTTAGCAGAAGCATTTGACAGACTTTTATGCAATTTTGCTTTTAACAGCTAAACGAACAAATTATGAAGAACCTTTGCAAGCATATTATTTTAGGTCATACACCTGGAATATATGTTTATGAAATTTCGTCATAAAAATCAGACAGACTAAAAGATCAGTCAGAAACGAATGAGACGATAAGATTACTTTTAATTTCTAACCAGTGGTTTGACTACAGTGTTTTCATTAAATCACAGTTGTAATATTAGTCATAATTAAATATAGTTGACCACGTTATATTTTATTCCTGACAAGTGGTGTGACCATACGTTTTGCCATTAAGAGAGCATTGTTGTAATATTTGTTAAGAATGGATATAGGTGATCACGTTATATTTTATTTCAGAGAAACGGTTTGACTAGTTTTTCCGTTAAATTCCTTGTAGGTCTGGCATGGCCTAGCGCGTTAAGGCGTGCGATTCCTAATCTGAGGGTCGCAGGTTCGCATCCCGGTCGCGCCAAACATGCTCGCCCTTTCAGCCGTGGGGGCGTTATAATGTGAGGTCAATCCCACTATTCGTTGGTAAAAGAGTAGCCCAAGAGTTGGCGGTGGGTGGTGATGACTAGCTGTCTTACCTCTAGTCTTACACTGCTAAATTAGGGACGGCTAGCACAGATAGCCCTCGAGTAGCTTTGTGCGAAATTCCAAAAAAAACAAACACATTCCTTGTTGTAATGTTTACAAAAATAAATATAGTTGACAACCTTACGTTTTATTTGTAATAAGTGGTTTGACTACAGTTGTTTTTCCATTAAATTATTTGTTGTATTGTTTGTTTTTTAATTTCGCGCAAAACTACACGAGGACTATCTGCGCTAGCTGTCCCTAATTTAGCAGTGCAAGACTAGAGGAAAGGCAGCTAGCCATCACCACCTACCGCCATATCTTGGGCTACTCTTTTACCAACGGATAGTGGTATTGGCCGTAACATTATAACGCCCCCACGGCTAAAAGAGCAAGCATGTTTGGTGCGAAGGGGATTCGAACCCGCGATCCTCATATAACGAGTCGAGTGCCTTGATTTTCTGGACACTTCATTGTTGTAATGTTTGCAAAAGTGATTATAATTGACCACGCTACGTTTTATTTCTAGTAAGTGGTTTGAATACAGTTTTACCATTAAATGCATTGTTGACAAAAACTACAAGGGTGAAATGTGAACATATAATCTCAGTTCTTTGTAAGAAACAAATAATTCAACATCAAAATAGTTCCTGTCTCACTGTATTATTGAAGATATACATTTTCTTGCAAATATCCAGATAAAAACACTTGTTGTTCTTAGAACAACTTTTTTGTAATCAGTATGTTATATTTATTTGTAACAGTGATATATATATCTGTATGTGTAAGGATTGGTATTACTTAGAATATTTTCAACTTATGAGTTTGAAGTTTTCTGAGAAGTGATCTATTGTAAACTAAGAAATACCAAAAACCAAGTCATTTTGTTTCAAAATAGTGTCCAATTTTTGGCAAACCTCAAGTCAGGAAGCCGGCAGGTATAAAAATGGTGAAATATGGTTTCATCCGATATGAAACAGATAATCGGTACTTGTGCTCATGAAACGAGTGTGAATTCAAAACTGGAAAGTAATAATATTGTAATGTTGTCACAAAACGATTGTTCTACTGATACAGTTACTATTGTAACACTCTTACATTCTGTGAGACAAGGTTTAAATTATTTTCCTGCAGAAGCCTCACACAATTTGTTTATGTTATTAGTTCAAAAAACACATTAGTTGATGACGAATGAACTGTGTTCCAGCCTGTTCAGTAAACTGTTCCAAAGACCTAAAGTTAGTTTATTAGGTTAAGATCTGGGCTATAATATTGATTAAGTCATTTTGAAACTAAACACGATCTAACAGCTCATAAAATACTAATATTTACATGAGCTAATTAGAAGACTCACTTCTGCTAAGTTATTACTCATTTTCAACTGCAATTTTAACCTTAAAAGGATAATAGTTTATATTAGTATTTTATGAGCTGTTAGATCGTGTAATGCTACATTCATTCTCAAATTATGTACACACACATACATATAGCCCCCGATGTCGTAACAGAATGTATGCGGAAACCGGGTTTCGATACTCGTGGTGCGCGGAGCACAGATAGCTCTTTATGTAGCTTTATGTTTAAATAAAAAACAAACAAAACTATATATATATATAAACTGAGATTTCTCTCTTAAGTTTTTGAGAAATACAAGTGAAATCCTAACTAAAGTTTGTAATAAAGCAATTATAGTACCTTTCAAACCAATAGAAAGCCCACTTTAAAAAGCGGAAAAAAACTATATATAACCATAGATTTTTTTTCATTCCCAAGATTTATATTCTAAAGTTTATCACAGCGTTAATCCTACTAAAATTATCATTTGCTTGAATAAATATATTGTCAAAATGTAGCAATAAATAATTGCAAAAATTGTAGCAACTAAATTGTGTAAGTATTGTTTTTACCAATCCAAATTCAATTATGTGGCGTTTTTCTGACTGAGAAAAAGAAATCATACATAATTAATTTCTCTTTAACTCCTAGGAAATCAAAATATGACATTTTGCTTTCACAGTCAGAAAACTTATTACAACAACTGAATTATGTTTTTGTTTTGTGTGTGTGTGTGATTTATCTCTCACAATTTTCATATTATAAGTAGTGGTTTTCATTTTTCAGTCTTCATATATATATAAAGAAGAACGGAAAAAAATATAATTTCAGTAAAATAGAACTACATGTACTTCATAAATTATGTATAAAAATATAATATTTATTAAGTCAGATGAAATAATGTAGCTTCAGTGTTATAGTTAACAGAACAAAAATATGACAGGCCCCACTAATACTAAATATTTAAATTGATATAATTACTTATACCAAAGAAAAAATCATTTTGAATGTGAGTTAATGTAAACAAATTAATCTTGTCAGTTCCCAAGTAAGTATTTTATACTGATTACCTAAATTAAACAAAGACTAACATTCTCTTGTAAATATAATAATACTATAATTAAACATTATCTTGTTACTTAACACATCTTCGTGCAAAATTCATACAAAACAATAATGAAGATTGAAAGACAGTTTTGAGTTTATAAAGGGCTTACAATTTGATCAAGACATTGACGTGAGTACCTTCGGTACTGAATAATGGTACATTAAATTACCTTAGAAAAAATTAGATTTGTCTTCTGAATTAGTTTTTACCTCTTCTGATGTTCAAAGTGTTATAACAAAATGTATTTTATTTTTTCTGATTTGATGTCATCTTTTACGAAATAATTACGTTTAATTTTTAAGATTGACGAGAATGAAGGGACAAGTTTAGGTTCGAAATTAGCGCCAATTTTAGCTAATTCGTTCTTGCCTTTCGTGAGAACGATGATTGAGCGAATGTTTTTACACCCTTAAGCCACGTTTTTACAGACTTCTTTGTTAAACTTCGTGCAAATCTACTCGATGAGCTCTCCCTAATTTTAAAGTGATAGCCTAAAGGTAAGTGAGTCATAGTCAATACCACACACCATTGAACTATATTCTTTAGAAACAAATAACGCGAATAGCTGTAACATAATAACACCCCACGGCTGAAAGGGCGAACATGTTTGGTAAAGGGATTCGAACCCACGATCCAGAGGTTAAAAATCCAGTATTGTAGCCATCTGGCCATGCCAAATATCTTTATTATAGTAAGGGTATTGACAACATTATTCCTTTTAAAATCAAAAGGTCATCAATATTTGTGCTGTTGTTGGTCAACTGTAAATTTCCAAACTTAAAACGCTAGAATCCTGGGTTGGATTCCCCGTGGCGAATAGATCGCAGATAACCAATTGTATATTTTTTCTCTAAAACAAATGTCTTCTTTATCACCTCCAGGAACATTTGAAAAACAAAACCACTAATATTTTGTTAAGATCGCGTGGGAGATTTTGTAATACACTTTATTGTAATAACGGTAATAGATTTTAACATTGGTGTTTATAACAGGCTTACACTAATTATAATACTTTGCATCTAAGCCATTGCATTTGAACGTGATTAAAAATCTTATTAATTGGGTATAAGGAATCACCAGTAATTATAAATTGTTTCATAGAAAGGTGAGAGGATTTTTTTTTTTTTACCAAGGAACTTTTCAAAGCTTATTATTGATAATAGATGAATTTAACAAAGTTACCATTACCTCTCCTTGTATACCATAAATTGATGTTTGATAAAAGGTTTATTACGCTTATGTGATTAAATTTTAAATCAAATTAATGAAATTAATTGGAGCTATTTATTTACAAAAGTAATTTAATGCATATTGAAATTAATTATTAGAATCAAACTTTTACTTAAATTTAAATACAATGTACCATAAGGTTAGCGTTCATTGGCTGTTAATAAACATATATGCTCATAATGAACCACTGGATTTGCTATTAATTGTGCTTTCATACGTATAAAAAAAAATTACAATCAAAATGTATCTCAGAACAGCTTATATGGGTATTAATACTATTATTGATAAGGAGAGAACAATGTTTCGAACTTCATAGGTCATCTAGAACGTTCTCTCCTTATAATAAGTGTTAATACCATTACCAACCGTTCTGAGATACATTTTTATTTCAAGCGGGTTTCTCGTTATCATGAATTATACATCTCTTATCAACTATTTGTAACATCATGTGAATCATTTAATGGTTATAAGTGCAGTATAAAATGAGCAACAATTTACGATAATTAAAAACCCTCTAAGAACTCATCATGAGAGTAATTTCAACCAATAAAGTTCAGCTCTTTCACTCTTATTGTAATGGTACATTATTATGTTGATAAATACACCATCCTACTGCAAAATTACATTGGCATTATTACTTTGATACATTATCTTGCTGAAATAATATATTATCCTACTGAAACAATACACTGACATGCTGAGCACAATGCTCCAAAATGCTTCACTGGACATGTTAATTTAAGATTTATTTGTTTGTTTTTCAAATTCGCGCAAAGCTACACGGGAGCTATCTGAGCTAGCCGTCCCTAACTTAGCAGTATAAGACTAGAGGAAAGGCAGTTAGTCATCACTATCCACCACCAACTCTTGGGCTACTCTTTCACCGACGAACTGTGTGATTGACCGTCACTTGATAACACCCCCTTCCCCACGGCTGAAAGGGTGAGCATGTTTGGTGTGACGATAATTCGATCCTGTGGTCCCTGGATTACGAGTCGAGTGTCTTAACCACTTGGTCACGCCGGTCCAGAATATTTAACATCAGGCAAACTGGTGATGACGAATTTCGAGTGCGATTTATGGTTTCAATCCCAAAGACCTCGCACATAACCTCTTCATACGTGACCAAACTGGATAGAGTAAGTAAGTGTGAACTTGTTGTAAAAATTAATTAATTTTCAAAATCATATCAAATGAAAATTTATGGAGTTCCAATGACACTTTCAGACAGCTTCATCGTATTCTTCTCTCCATATGTTTTACCATCAGTTTCAGGTATTGGTCTAGAGCACAGCATATTGATCGTAACAAGCTGTAACTACTGTTTCACCGATGAATATTTCACACTTCAATAATTTATTTTCTCAACTACGTCTTGTCAACAGTTTTTGTATATGTTATGCACATTAAAGGTGCTGATCTAACACAGAGTAAGTTAAGGAGTTGATAAATAAAGGGCTCTATCTCTACGTTGTATTTGAATACAATTCGAAACGTAATTAAACAAACTTTCTTTATGGTCTCTCTTATCAAGCTGTTCAATATTTTGCTAAAAAACACAAAATTATATCAATTGAAAATTAAATAATCTTCGTGCGGCGAAAATCCTAGAACCGTAAAAAAAGTTGTAATTAAATAATGAAATTGGAAAGACACATTAATCTTATAAATTTTCCAAACACAACTAATCTAGTTTTTCAAATTTATAAACACACACAGGGAGAGAGAGAGCCTGTTGAGAACGAGAGTAGAGTCCATTCATATATCAACATTTTGTATTAAATGTTGGCCTGAGCTCTTAAAACGAGCAATTCCCTCCAAGAAAGGATAATTCAGGCGCTATATTGTTTTTATATAACTGTTTTTGTGACTCGTATCAAAACAGGATTACTGTTGGAGAAAGAATGTCAAACGTCTTAACAGAAACGTAGGAAAAAGATTTGCTCCACTCCTCTGACAGAGTCAAGAAACGTACTGATTGCCAGTATACTTAATGTTGGTTCACTTAATATAAAATTGAATGTCACAATGAGTTTTTATTTATTCTTTTTTTGTTTGGTCAACATTAGCTATTTGGGAAAAACAATTCAAGTGATTTTTGTTTCAGGCTTTCAGTAAATAACATTTATCCTTAAATCATCTAATTTACACAAAGCTTAAATAACCTACACATTCCACTAACCTGCTTAAAATATCAGAGTGCGATGCAACATTCGTAGCAACACTTATAAGATATATCGTGTGTTTATTAGTTTAATTAAACTTCATAATAAATTTTATGTTTAAGTATATATTCCTGTGTGTATGTTAATTTATAGGTTCGTGTTTGCACGTGTTTAAAGATTTAGTTACAACAAATGAGCAGATCAAAAAATAAACTGTGAACTAAACAAGCATCCAAACATTTTTTTAATGTTGTTTGTACTTCTCCAAACATGTATAGTGCTTTGTGAGCTTTGTGTAATGATCAAAGAACAGGATAAAAATCCTTTTGCAACGAGAAAAATATTACACTAAACGAGCTTCTTCACCAAAATATAGGTAAAACTACATTGGATGGCCATCTTCATAATATAACCAGCTTGGATGATGAGGTTTGATGATCTCCAAACTACAGTAGTCTGCTAGGCATGAAAAACTAAGGCACCCAAAATGTTTGACGAGTTGATTAAATGTTGCAGGCAACTTGATGGAAGAATAATGTTGTTTCCAAGCGGTGTAATAGGTTTCTATACTAAAGGGCACGAAAGTACACTATGGATCCATAAAATGGCCTTAGGAGAATTGTGGGCCGCCACAGGGTGCAATGATAGTTCTCTTTAAGGCCAAAAAATGATGAAGTAATAATTTTTCGGGCCCACCAGAGATTGCAATCAAAGAATGACTTTACTACATTATAATGAATGTATTGAATAATCAAGCGAAATCCATTTCGATTATAAGATTGATTGCTTTTCGTATGATGGTTGGAATACCTCCCAATAGCTTTTCTTGATCAAGTCTTAAATGATTTATTTCATCATATGATCGTGTGTACTCTTTTATTTAGTTACGATTATGAAAAACTATGGCATCAGTATTTTTAGAAAATATAGAGTTGTGCGATTTGCAAAATAATTTATAGTATTACGTTAATATTAATTGAAGTGTTTCGTTATGCGATTTCAAAAGTGGACTTCTTTGTAACGTAAATAGGTTCTAGATAGGTTCATTAGAGATTAGTTAGAGATAGATTCATTGTTTAAAAGTATCTAAAATCTGAAACCGTTTATGTATTGTGTAGTGAATGTGTTATAGTGGAATTTCAGAACGATCAGTGCATTAGTGAGTTTAGTAACATAAAACGTAATGTTTAATTTTTACCCATAGCAACAAAAACTTTGTTTGTTTTGAATATATTTGGGCGAAAGGTTAACTATATTAACGATTCTTAATTTTGAATTGATGAACTAGAAGGAAAGGAGCTAGTCAACAGCATCTACCGCCAGCCTTTGAGCTACCTTTGCCTGGACTAATAGTGAGATTTGACCATTATTCTTATAATTCACTCTTAGATCCAAAGTATTTTTTTTCAATACCGAGACAGAATAACTAACTTCGTTTCCTTGGATTAACAGCCTTTGCACTTTAATCATTGGCACGGCATGGCCAAGCGTGTTAAGGCGTGCGACTCGTAATCTGAGGGTCGCGGGTTCGCATCCTCGTCGCACCAAACATGCTCGCCCTTTCAGCCGTGGGGGCGTTATAATGTGACGGTCAATTCCACTATTCGTTGGTAAAAGAGTAGCTCAAGAGTTGACGGTGGGTGGTGATGACTAGCTCCCTTCTCTCTAGTCTTACACTGCTAAATTAGGGACGGCTAAAACAGGTAGCCCTCGAGTAGCTTTGTGCGAAATTCCAAAAACAAACAATCAAACTTTAATCATTTAGCCTTACTTGGTCTAAAAAGGGTATTATAGAAGTAAGGGTGAGTTGAATGCAGAGTGTGTTACATCACAGAGTAAGTTTTATTGAAGTGTTTCTTGGTAGACACAGTTATTAATGAAAATATTTTCACTAGAAAATATAAAAAATATAATTGAAAATTACTCCTTCTTTATTATCTTACATTTGTTAAATCTACCACTGTTGCAAAAGTTTCAGTCGTTTTATTTATTGCTCAGCTATAAAATACTCCCTAGTCATCAAAATATTATCTAGTTATGATTGGTGATTATATTGGTTATTATAAGTGCAGTAGTTTCCGAGATCCGAGTTTTGGACGTATAGGTCCAAGCTTTATTATAATAAGATGATATAAAAAACAGACTTGTGGAACGGTTGAAGCTTTCAAAATTAAGCTTTACGTTAATATTCTTCTTGTTCAATAAGTAAATGTGCCTTTTGGAAAAATCATAATTGTCTAAACAAAGAAAGTGAGGGCCATGTTTAATAGACGGCTAACATCTTCATTTATCTCACTAGATGGAGGTACAAGTGTGGGTTATGGTGGCTTGTTTGTTTGTTTTTAAATTTCGCGCAAAATATACGAGAGCTCTTAGCAACGAATAGTGGAATTGACCGTATCATTATAACGCCTCCACGGCTGAAAGGGCGAGCATGTTTGGTGTAATGAGCATTCGAACCCGTGACCGTGTTATGGTGGCACTCATCACTAAATTTACTCTCTTCATCAATATTATCTTCTGATCAAAGCAAGATTCCTCCATAAGTGAACCAGCCAGTGACACAGAGGTATGTCTTACGGACCTACATCCCTAGAAACCGATAACCCATTGTGTAGCTTTGTACTTAATTACAAATAAACTCCTATGACAAAACTAAATATTTTTCCAGTGTTAAGTTCAACTAATTAAGTATACTTTTCTTCTTTTCTGTGTTATAAAAATTCCAATTCATTGTTTCTTCATTTGAGTACCCTTACTTTCAACGCTATTTCCGACCGTAAACCCAATAACATCTTGAAGCGAAGCTTCAATCCGCTTAGGAGATTTAGGTTAGTCTTGTGTTCACATGCGAAGATATCAGTGCAAAACAATCTCCTAACAAAAGGTATGATAAAAAAAACAACTATATATATGAAACATTTTAGCCAACATTGTTTATGAAAGTGACGTGAATAATAAAACAGAATCCTTCACGTGTTTGGGTGTTAGCTCCAGAACTGTAAAGAATGCTTCACATGTTTGGGTGTTAGCTCCGGAGAGAATGCTTCACGTGTTTGGGTGTTAGCTCCAGAACTGTAGAGAATCCTTCACATGTTTGGGTGTTAGCTCCAGAGAGAATGCTTCACGTGTTTGGGTGTTTGCTCCAGAACTGCAGAGAATCCTTCACGTTTTTGGGTGTTAGCTCCAGAACTGTAGAGAATCCTTTACGTGTTTGGGTGTTAGCTCCAGAACTGTAGAGAATGCTTCACGTGCTTGAGTGTTAGCTCCATAATTTTAGATAATTCTTTACGTATTTATGTGTTAGGTCCAGAATTGTAGATAATTCTTTACGTATTTATGTGTTAGCTCCAGAACTGTAGAGAATTCTTTACGTATTTGGGTGTTAGCTTCAGAACTGTAGAGAATGCTTCACATGCTTGGGTATTAGCTTCAAAAGTGTAGAGAATGCTTCACGTGTTTGATTGTTAGCTCCAGAAGTGTGGAGAATGCTTCCCGTGTTTGGGTGTTAGCTCCAGAAGGGTAGAGAATGCATCCCGTGTTTGGATTTTAGCTCCATATCTGTAGAGAATGTTTCCCGTATTTGGGTGTTAGCTCCAGAACGGTAGAGAATCCTTCACGTGTTTGGTTGTTAACTCCAAAACTATGGAGAATGCTTCACGTGTTTGGGTGTTAGCTCCAGAACTGTCTTAGTCTTAACGTTCGTTGAACAACTTCATATCGATACAGCTGTATAACAGCAAAAATTACTACAGTGCTACCTAGAAACGTCACGTGACCAACCAAAATCCCTTAAACGACTTTGACAGTGTTAGAGATTCTGACATTTTGGATAAACTGCTCTGACACATGCTACAAGAGTGGAATCTGATAGTTGAACGAACAGCATCAATTTTTATGAAGATACAAGACAATAATTAAGAAAATAAATGCATACCTAACTCTTGTAGTAACCAGTTAGAATACTTATGTCCTAATTAACATATAAACATCTAAAAGGTAATAAAAACAACAATATAAGCTTCTAATAGATATGTTTGCCACAAATAACACGACGTTAACTAATCACTGTCGCTTCCTAAAGTACTTGAAGTGGACAGTGTGAAGCTTTATTTTTGTTTGTAGTTAAGCATAACACCACACAGAGGGCTACCCATGCTATCCCTAAAAACGGGTATCGAAACCCGATTTTTTTAAACACTATAATCACACAAACGTACCATTGAGCCAATGAGGGTCGTAAAATATTATAGATTTTTGAATATGCATAAAAAGCCTTTTAAGCTATAGACTAATGAAAAAGCAGACTTTATCAATCGAACGTTTCAAATTTATCTCATTCAATCTCATTCATTTATTCAATGAACATAATGAAACAAAAAAAAACGATATATTAAATATGAATCACTGTTGATATTAACTGTCTGAATGCTACTGCAAAACATTGCAAGTCACGATTTCACGTCTAATTCTTCTACAACACATACATATTTGGTTCGTGACAAATTCGCGACTATTCTATAGTCCATTATTCTCATGTTAGTCCTGTGAATGAAGAAACAAAAAAATGCCTTTACAAACATAAACACTCACCAGTGTGGCAGTTTAGCAATGTATAGACAAAGGGACAACGTCTAACAAAAGCCAGTTTTCAATGTTAATGATAAAATCTTATCTTATACAAAGAAATTGCTCGGGATATGCAATGAACTCTAAAATTTACACTCCAACCGAATCTGGAACAAACTCTCCTTTACAAAATGAAGAGAACCTTCTAAGTAATAAAAAAGAAAGACATAGTAATTGTCGAATACTCACAAGAAAAAAGTCCCGGGCTTCCAACTTTAGATGTCCCTTGACGTTCACGTGCAGTGGTAGACTGAAAGAGGTTTGTTAGCATGTATGAGTTAAAATTTGCTATACCATATTTCATAAACGTTTGTAAAAATGTAGAATATCTACATCATGGATGACATGTTTAAAAACAAGGTAATATCAAAAACAAACATTTTGTGAAATAGAAAATCTAGAATCAACAAGCAGGTTGTTTTTCTTTTAGTGTAATAGGGAGTTTTGATCACGTGATGTGGAAACAATTTTGATTATACAGATCAGCAAGGCCTGGCATGGCCAAGCGCGTAAGGCGTGCGACTCGTAATCCGAGGGTCGCGGGTTCACGCCCGCGTCGCGCTAAACATGCTCGCCCTCCCAGCCGTGGGGGCGTATAATGTGACGGTCAATCCCACTATTCGTTGATAAAAGAGTAGCCCAAAAGTTGGCGGTGGGTGGTGATGACTAGCTGCCTTCCCTCTGGTCTTACACTGCTAAATTAGGGACGGCTAGCACAGATAGCCCTCGAGTAGCTTTGTGCGAAATTCCAAAAACAAACAAAAAACAGATCAGCAAAAATGGTTAGACGTGAGTAGTTTTTCGAGATTTTCAACTGAAATGCAAATCGCTTTTACGTATCAATCCCCAAATATAGTCTCTCTGAATGTTTTCGTTATACGCTACTTGGTGACAGTGTACAAAGTCCAGTATAACTAGGTGGAAGCGCTCGCATTGCTTCTCTGAGTATGTTCTCCTTGAATTTATCAAGTTGGGCGTCAAGGATATGGACTTTCAGGGCCAGCCTGCAGCCCATTTTGCCGTAGTTCTTTACCAGAACCTCAACCAGTTCCACATAATTTTCGGCCTTGTGATTGCCCAAGAAGCCCCAAACCACTGCGAGAAAGCTGCCCCAAGCTTTTTTCCTTCCTAATGAGCTTCTTTGGGAATTCTGTGTACTCCAGGATCTTCTTTATTTGTGGTCCAATGAAAATACCAGCTTTGACCTTTGCCTCAGACAGCTTAGGGAAGAAGTCTCGAAGGTACTTGAAGGCCTGCAGACTCCTTATCAAGAGCTGTGACAAATTGTTTCATAAGACCTAATTTTATATGCAATGGTGGAAACAACACCTTCTGGAGGTCCACTAGTGGCTCACACTTGACATTGTGCCTCCCCAGAGAGAACTATGTCTGTTGTGGCCAATGCTTCCTGTTGTAGTGCGTTGCGGTGTCCCTGCTGTCCCAAAGGCAAAGATAACAGTGAAACTTGGTAAAGAGTCCTTGGAAACCCATCAGGAATACTACCATTTTGAAGTCTATCCAGCCATACTTATCATACTTCAAGTGTTCTTGCAAGGTCTTGACGCTGTTGTATTCCTCTTTGAGGTGCACTGAATGAGCCAGGGAAAAGATGGATACATATTCCCGTTAAGGATCAGCACAGCTTTGAGGCTTCTGAATGAGCTATCAATAAAGATGCGCCACTCGTTCGTGTTACAGGCAATTCCAGTTGCCTCACACAGACCGGATACGTTATGGCAAAAGCAGAGCCTATCTTGACGAGTGAAGAAGTTTGAAAAATGTCGGTGACGCTTCTGCTGACTTGCACAATTTCATCTAACAAATCCCAGTCCTTGAGCCTAGATGTCAAAAGCTCGGCATTCGACTTTCTTAGACCAAGATCTCTGATCAAGTCATTGAGGACTCTTTGGTTGGGGTAGTATATGTTTCTCTCACCAGCTGCACCTCTGAAATTGTAATCTGGATCTTCAATGTCTACCTCTTCTTCTTATTTGGTGCTTTCAACTGAGGATGGCTGCTTTCTCTCTGGCGGAGTGGGTACAGGAAGCTCAGGGCAGTGTGGCACTGGGGCGATTGAATAATGAAGGTCCAGGTACATGATAGCAGATGCATTCTTGCCAGCCCGACGTTTGGAAGGGTACACCATACATAAGTAATAATTGCTTGAGTGGTCATTTGGTTCAAGCCAAATTCTTGGAATAGCGAATTTTATGGCTCTCTTTTCATCTCTGTACCATCCTGCAAAAGAGCAAATTAAATTTGTTATTATCAGGAATAAATTTATTTCATCCACAATTAATGTGTAAGAGGTATTTTATATGTGATATTTTCTATACCATTGGAAATTTAAAAAATAAATTAAAAGATATGTAAATTTTAAAATTTGTACAATGTAAAATCTTACTATTCGAGCAAGCAAAAAATGTCCGTCTTACCTTCTAGATTTTTTTTGCAGTGCTCGCAGATAAAATGAGCTGCCCATGGTTTATCTTGATCTCCGACAGGCATGCTGAAATATGCCTTGTAGGCTTTACACATTTCATCAGATGCTGTCACAGAGTACTTTTTCGCTCTTGTTTTTATAAATTGACCACATACATTGCAGAATGTGTCTGGAGAATGCTTGCAGCTTCTTGATGCCATCTCTGATAAAATCAGATAGGTCTTTGTGTTCACTTAGGCAGCTAGAACTAAACTGAAGTGGTGAGTGGTGAACCCATGTATATATATTACTATGGAAAGTTTTAGAAAATTCTAAAAGGTTCTTGAAAATTCTCGTAAGTTCTACAACATTCTAGAAAATTTTTCTAAGTTTAAAAAAGTTCTCTATCGGTTATTCAGCACTGATTCTGCCTGGAATGTTCTGGAAAATGGGTAAATTTAAAAATTTCATTACCCAAGTCACAAAAGTTAAGTTTGAAGAGAAAAATAGGTCTTTTCCATTTACTTTAGGCATAAGCAATTGGGAAATAGCACTTTCTGCTCAGGAACAAGAAAAAGTAAAAATTTTGTTACATTGTGTAATCTGACAGATTTTATCCCGCACCTTCCACAACATATTGGCCCAGCATGGACAGGTGGGTTAAGGCGTTCGCCTCGTAATCTGAGGGCCGCAGTTTCGAATCCCCGTTCGCACCAAACATGCTCATCCTTCCAGTCGTGGGGGCGTTATAATGTGACCATCAATCCCACTATTCGTTGATAAAAGAATAACCCAAGAGTTGGCGGTGGGTGGTGATGACTAGCTGCCTTCCCTCTCGTCTTACATTGCTAAATTAAGGACGGCTCGCGCAGATAGCCCTCATGTAGCTTTCCGCGAAATTCTAAAACAAACAAACACGACGTATTGGCATATAAAGAGTATGAAAATTCATATTCATTGAACTCCGGCTAGCTTAACGTGTAAAAATGTACCTGGTTATTGTCATTTTATGCATGTGTAAGACCATAACAACTGTCAAACTAGTTATAATAATTAGTTCTCAGGCCCGGCTCTGGCTCCTCACTCTAGGGAAGAAGGGGGGGGCAGTATAATTTTTGACGGTATTTTTTGGCGCTTTGAAAATATTATGCAATTTGATATTATTTTTAAAGCACTATAATAAATAAATTTGATGTGCCAGGTGAAAGTTGGAGGTGTACGGTCTACCCATGCACCCCGTCGTCACGCCGATCCTGTTTTTTTATTCGTCCTAATCATTACAGTGAACTTGAAAGTTAAATAAATTATACGAAAAGAAAAAAAATTGCAAAAGTGGAGAAAAAACATGGGGTTTAGTTTTCACTCACTCACCAGAGAAACAAATATATTTGTGAAAGATGAAACCACCACAGCGTTTAGTCCGATGTTAGCTGCCATAGTAGGACTGCGTAATTGTCTTAATATTGATTAAACATGGTGTTTAGTTTTCACTTACTCACGAGAGAAACAAGTGTATTTGTGAAAGATGAAGCCACCGTGACCCTTGATCTGATGTTAGCTAGCACATTAGAACTTATTAATTATTTTAATACTAATTAACCAGCCATAAATTCATAACAATGTTTACATAAATTGTGGATTTAATTTACTTTTTGTATATCACTTTCTCTAATGTTAGCTGCTCTACAAGAGTCTTACATTATCATTGAATCTGAGATTATTATAAATATGAGCTGTTAACGTTCAAGTCTGGTGGAATGGAGACATGTTTTCCAAAACGTTTCCATAACTTCACTACCGGCCTATTCAACTATTAAAACGTTTTCAGCCAATTAAAATCAACATAACATACGGCTCAGGCTTGTTTGTATTCGTAGAAAAAAAAAAAAGAACGTGTCCCTCTGGTGTTTCATTCTTATCGTTGTAAGATTATGAAAGTTGTTGTCATATTTTCACGTATTGAAATTATTTCACGCATCAATTGCAACAAGGAATACTCTATTTTTTCGGTCAGCAGCTTTGACATCATGCATTAGGTGTCGGTTTGAGCAGTTTTTCTCAGGCATATCGCTTCTAAAACTAGCTAAAAAACAAAAAACGTTTGTATAGAACTTGAACATTTTTTATTGATATCATGTTCTCGGAACAAGTACCAAGACGTTTTGTGATTGGTTGGATGGATAATGATAGCTTTTTAACGTATTCTTTGAAACATGTACCAACACGTTTTGTGGTTGGCTGAAAAAAGACTGGTAGTTTTGAATGTCTTCTCAGGATACCGGATTGACTGGATAGATAATGATAATTTGGACTTTGAAAGAGCTCTGTACAATTATAAGTGTCATTGTATCGATTTTATGTTAAAATGAATGTGAAAAACGAAGAAATATCCATCGACATTCACTGCCTTGTTTTAGTGTAGGCCTTTATACACACTGCTTTGAAACTTTATTTACAGGAACAAATAACAGTTTCAATATCAAAGAAGTGATGTTTGTAGCGATGAATATTCTGAATATTTAACACAACATGCGTTTGTTGTAACACCTGACTTGTCTGGTGGAATTTCTCTCTAGCTTAGTGCAACGATAATATGTACCAATTGAATTTCGTTTTACAAAACTCTATCCTACACAAAAATATTCTTGACTGTGATACAAATTTTCTGTGAGATTTGAAACTCGATCAGTCCAGAAATGTTCCATGGTGCTTTTGAAATATGAATACCTTTAACTTTATTTTTATCTCGAGATACATGGAACTACTTTGGTGGTGTGTTTGCTCTTGACATATTCCATGCAACAGTTTATCCACATTATTAATTGGAATCCAAGTCCATAACTCTTGGAATTTATTTACTGAAAATGGAAAATAAAATATTTTACTTAGCCTGGACTACCTCCACGTAACACTCTGATAATAATAACTAATTTCGGGAAATATCAGTTTCTTTGTTAAATTTTGCGTAAAATTAATTGAATGCTATATGCATTAGCATTTCCTAATTTAAAAGAGATAGGTTACAGAGAAGAAACCTATTCATTACCGCCAACTCTTGGGATAATCTTTACTAACGAAAGGTGGGATTGATTTTCACTTTATAACGACTCACGCTCGAAAGGGCTAGCAAGTTTAGTGAGGAAATTTGAACCTGTGAGCCGTAGATTGTGAGCCGATCACCTTAACTACCAGGCTGTGCCAGGCCTCAAGCACTATAACCATGAACACATATATAATATGAAATATCTAATTACCGTATTCATCTATGTATAGACAGTAGTGTACTTATTAATTCAATATGTCTTTAGCACAGCGTTTCAAAGCTGATAATGTTAAATCTACTTGGTTCAGATAATGATTGAAACGATACATTTGTTCATAGTTTTGTTCGAAAGCATTTTCATTAATGACATTTTTATATGTACGTGAGTTTTTGTCGAACAATGAGACTGATACTTCTTATAAAATAATAAAAGAGAAGCACGCAAAACAAATATACGAATATATTCCACTTTCAGAAATTAAATATTCATAGAATAAAAGTGTATTTCATTTACAAACTTAGAAGGCAAGACTTGTGTATATCTAAAGTTATCAGACGTAAAACGTATAAATTCTGATAAGTTATCAAACGTAGAACCTACACCCAAAGTTCAGCAAGTTTTCAAACATATAACTTGCACATTAAGTGAGACAAATCATCAAGCGTAGAACGTACGCATAAACTATGTTTAACTATTAAACGTAGAACCTCCAAAGCTTGGCAAGTTATCAAACGTAAAGTTTACAAACAAAGTCTGACAAATCAAAAAACGTAGAACTTATAGCCAAACTTTGTTTAATTAACTTCCATGGCCTGGCAGATTACCACACGCCGGACTTAGAGACAAAAATCTATCTAATTACCAGACGAAGAATTTACAGACAAAGTGTAAGAAGTCATCAAGTGTAGAAATTAAAACAACTGTTGAGTAAATTTCTATGTATCACAACGATGTATGAAGTAAAATTTGAACTACGACTAAGTTAATGCTGCTCTTAGTCACAACCAGGTACGTTTATAATGCATGGTAGGCTTTGCTGGGACTACTGATGTCATGCTTCACAGTTATTGTAAGTCTGCTTCTGTACGATAACAGTAAACGTGTTTTGCATAAATTTCAAACAAGAGCTTTAATTTGATCACTATTTTCATAAATATAAAAAAAAAAAAACATGTTTCATTTCAGTACGAGTCTACATGGCATGTCTGACTTATTAGTAAGAATTCACAGCATACGTCTGGTTTTTTAAAAACGAATCTGCACGACACATCTGGGCAGATTTCATAAACAATGAAACAGTTAAACATAAGCAATACAAAATATATGTACTTTTATACCAAACTTATATTTTTCGAAACAGCAAAGAAGGTTTTAAAAGTTGAAACAATTCTGTGTAAAAATATTCATTATTTAAATCTTCAAAACAAAGTAGTGACTAACTTCTAATTTCGTATACACATTATCACACAGACATTTTTAACAAATAAAATTTGTGGTTTTTAATAACGAAACTAAGCGATACATCTGGGCAGATTTCATAAGATTCTGCTTAGGTTAACTTACTGTTTCTATCTAATCAGATACAGTACAAGTATTGTTAAGATTGTTATTTATACGTCGCATTAAATATATTGCCCTGTTTTGAATTGATACCAATAGCTTAAACTGTTGTGTCTAATATCCTGCATCTTTAACTTATTTCTGCATGACATTAGGGGGGGCGTAAAACAGTCACTTGCCAGTGAATATGCACGAGACTGTATTGTTGGTTCTTCCCTGTATAGGATATTGGATATGGTCCTAACTGTTGTGACTGCTTGTGTGTGATCTTTATTGGAGTTTAGATCTTACAGATCTGGGATGGCAGGTGCATCTGACCGATTCCTCCTCTTTAATAGATGGTAAATGATTTCTGATGAATATTGTTATGGTTACTACATAAGGGACAGAGTATCCTGCACTTACTCTGATCCGTTTCAGGCCAATGTTCATGTAGGCAACTGCAGAAATATTCATATGAATAAATACATTTTCTCTGTATTCGCTACTGCGAATGCTCTGCGCATGGTGAAAAGTTAATACACATTTACATTTTCATTAGTTTCACTTACTTCTCGAAAGGTACTGAGGTATTTAGGTCTGGCTTCATCACATATACAGAAGCAACCTAATTCGCATAGTAGGACTTTTCTGTCAGTTTTACTGATATAATTTAAGAAATTTATGCATAAATTCTGATGAAGTGGTTCTGTGTAATTTGTGTATTGTAGTTAGTAATGTGATTTGTATTGTTTGAAATACGTTGTGCTGCTATATTTTTACGTGCTGGGCGTACATAATCAGTCACTGGCTTATATGTTTTGTAGATTTTGATCATGTTATCTGCTGTAGTTAAGTAATTTTACACGTTAGACTCCTGGTATACTTTGTGAGTTTTCAAAAACGTTTTTGAGGATGTTTTTAACGTGATTAACCCACGTTTATTCACAGTCATGGGTTAATCCTAGTAATATAGCTGAAGTTGCTCTCTGGAGAAGTATTCCATTCATGTATAGTTTTGGTAAATCTTTTGTTGATGTTTTATTTTTTGTGAATATTACCATTGGTTTTTGTGGACGTTTATCTTAATTTAGTTTTGTTATTTAATTGTTGCTGTATAGTTGTTGCTGGAGTTTTGGTGTGGATACACTTCTCCAGATTCTAACATCATCGAGAAGCTGTGAGAAATATCCTTGATTTAGATCTTTTAGGGGCATGTTGCTAACATACATGATGAATAGGACAGGGCCAACTACTCCTCCTTGAGAAACATCTGCTTCTAGGATAAATTACTCCTAGAAGGTTCCTCCTTTGTTAACTTCACTCTTCCTCTTTTCCAGAAAGTTAGATAGCCAGCGAAAAATTCTCCGTGATAGTTCCATTTCTGACTTAAAAACATTAAACTCTTATACCATACAGTTTTAATATTGAGAAAGCATGCAACAGTGCATTTTTTCCTATAAAAACCATTCATGATTGGTTCAGTCTGTCTAAGTGGGTCTACAGTTTGTCTGATGTTTTTAAATCCATTTTAAGTTTCTGGTAACTTTCAAATCGTTTCTAAGAACGCGGAGAGTCTGCTATTAATTATTTGTTCTAACTTGTTTCTTATACAGCCGGAAAGATTGATCGGACAGTAACTTTCCGGTTTCGTGATGACGAGAAGCCTACTTCAAGTTAAAATGTATCCCAGGATGGCTGGTATGGGTATTAACTCTTTTATCAAAGTAAAGCAGAGAAAAACGTTTTGACTTTCTTAGGTCATCTTATTTGTATAACATTATCAAAACTGCTTACTTTCAAGAAACTGGGACGTATCCAGAGTTTAAAGATTGGTTACAAAGATCTGTTAGGTGTCGTATCTTCAGTTTAAAGATCGGTTACAAAGATCTGTTAGGTGTCGTATCCTGAGCTTAAAGATTCGTAGGTTAAAAGTCTTACGAGTTAAAACATTCTCCAAGTTTGAGGAATATAACCTGAATGCCACCTTCTCTTAAAATTTGTTTCTGTTCCTTTGATTGTTTACATAACGTCTGCTACTGTTATTGTTTTTATCAGTTTATACGTTATAGCTGTTTAGTATTTCAATCATTTTATTATTATTCGTAGTTCATATCAGCTGAGAATTGTGGTGTGTACATGTTTTTGTAAGTGTATGTGTGTGTCTGTATTAAATGATTATTTATTTTGTTATAAAACTGGTTATTCATGTCTGGTTCGTAATGAATCCTGAATATATGTTCTTGTTGTTTTTTTCATATGTTCTGGCCTTGCCTTCCTATGTGCGTATGCTGAGGTGTTTTATGTTACTAGTAGTAGGTACATGAATGTTGAGTTTCATGTACTTGTGAAGCGCTTTATATGAGTTTCGAACTATTTTGGACTTGTTTCACCATTTAATTGTCAACAGTAGCTAACCCAGTTATTTGTTTTAAGACTTTGACCACTATTTTAATTTTATTCTTCAGTTTATTTATTTGTGTTTTAATTGCTGGGTCCCGATTTTGTTTCTGAGTGAATTTATTTGTATTTCAGTTGTTGAATCCCTATTTTGTTTCTGGGTGTATTTATTTGTATTTTAATTATTGAATCTCTATTTTTCTAAATGTGTTTATTTGTATTTAATTGTTGGATTTCTATTTTGTTTCTGAGTGTATTACTTTGTATTTAAACAGTTGAATTTCTATTGGTTTCTGGATGTATTTATTTGGATTTAGTTGTTGAATCTTAGTTTTTTCTAAGTGTATTTATTTGTATTTTAATTGTTGAATCTGTATTTTCTTTTTCAGTATATTTATTTGTATTTTGATACTTGAATTTCTATTTTGTTTCTTGATGTATATAAATTGTATTTTAATTATTGAATCTCAATTTCTATCTGGGAATATTTATTTGTGTTTTAACTATTGAATTTCTATTTTATTTCTAAGTGTTTTTATTAGTGTTGTAATTTTTAAACTCTATTTTGTTTCTTAGTGTATTTATTTGTGTTTTAATTGTTGAATCTGTTTTTTTTTAGTTTTATATGAGTTCGAATTATTTTAGGTCTTTTTGTTCATTTACTTGGGAGCAGTAACTGTCCCAATTATTTTTAATACTTGGACTTGTGTTCTAATTTTGTTCTTGAGTTTATTTATTTGTGTTTTAATTGTTGGATCTCTCTTTGTTTTCTGGGTGTGTTTATTTGTATTTTAATTGTTTAATCTCTATTTTGTTTCTCAGTGTATTTGTTTGTGTTTTAATTGTTGTATTTCTCTTTTGTTTCTGAGTGTATTTATTTGTATTTTAATTTTGAATCTCTATTTTGTTTTTGATTGTACTAATTTCTGTTTCAGCTGTTCAATCTCTGTTTTATTGCTGTGTGTATTTATTTTTATTTTAATTATTAAATATTGGATTTGGTTTTGAGAGTATTCATTCCAATTTTAGCTGTTGATTCTCTACTCTATGAGTTCCGAATTATTTTAGATCTATTTGTTCATTTACTTTAGAGTTGTAACTATCCCAGTTATTTGTTTTAATACTTGGACCTCTGTTGTAATTTTGTTCTTCAGCTTAATTATTAGTGCTTTAATTGTCCAATCTCTATTTTGCCCTATGTGTATTTATTTTTATTTTAGTTGTTGAATCTCTAATTTGTTTCTGATTGTATCTATTTCTGTTTTAACTGTTGAATATTTATTTTCTTTCTTAGGTTTATATGAGATCCAAATTATTTTAGATCTGTTTATTCATTTACGTGGGAGCAGTAACTATCCCACTTATTTGTTTAAATTTGTTCTTGAGTTTATTTATTTGAGTTTTAATTGTTGAATTTCTATCTTGTTTCTGGATGTATTTATTTGTATTTTAATTGTTAAATGTCTATTTTGTTTCTGATTGTTTTTATTTTTATTGTTGAAACAGTAATTTGTTTTGAGAATATTTATTTCTTATTTATCTGTTGAATCTCTTTTTTTCTTTCTGAACTTTATATGAGTTCCAAAGTATTTTAGATCTGTTTGTTCATTTATTTGGGAGCAATAACTATCAAAGTTATTTTTTTCATACTTGGTCTTCTGTTCTAATTTTGTTCTTGAGTTTATTTATTTGTGTCTTAATTGTTGAATTTGTATTTTGTTTCTGAGTGTATTTATTTGTCTTTTCATTGTTGAATCTCTATTTTGTATTTTAATGTATTTGTTTGTGTTTTAACTGTTGAATCTCTATTATGTTTCTGAGTGTATTTCTTTTGTTTTAATTCTTGAATCTCTCTTTTGTTTCTGTTTGTATTTATTTATATTTTAATGAGTGGATCTCTGTTTTGTTTCTGAGTTTTATATGAGTTCCGAAATATTTTATATCTGTTTGTTCATTTGCTTGGGAGCAGTAAACTATCCCAGTTATTTGTTTTAATGTTTGGACCTGTGTTTTAATATTTTCTTGAGGGTTTTTATTTATTTGTGTTTTAATTGTTGAGTCTCTATTTTGTTTCTGAGTGTATTTATTTGTGTTTTATTTGTTGAATCTCTATTTTTCTAAGTGTATTTATTTGTGTTTTAATTGTTGAAATTCTATTTTGTTTGTGAGTGTATTTATTTGCATTTGAATAGTTGAATGTTTATTTTGTTTCCGGGTGTATATATTTGTGTTTTTATTGTTGGATCTCAATTTTGTTGCTAGGTGTATTTATTTGTGTTTTAATTGTTGAATCGCTATATTATTTTTTAGTATAGTTATCTGTGTTTTTTGTTGGATCTCTATTATGCCTAAACTCTTTGCATAATTTTCGTCTTTCTTTATTCATTGTTATTAGTTGTACATGTAGTGTCCGCGTCTTGGCTTTGGCTGTTGGTGGTTTGTTATGTTTCAGTATTATATGATTTACTGCTTTGGTAATTGTTTGACAATGTTCATCTATTTCCGATGCGTTCGCGACATTGAGTTAGTACTCTATGGTATGATTTCGTCTAAGAATACTATGTATTCATTCCGGGCCGCTTTTCTATAATTTAGTGTTTTCGGTTTTCTGTAATTTACTCAAGTGAGAGATGAAGACACGCCAACCAGGATGATGATCATTATCTAGGTCACAACCAACTTGAAAGTTTTCGAAGTTCTGTTTCCTCAAATACGTGCATAAACAAAGATATGGTATTAATGGAATATGAAGTAAGTGCAGGCGTGGCATTATTTAAAATTACAACATTTGTGTTGTCCATAAAATCCAGTAAACGTCTGCCGTATGTTTTTGTTTTTCTGGATCAAAATATTCAATGTTAGCCATTAAAGTCACTTATGAATAAGGAATTTAGGTTGTGCGAGTAAATATGGCTTAATAGGTTGGCATCTAAGGTTTTCGTCAATGAGCAGTATATGCCTGCCGTCGTCACACATCTTTGATCTTACATATATATAAATCTGAGGTTATACACTCATTAGTGGTTGTTGTCTTTACTTCTGTTACTGAAACACATAAGTTATATGGTATTAGCTTTCCTCCGTGTAGGTCACTTTAATTAACCTACCTTTTCATACACATGAGTACCTATGTATGTTAAATGTATTACTTTTATATCATCATGTTTCATTCATTACTAATACATCTGGTTTAACTTGTTTGGTGGTTTTCAATCTCAGTTTTTTTTTAAGCAAATGCATTTTAAACGTTGATATTTCGAAATACGAATTTTTTTAATAAATGTAATGAACGTTATTATTCGTGGTAAATTTGTTTAATGTGTTGTGTTATTATTGTTCTTATTATATCTTTGTTACTTCTTGTTTTTGTTGGTTTGTTAAATGTATTACTTTTATATCATCATGTTTCATTCATTACTAATACATCTGGTTTAACTTGTTTGGTGGTTTTCAATCTCAGTTTTTTTTTAAGCAAATGCATTTTAAACGTTGATATTTCGAAATACGAATTTTTTTTAATAAATGTAATGAACGTTATTATTCGTGGTAAATTTGTTTAATGTGTTGTGTTATTATTGTTCTTATTATATCTTTGTTACTTCTTGTTTTTGTTGGTTTGTATATTCTTCTATGAACTCTGTAAATATGCTTTACAAAACGTCTGTGATTATGTTTTCTAATTCTTTGTTTTCTGTATTAGCATTCGTTTTTTTTTATCTTTCTCCTATTTGGTTTATTAATGCTGCCTCATTGTGTTATGTATTTTTGTTTGAAGTTAAGCACAAAGCAACACAATAGGCTATCTGTACTCCGCCCACCACTTGTATCAAAACCCGGGTTCTAGCGTTTAAGTCCACAGACATACCGTTCTTCCACTGGGACGCGACGTGTTTGATTTTGCATGTGTTGCTGGCTTTTTCTATGATTTGATTTGCTGTAGTTTGTGGAGTAGAAGCGCATGTTGCCTTTCACTGTTCTTATTTGTTGTTTTGTTGTATGTTTGCTTTATCTTTTTGTGATGTGATGTTTTTAATTTTATAGATACGTTTCTTAATGTTTTTGAATTTTTCATATCTCTTGTACTTACCGGCATAATTTTGTTCACATTTGCAGCATTTGGGATTTTGGTGTTCTCTTGTGCCTTCGGTGAAGTGATGGTATTCGTTGCATCCCACACGTCTTGGAGATG
The DNA here is from genome assembly GCF_004210375.1 of Tachypleus tridentatus. Taxonomy (NCBI): domain Eukaryota; kingdom Metazoa; phylum Arthropoda; class Merostomata; order Xiphosura; family Limulidae; genus Tachypleus; species Tachypleus tridentatus. The sequence goes on along the minus strand of NC_134837.1, from coordinate 34,993,029 downwards.
ACAGGCACACAACTGAGACGTGTTAGAATCTTTGAGAGTGTTAACATTGCTTTTGTTTGTTCTACATCTAATCCTTGGTAGCGCATGATTATTCCGTTATTTATTTGTTCTGTTATATTTGTAAAATTAGTTATAGTGGCACGTAAACAAATAGATATAATATAAGAAGTTTAAAAATATGAATTATAAGTTAAAAGGTCATGAACTCCAATCTAGTTCCCATCACAACTTAATTGATACAGTTTTACACATAATTTATGCTTTTGATGAAGGCTTAAAGTCGTCAGTATAATCCACCTCATTATATTTCTTACAACATGAGGTCATCGTGTTTTTGAATAATTAAAAATAAATATTTTATGTCATAATTTTATCATTTGGTTTTAACAAAATAAAAAGATGGATATGTATGATCATTTGATGGTAAAATATTTAATAAGCGTTGTTATAGTTACAGAATGAAGACAATACTAATATCCAAAAAATGATTCCTCTCGCGTCATTATACAATGACGTTGTTATATATTGTTGTTTTTTGCACTATTACACCTTATAGTGACACAATACAGAATTACTCAACCATATTGTGACATTATAAGGAACAGTTTCATTCACCTGGCCGAGTGGTTTATCGTTTCGGGTTATAGATCTTTAAAGGCACTTTTGGGCCGTAGATGTGTTATAATAATGACAGTTAAATACTAGTATTTGATCGGATAAGATCTGGTGGTGGATTATGTCGAATAGCTGTATTTCTTCTAGTATATCAATTGAAAAAAAAAATAGCGACCAGCGCAGATAGCCCTTGAGTAACTATTCGCGAATATTCGGGAAAAACATGCAACAACAAATACCTTAGAAACAGCTTAACTACATTTTTATAACTTTGACCTTTCGTCACTGTAATAATCTCCAATAGAGTTCGTTAATAAAGTAAATTACGTACGTGTACTACATAGAGAAATTGATGAAAATTATACAAATATTTTTAGAATGTTAATCGTTTTGTTTTTCAGAGAACTAAAATATTTCAAATCTGTGTGTAAAAGTCGCTTTATGTTTTTATTTCGAAATTAATATTAGGTGTTAAAAATGTTTAACAACATGACCTTCGGTGTTTATAGAACAGGGCGTTTAGTTATGATGTTCATACTTTACAACATAAATATGAGTGGTTACAGTTCAGGAAGTGAGATATTAACAGGAAAACTATTGAAATTTTATTATTGTTGTACTCAACCTCAGAGTTACACAAGAAGCTATCTGTAGTATGCCCACCACTGGTATCAAAATCCGGTTTCTAGCAGTGTAAGTCCGTACACATACAACTGTACCACTGGAGGGCTTAGATATTTGTTATTAAGCAGAAAACTACACAATGAGCAATCAGTATTATTATAAGTTTTAACCTTATATGCCCATGAACTGCTACTGACCCATCGTAGAACCAATAATAGTGAAGGTAGAAGGTTTGGAAAATGGAAATTATACTTGGTTAGAGATGTTAGAATTAATAATTTAATACTTTTAATTAATTTAAACCATCTTTTCTTTAGTACCATTTAAAAGATAGTTCTCCATCCAGTGGTTCATTGGTAAGTCCAGAGATTTAAAACGCTAAAGGCCCAGCACGACCAGGTGGTTAGGGCACTCGACTCGTAATCTGAGAGTTAGGGGATAAAATCCTCGTCACACCAAACATACTCGTTCTTTCAGCCGTGGGGGCGTTAATATGTTATGGTCAATTCTACTATTCGTTGGAAAAAGAGTAGTCCAAGATTTGGCGGTTGATAGCGATGACTATCTAACTTCCCTCCAGTCTTACACTGCTAAATTATACACGGTTGGAGCAGATAGCTTCGTGCAGCTTTACGTAAAATTTGAAACTGAAACCGTAGAACGCGAAAAGTCGGCCAGTGATACTCGTAGTAAGCACGCCCCCCGCTAGTACAGCGGTACGTCTAGGGATTTACAACACTAAAATCAGGGGTTCGATTCTCCTCGGTGGGCTCAGCAGATAGCCCGATACGGCTTTGCTATAAGAAAACACACACAAAAAAACAGGTAGTGAGCACCGCACAGATAACCCATTGTGTAAGTTTGTGCTTAACCGCAAATAATCAAAAAGACATACCTAGTATTAACAAGGACAATTTCGTCCATTGGAGAATATAAGTAATAATAAACCAGTGTGGCTAACAGTTGTTTTTATTATTATTATCTAAAGTCAGTTTAATTTGTTTATTATTACTGAAATTATTCTCCTATAAAAAGGTGGAAAATATTTTTATGAACGATTTTCAAACAAACTGTGGAAAAGTTTTGTATTGATATACACTGAGAGCCAAGTATTTTATAACGATAAAACATAGATTCTCCGGTTATTTTAGTGTCCAAGTTATTGTTATTCTCTTCATTGTTCACACTCCCCATCTTTTATGTGACAAAATAAAAATATAAAAGAAATATGGCTTGAGGTAAAATAATATAAAAGTACGTCAGTGGGATGACGATGGTAAATTTACTTTATAAATCTTCTAGGATGTTTGAAACATGTAGCCTACTCTTACTCGCAAATCTTGTCCTTAGGTAAGAAGGTTCTGCACGATTTGCTGTAAAATATATTTATGTGAACTATTTAAGATCATTTTATCTACAATGAATATGTTATATAATTTTTAAGGGGACGGCAATAAATTTAACACATTAACTATTATAAAATTCTTAAAATGTAATACTTGTATAGACAATCCTATTTGAAAATAAAATAAAATGTAGCTTTCATCATTGAAACGATAAAGTAACTATTATTTGTAAGAACTTATGACACTAAAACTTTGAATGGAATTTAAAATTGCTTATTTTCTACGGAAAGATGTAATGTTTGAATGAACTGAAAATTTGTTGCTGTTGTTATTTAAAGTTAGTGGCCCGGTTAAAGCGTTCGACTCGTAATCTGAGGGTCGCAGGTTCGAATCCCTGTCACACCAAACATGCTTGCTTTTTCATCAGTGGGAACGATATAATGTGACGGTCAAATCCTACTATTCGTTGGTAAAAGAGTCGTCCAAGAATTGGCGGTGAGTGGTGATTACTAGCTGTCTTCCCTCTAGCCTTACACTGATAAGTTAGGGATGGCTAGCGCAGATAACCCTTGCGTAGCTTTGCGCGAAATTTAAAAAGTACAAAACCTCACAATTAGCTATCTGTGCTCTGTCCGCCAAGAGTATTGAAACCTGGTTTGTAGTGTTGTAAATCCCGCAGACATTCTACTGTGTCACTGAAGGAGAGGACTCATTTAAAAGGAGGAAGCAAGCTAGCCTTAGGCCATTGTCATTACTAAACTATTTAGAGCTTGTTAACTATTTATGTTTTGTAAAATCAATATATTTTGCATTAGAAAACATAAACTTAATTTTGTATGCGTGCATCTTGAATTTTCTTCCACAACTGGTCAGTAGCTCAAAATTAGGGTTGGCAACAGATAGACTTAGTAACCTTGTCACAGACACAAGATGTAAATTCTACCTGCGAAATAACATCTAATGTAATTAATTTTACCTAAAAGAGAGTCATAAGTTGTTACAATATTCAGGCCTCTCTACCCTTCTTCCCCCAATGGTTTAGTGGTAAATTTGAAATTTCATAACGCAAAACTGAGACATGGACAGATTATTTGGGCACTCAACTCATAATCTGCGGGTCGCGAGTTCGAATACCCATCCCGCCAAACATGCTCGCCCTTTCAGCCGTAGGAGTGTTATAAAGTTTATCAATCACATTATTCGTTGGTAAAAGAGTCGCCCAAGAGTTGGTGGTGGGTGGTGATATGATTAGACCTAGTCTCTAGTCTTTCATTGTCAAATTAGCGACGGCTCGCGCAGATAGCCTTTGGGTAGCCCCAAATCATAACGCTAAAAAACTGGGCTTCAAAACCTCTGGTAACACAGCACAGGTAGCTCTTTGAGTAACTTTCTGCTTTTAACAGCAAATAATTTAATGGTCAACCTTGGAAAATGCTGAAACTGAACAAAGTAAGAAAACAAGATAATATTCGGAAAAAAACGTCTTCTGCATGCGTAAACTTTAAAACGTGTTGTTTTTTTTTGTAAGGGGGCCCGGCATGGCCAGGTGGTTAAGGCACTCGATTCGTGATCTGAGGGTAGCGGGTTCGAGTCCCCGTCACACAAACAATCACCCTCATTATAACGAGGGTGTTATAATGTGATGGTCAATCCCACTATTCTTTGGTAGTGGATGGTAATGACTAACTGCCTTCCCTCTAATATTACATTACCCAATTAGGGATGGCTAGCACAGATAGCTCTCGTGTAGCTTTGCGCGAAATTCAAAACAAACTAAATTTCTAAGGTTTCTATAAAACAAATGTCACCTATAAAAATCAAATATTTTAGTAGAGAAAGCATCTTCACTATTTTTTTTCATTAATTGAACTATTCAGTAATTAATAAATCCGGCTCAGAAGCTTTTTTATGTGCAGCTTGAAATGTATTTTATATCAGCTTTAATTTAAAAGTGGTTGTTTATTAACGTAAAACTACACAATGGACTACCTATTCTGTTCGTAACGGGGAGTCAGGCCTAGGAATTTAGCGCTGTAAGGCGTAACGCTACCGCTGATCCACCGGGAACAATGTAAAGCTTGCTTTCGCATTTCGTTCAACTGATTATGGTATTCACTGATCAGGTTTCTACATTAATTCTTTCTTTCTTAGATGTTTGGTAGAACACATCTATTGTTTAAGTACTTGTTTCCCCACGTAGGGCAGCGGTAAGACTATGGATTAGGACGCTAAAATCCAGGGTTCAAATCCCCGCATTAAATACAACAAATAGCCGAGTTTGGGTTAGAATAAAAATATTAATTCATGTACTTACTAACCCGACATAGAAGGATTTTGGAATAGCCATTCCTATGTTTTGCTCGTACATAAACTTGTTCTATTGACAATATAGTGTACCCAATGACAACAAAGCTAGCCTCAGAATTATTAGAACAGCTATTATGAAACAGAAATTTTTATGGTGTTCAACAATTAAGTTGAATTTACAATTTTTTTTATCTTTCCTTATTTTATCCATAGTAAAGATATTAACGTGATATAAGTATCAGATATAACAAGAAAATCACTTCCCAGCGGCTCAGCGGTAAGATTGAAATCTTATATAAAGGCAAAAATCAGGTTGCGATAGCAATGGTGGGTAAGGCATAGATAAACCATTGTGTAGTTTTGTGCTTAGCAAACAAATCATCATGATAGAAAAAATCACGTCTCTTTGGCTCAGCGGTAAGTCTGATAAGGGTTTATAATGCTAAAACCGCGTTTCGATATCTGTGGCAGGTACAGGACAGCTACCCCATTGTGCAACTTTGTGTTCAATAGCAAACAAACAAAAATAGGTGAAAATCAAACTAATTAACCCCACAACAGTGTTATTTTACAGTTAAAAATATTATTTCTTAACCTCTTAAAATAAATTATTGAGGATGAGGTGTGTGTTTTTTAAAATTTCACTCGATTTTGAAAGCATTGGTTACAATGACTACTTTTTATGAGATACTTACAGTGGACTTAGTGTAAAATAATTTGTATTTGAAAACTGAGAAACACTAAAAAATACATCATGAAAAAACGTGTTTCCCACACTTTCGTTGTTGTTTGATTTAAGCACAAACATATATAAAGGGCTATTTGAGCTCTGCCCACCATAGGTATCGAAATCCGTTTTCTTGCGGTGTAAGTCCGCATACGTGCAGCTGTGCCACTGGGGACCTACACTTCGTATACCTGTATTGAGACAATCGAGTTTGTTTGTAAGTTAAGTACACATTCACCACATCTGTGTTCTTCCTACCAACGACTCCTGATTTGTAATTTCGTAAGCAGGCTTACCGCTGAGACATGGGAAGCATGGTGACGAAATAAAATAAAAATGTTTAATAATTTCATTGATACATGAAACGTTGTTATTGACTTTTCTTTCCGACATAATCAGATTTCTGCTGACATGACCAGTGTCTTTAATCGGAAATACTATTTATTTTGTAAGGCAAGAAAGCTGCCGTTTTCATTTTTATCACCGAAGTGAGGACGATTCCCGCGTATAGACATTGAAATTTACAGTCGATACCTTAAAGGTACGTACGTACGCACGTCTTAGAAAATACCATAATACGCAGAAGTATTTGAAAATTGATCCACCACATGATAGTGAAAATAGGATATTAAATACTTAACATTTGGGTAATACATGCTTAGAAATTATTCATCAGCTTCCAAAACTAGATGCATGATCAAAAATGTTGTACAATTGTTACAATCGGATTGCGTTTCAAATAACTCGGTTTCTCGCAACATATGTTAAACGGGCTTTACTGATTTGTAGAAAGACGGACAAACGAAATAGATTCCAGCAGGAAACTCCGAATGGTGATTTACGTTCTGGAATCAAATGATGCGATACCTGGACTCGAGCATAGCTGTTCACACGTGCACAGTTTGTTTGTCATCGATATGATGTTGGAGAGAGATGTTCTTTTTTTTATTATTCGCTCACTGCGAGATCAGTGATAACACAGCATACTTCCCCGTCGTGTGATGAAGTTTAAATCTGCCTGGTTATTCTGCCTTTATATATTGCTTCAGATATTATTCAACGCCGTACTATGTTTTTAAATTAAGGTCGTGAAATTCAACTAAATTTTTTTTCAGTTATGATCCGTGCTGGATGCCTTTTTTGTACGTGTAATTAACGTTTGATTGAAAAGTTCTAAATCTTTTGTTTTTTGTTTGTTTTGAACTTCGCGCAAAGCTACTCGAGGGCAACCTGCACTAGCCGTCTCTAATTTAGCAGTGTAAGACTAGAGGGAAGGAAGCTAGTCATCACCATCCACTATAGTAGATGAGTAGCTATTGGGCTACTCTTTTACTAATGAATAGTGGAATTGACCGTCACATTATAGCGCCCCAACGGCTGAAAAAGCGAGCATGTTTGATGTGACGGGGATTCGAACCCGCGACCCTCCGATTACGAATCGAATGTTTTAACCACCTAGCCATACCAGGCCTTTCTGTTTGTTAAAAGTGTCGTGTAGTTGATAACACAGATTGCGACCATATGCCTTTCTATTTATAAGAGACAAAAAGGATGCTTCCTCCACCACTTCCCAGTGGAAAAGTGACATGTCTGCAGATTTAAACCACTAGAAACAGAGTTTTGATACTAGTGGTGGGCAGAGCACGTATAACCCCTTACGTAGCTTCGTGCTCAACCACAAACAAACAAACAAAAAATTGACTGGTTACTGGAAAGATACAAAATTATATTTTCAAAAATCACGAGAAACATTTAACGATACAAAATATCAAATAATGTGAATTATCCCAAACGTTTTGATATTATTCAATAAGATTTAGAGCAGTTAAATACGAAACATTAACTTAGAATGACTAATCTAATAAACAGGTGGTGTTGACTGATATAATAAACAGGTAGAGTTACAGCGTGGAGATTTACTAAATAAAACATCGACTCGTGCTGATGTCTTTTGTTTGTGGGAACAAAGTCCCTCCCCAATGCTAAACGTTAAGATGGTGTCGTGTATTAACCACATAGGTTACTTATTGAACGGAGTAATTTTCGATTTTCATGGTCTGTTTCTCAGAGAGAGTTCTGCTTTATCCTGTATTATACACGTTACCGAGTTTTATAATTACCTTGATGGATGACCTGACAGCCTGCAAGAAGTGGAGGCAGTGTTAACGGTTGACAACTCAAACATGCAACATTTTACAAAGTTATGCTAATAAGACAACTAACTATAGCAAGCACTTTTAATGTAATTAAAACCCCCTGAAGTGATGTTCTTGTAATTACATTGAAGATCTCCCTCTCACCCCCCTTTAAAGTTGAGCATACTTTTACGTTACGGTAAGCTTGTGTTCCTTGGGCTAGAATACTAAAAGTCTTTTTTAAATGTTAAGCTCAGATTTTTCTCTTCCAGGCAAATTCCAAACGAAGAAAGTTGCGTAAAGTATAAAACTCCAAAACTTTCGCTACACAAACAAAGGAATATCATATTTTCTGCCACATTACCTTCGGGACTTAGAAGAACTTGACTATATCTCCGGCGTAACGTAATATATTATTCCAGAAATAAGTTCCAGTGATTTTTTCCTTTTTACAGACATCTAAAAATAAGGAAAGATTTGTTGCTAAACTGTACTGCTAATCGAAGGTAGATTAAAAGAAGAAACAGCAAATAAGTGACTAAATACGAACTTTATATCGTGAAACTGATTATCTTCCTTTTATTGCTCTTGTTTGTAATTATATTCCTTAACTTCCTTAATTATTTAACTTAAGCCTTTAGCTGTTTGAATACTTTGCAGCGTCCTCTGTAGGTCATATCTAACTTTACTTAAGTGTCACAAAACACGTTGTTGTTTGTTCTTGTTTTTTTATCAAAATAAAATAATATATAATTTATTTCTCACGTCGTATTTCTTGGACGTATTTCTGTATTCTTGATACAGGTAATTAGAAATGAAATTTATTTTTCGAAAAACTTTCAAATACTGTTTGAAAATTGGATTTCTAACTCAGAAAAGGTGATATTTTAACAGCATTTTAATTGTTTTATTATTACGGTTAGAAAAATGTTAGCCTTGATTGTCTCTCATAGTTTGTGACCAGATGAAACATAAAACGTAGCTTACAAATTACAAGTTTCATTTACCGTAAATATCTAGCTTTAAATCCGTTTTTTTTGTGTTCTGAATCGAAATTCTTTACCCAGCAATGTTGAATTTTGTAATTTGTAACAAGAGACACTCAGTCAGTTTTAAACTAAAAATCACAGTTAAATGTAGAGTTTTAAAGCCAGCATTTATTTAAAAACATGTGAAGTATTCAACACAAAAGTTTTACTGAGCGTTTTCAACTTATCCTGTCGTAAATTCTCTTGAAAATTTCAATTAACAAACAATTATTTTTGACATTAAGTAAATCTTTTTTTTCTGTTGTATTTTTGTAAAAAATGCTCTTCGTAGCAAATTTGTGTATGTATATTTTCAATGTATAGGCTTCATATTAATATACATATATATATATGTATGTAAACTTATAAGTTGTCCAGTTGAATTAACAGCCTTTGATGGGCTACTTAGTACGTTCTGTCAGTTTACTTTAAAAGCATCCGTGTCAAAGTTGAAACGCCAACAGATTTCACATGCTGAGTATAAGTTATATACATGTATCAGTTTCTAAACTTCATTATTCAAAGGCAACAGCTTTCATATTTTATTAGGTTTTATTAAGGTCCACTTAGAGCTTGTATGTAATGAACGGGCAAAGATCAATTCGAGAGTGAGTATCCATGCAAACAAACAGCGAAGACGTGCTCTACCTTCAAGCAGTGCAACATTTAAACCAAGGCTCTCTGGACGACTGTTTCAATCAGGATTAGTATTTGTAATGTTAGAAATTCTTTTGACATGAATACATGAACACACGTTCTGAAGAGCTAAAAGTATCAAAGTTAACTTTATCTTGATATGCACTGCAGTATTAAATAACTTGTTTTTTACAGCAAAGAAGTCCACGTTGAGAATTAAAGTAGACCGTTGCTCTCGTTTCTTGTCCCTAGACAAGAAGACTATAATAATATATGTAGGAATATTGATATACGTGCTTGTGTTATTTTCGGTAAATTAAATGTCCGAACCTTTTACTCTCATATCTTACAACTTTCCATTAAATCATGCTTACCGAGTGTACACATACAAAGGCAAAGTAAAGTAAACAGTTTCCTGTTAATGTTCAGAAAAGGGTTTTAGCAGTGGCAGAGTAGAATGGTCTCCTGCTTTCCTTTTTACATAAAGACTTTCGAAGAAAAAAAAGACGTGCAGCATCACTATATGTAATATGAAACTTTGATCCACTTATATCATGGTCTACCTTGTAAACTACTCGACTAAAAACAAGTCGATATTTTAGAACCAAGTTTACCATTAAATGCATTCGTTTATTCTTCGAAACGCATTCAAATGTAAATATAACGAAACAAGAAAACAACCGTATTGTGGCATTGTTCCATTTCTTTCAGCTTGATTCGACAGTATTTAGACTTTAGCCCAACTCGTTTAAATGTGGTTGCGTGAATAGTATTAAGTATGGCAAACTCTGTACACTTTAACTAGCCATAACATGCAGAATTAAATGTTGGTGTTTCCAATTTCTGCACAATAACAATAATAATCGTGAATATTTGAAGATCTACTGAAGAACCTTTGTATTACCAAAGAACCCTTGTGTTACCACAGACCGATTACTCAATTGATAAAAAACACTAAATATATTTTTCAGTTCCCAGAAAAAGAAAATGTGCTCATTATAAATATAATAAAAATATATAAAACATCATTTCATTACTGTTTAACAATATATTAGAAAACGGCATGGCCAGGTGGTTAAGGTACTCGACTCGTAATCTGAGGATCACGGGTTCGAATCCCAGTCGTACCAAATATGCTAACCCTTTCAGCGACGATAGCGTTGTAATGTGACGGCCAATCCCATTATTCGTTTGTAAAAGAGTTGATGGTAGGTGGTGATGATTAACTGCCTTCCCTCTAGTCTTAAAATACTAAGTTAGGGACGGCTAGTGCAGATAACCGTCGTGTAACTTTGTGCGAAATTCAAAACAAACATTATACATGGTCTTCTTCGTTTTCAACCCTTAACTTTAAAACCAGTCGACAACATTTTTTTTTTCTTACTAAACGAGTATCAGCCGCTACTAATTTAAAGCTGGTAATTACTAAAATGAATCTATTTTGTATACAGTGGGTCCAGGTTTATTCAGTATAAGGGACAGTGGTATATGCTATGTGGTTCATTGAACTGACAGAGCTATTCACAGAATTAAACCTAATTTTTACATATTAGGTTTAGACTTTCAATATAACGTGGGTAATGAGGCAATATGGGGCATGGGTAATGGGTATGAATTGATACCTCATGGCATGATATGATACTATACAATATTATAATTTGTCTTATTCATGAATATATCTTTAATATCATATACTGGTTTTACTTAACGTTTTCTTCAGATCTTATAAGATTGATATGAATTCTTCAAAAGGTCGCGTAAATCACCCCGATACATTCTGTTATGTCTGTGGTATTTTTACACCAAGCTCGTAACGCAGAAATATTACACTTGTTATCAAGACTGCTTACTTATACAATCTTGGTTGTCATCATGGAGGTCAAGACAAAAGTTAGGGACCATTAGCTGCAATTCGTATACACTAAGTCTGTGGGAATGGTTCAATGGTAAAAGTAAGAACATGGCATCTGCTGTACCTATGAGTTGACGTAAACCCAAATACCATGTAAGCGACTGTTATATCTGTCAATCCATTATAACTGGAATCAGAGCAAAAAATAGACACAAAGTTCAGTATCCAGAGGTGACTTCAGTTATTAAGCCAGTTCCTCACAATGAAGAGCTTCCAGTTCCCACAACTGACAAAAAACATATCCTCGTCTTCTGATTAACCATCAAAAATGATCAGTTTTGTCTGTACTTAAACAACAAATGACTTTGCGCTTGGGAGTATTTTAAAAGTTTATGATAAACTTCAACAAGTCTAGTGACTATCAGTCCTTGGTTAAGGAAACATTGGCAGCTTGTAAAGATCTTGACACTTAGATGTCCAAACATATTTTTGGACAGTGATCTAGAGATTTTCCCTGAAAATCTTGATGATGTCTCACACGAGCATAGTGAACGTCTACACCAAGATATTGCGACAATAAAGAAGATGGCATCCAGCTATGATGGAGGATTACTGCTGGATGTTAATGTTACTCGATATTCAAGCGGAAATCATAAAAAAAAACACTTTTAACATTTTTAAGATTTTGCTTCGTGTAGTTTTGTGCTTAATACTAAACAAACAAACAAAACTAATAGCAGGGTTGACCGTAACATTATAATGACCCCACGATTGAAAGGGTGAGCATGTTTGGTGGAACGGAAATTCCAACCCGCGACCCTCATATTGCTAACTAATTACAATGAACTAGATGGTTACCTTATGCGATGTTCCTGTCAGAATAAAACCGGTTTGAAAAAAGCGATTACATTATATGTTGTTCTTGAATTTTTCTTTGTTCATTTATTACAAATCAGACTGCAGGAAGTGTTGTTATTATAAATATATTCTGTAAAGCAATTATCTCCAGGGTATGTTTCACACCAAATCATTAAAAATTTCAACCAAAGTACGTCTGATAAATGACTAAAGACATGAGAACGATTATAGAATTAGCATACAGACCGTATATGCATGCCTACTTTTGATGTTATGTCCCTTTCTTTAAGAACACTCAAATCCAATCATTGATTAGATTCAGTAACACGACTTTCCTTGGAAAATAGATGGAACCAATTTTGTGTTGGTGCATTTGTTTCTTCACGAATTCTGTCCCACGATTTAAAAAGGAATTAACATTTTATACGCTTAATATCTTGATTTCTCAATGATAAAAATTTCACTATGCATTCAACATATACTGCACAGTGTATTCCCATAAACAATAAGAAGTTTTAAGCAAATATTACTTGTACAGCAAGTGCTTAATTAATTCATAGCTAACAGATGTGTTCAGAGTAGGGAAGGTCGAAAAAATGTACGAATATTATTATTGTAAAATGTATTATTTTCGTTTATTACTTACAAACCCAAATAATTAAATCTTGAAATTACTTCAGTCACCACTCGCTAGAGAATTGTTTAAGTTACTCCTGTCGATAATACGACCAGACATGTTCAAGTAGTTAAAGCGATCGACTCATAATCCCAGAGTTGGGAGTTCGAATGTCCGTCACACCAAACCTGCCCGCCCTTTCAGTCGTTGGTGCGTTATAAAGTTTGGTCAATCCCACTATTTGTTGGTAAAAGAGTTTACCAACAGTTGGTGGTTGATGGTGATGACTATTTGTCTTCCCTCTAGTCTTACACTGCTAAATTAGAGACGGCTAGCGTAGATAGCCCTCGTGCAGCTTTGCGCGAAATTCAACAAAGCAAATAAACAAACAAACTTCTGATGATTATATTAATTAATCAATACTTTAATACCGCCAGCAACAGCCATCAAGCGCTGATGACTATTCTGTTTGTGCTACTATTCGTATTTCGTTAAGTAATAATAACTAGAATATTCAAACTTGACTGCACTTTGTGTGCACTGGGTCAAACAGTGAGATCAGAAACTTCTATGATTCAGGTATAACCTTCTTAAACAGACCAGAGAAAAACTAGAAATAGCATCCGTCATCATTTAGACATTGTCCAACTGAAAGTGTGAAACATGTTTAAAGGATTCATGTCTCGAACTCCAAAACCCCCGATACACAGGCCCAGAAAGTAACCGCTATTCATATTGACGCAAGTGTTTAACTCCAGTTTCTAGGCATATAGAAGCCAATGTTTAACACCAGTTTTGAGGCACATAGGAGCTGTTTTACTCCGCTTTCAAGGGTACAATGTGATGAGAATGGTAACATGCACAGCGTGGACGAAATTCCATTCAATCGTAGGTTACTCCCTGGTACTAATTTTATGCTGGGTACATTGAAGAAATTATGATGAAGTATTTTGTCATATGACAAGGCTTAGGCAAAGCTCTAACTTACATTTATTTGACATAAAATCATTACTTTGGCACAAATTGTCTTATATAATAAGTCGTTTGTACTCTTAAATTCATTTTTTATTCCATTAATTATTATCGAACAACAGCTGTTGTTTCTTTCATATCACTTTAATCTCCTAGTATCATTTGGTTACTAGAAGTCGTACGAATATAATTAATTTATAGGTACAATAGTACCAGCCGATGACGCTGTTAGAAAAAAAACATGACAATACATAAGAGACGTTGTTTCGGTTCCTGTCCTTGAAGCTCAACCCAAAGGTTTTACTATAATATTCACTGAGAAGACTTCAGGAATTTGTTAAGTTTCTGCACAATCATTACCTACAGACTAAGAAACTAAAGGAATGTCAACTTCAGAGCAGTATAATTTTATAGCTATTGACTGGCTAGCAACACCTTGGCTTATTTCTTAGCTACAAAAACCCTGTTTTAACTACTTCAATCAACAAAAGACTTGTAAATGTGCCTGTTTTGTGCCTGAAAAATCTCTGAAATTTCTTTTAGGAATTAAACGCATGAAAACAACAACCGAAATACAGAAAAAAAAATCTTTTTTATGAGCCACTAACTGAATTCTAGGAAACAGAAATGTGATTATTGTACCACTGTCTCATTCTCTTTGTTCACTGAAGTATTTTAGAAATACTTAAAAGTTATAGCGTACTTGTACGTAAATACGTATATAAATTAAACTGATGGATTTACCACGACAGAATCATTAGCTGAAAATTTAAAAACAACCAAATACTTTGAAGGAACTTTATGTATACGTTATTAAGCACAAAGCTTTACAATGAACTATCTTTACTATGGCCATCATCTTTTGAACTTACCGCTGAGCTAAGGATGACACATGTGAGTAAAATGCACGAAAACAACATGATAATTACATTAAACATGCAAGAAATCCCAATGATTTATTAAAGCTTTCATATTTAAACATTTACAGTTAAGACCAAATTTTCATCAAATCTATTGATCTGTCTATAACTGGGAACCAATTCACAAGTGAAGAAGGTTCAGTGATGGCTCTCTGTAAATCATAACTTTGAAAACAAATTTTTACACATGAGTGAATACGTTTGATAGTTTATATTATTATTTGCCTTAAACAGATTAATTCGGAATTAGAGGCGTGCTTCAAATGTTTGACAAATGACCAAAATCTAAGTTTTCAAACAATAACAGTAACAATATTCAAAGTACATAACATCGTTTTACTTTGAATACTTGGTTAGGATTAATAATCTCCACGAAAAGCTCCAAAGATGTTATTTATAACTTCAAGTCGAACTTTTATAGATTGTTTCAAATAATACTATTAAAGTTTTTTTATGAAATATTTATGTATATTTACAACTAAGAAAAAAACGCTATTCCTATTATATATAATTTTATTAACTTATATATATCTATACTAATTTTCAAGCGTTTTCTTATAAACGGTTATGAAAGGCGAAAGTTTGAAAAATACTATTAAAGAGTTCCTAAAATTAATGACGATAGTGAGACCTAAAGTAGTAGAAGCCTGTAGAACATATAATGGAACCAAAATTACTTCCTTTGTTTGTTTTTGAATTTCGCGCATAGGACCATGAGGACTATCTGCGCTAACCGTCCTTAATTTAGCAGTGTAAAACTGGAGGGAAGGCAGCCAGACATCATTACCCACCGCCAACTCTTCGGCTAATCTTTTACCAACGAATAGTGGAATTGACCGTGCATAGTAACGCCCTCACGGCTGAAAGGACGAGCGAATTTGGTGTGACGGGAATTATAACTCGTGAACCTCATGTCACGAGTCGAGCTGAGCCCTTCCCGAAATGGTACTTGGTTTATCGAGGTGGTTCGAAGTAGGAACCGTATAGGCTAAAAATATTCCTGTTCAAGCTCCTTCTACCTTTAAATTGATAGAAATTATTCGAAGATATAGCAGAGTGTGTTTATTCTTGTCATCATTTCTATGAATGTAGCATGTTCTTTGAAGCTCCATTCGATGCCAATGTCCAGATCTGACAGAAAGTTCTAATCTAAAACTTGTGACCTCTCTCTCTCTGAGGGTTTGGTTTGCTTGCATTTAAATGTGAAGGTTTATGTTTCGCGTCTCCTTGCCATAAAAAACAAACTCAAAGTTGAGAGCGCTGTTAGAGTTACGGCAGCGCAGATAGCTCTCGCGTAGCTTTGCGCGAAACTCAAGAAACAAAAAACAAGAGTTAAGGCCAAACCCACTATTCAGTTACATGATCGTAATTAAAGGGTTTATGATTAGTAAAGATGTTTTACCTTTAACTTATTGGCTCAGAAGTGTAGTTTTCACAAAAACTGCACAAAATATTTATCTCTCTGTTAAACCTATACTCTATCAAAACCGGTTGAGAACAAATATAAAATAAGTTTACTTTGTAACAACTCATGTCTTACTGGCATCAGTAATCTAACCAAAGTCTCACGAGATAAATGAATAATGAAAAGTTACTAAACAAGCCAGCGTTTGATATTTTCTACAGAATTATTGACATGGTATCTAATGGCAATGTTTCATTTTGATTGATTTAATAATTCTTAGTCGAAAGTTTTATCAACTTATTCCTTTCACTAAATACTAATAACTTCAAAAATTGACTTCAAACTTGTATATAACTATTATTATTTTTACTAAAATTGTCAGTAAACGTTTATCACGCGTGAGAATCACACGTTCCTACATCGAGTTCTTCTAAGTGATTCACAACGACTTCATTTGTACAAATCCGTCCAATCGACGAATGTGCATTTTGTTTTGTTTTTAAATAGAAATTTTCAATATAATTGATGGGCTATCACTGTAAGTACTTATTGAACAAGGTTTCTTAGGTCTCATTATCACGTGTATTGGATACGTTTTAAAAACTCGTTGTACTACAGCATGTAAGCTCACGTATTATAATATCAGTGGTAGTTTTGCCAAAGTGATATACAGTGAGTGTTATGTGCACAGCACAGATGCGATATAAATTGTTGTGCTAAAATGTCTTTCACTCACTACTGGTAGGACCAAGTAATTATGTTTATTCAACCTTACTGAATAAATGTTATATAAATATTATTCAACTTAACCTTATACTTTCATAGTCTCATTCAATCAGTTTTAGCCCTTTCTCTCCATTTTTTTTTGCTGATCTAAGGAGATTTTGGTATCACTTTTTTATATAAAGAAGAAAATCTTTATTAAATTGGTCTAGTGAAAGATCTCTCCGGTCTTTCAGTGTTATGAAAGTCATCGCTTCCAAAAGTAGAGAGGCTGGACGTAATTAATCTTGTACAATGACCTGTAAATCTAAGTCATTTAGATAGAAGTATCCAGAAATAACGAATTATTTTCTGTAGTTTAAGTAGCACTCAATGAAAATAACAAAATAAAAAACTCTAGAGATTTATGAAACGATCGCATCCCAGACTCTACTGGATAAGTTGAAAGTAGAAACTAAAAATATTTTGTTTTTGTAGCTATTCAACGCTGTCCCTAATTTTGAACTGCTGAAAAGAGAGAAACAATCAGCGGTAAACTTTTATCCCAAACTGACACCAGAGTATTCAATCTCACTTTTCTAACACATCTATTGTTCTATATTGATTTTATTGTCTGTATGCATGAACTAGTTATTGAGTAAATGCCTGAGTAGCAACAGAGAAGGTAGTGTGTGATCGGACAAACATGTACGAATTGTTATTCTGGTCGGTATCAGTTGTTTTGAGCATTTATTCGTCAAAACACGCATAAACACCTATCTTGTATAAAAAGGTGTGCTTTAGCATTGACACTAAAGGGTTCACATACACTCTTCCAGAGCATCCACAGTTTAATGAGGATTTTTTCTACTTTTGACGCAGGTATTCAAACAGGATTGTATCATAAAACTACTCCTCACCTTTCATAATGATTTTTAAAGTTTCCTCGCAAAACTACAATCTTATCAAAAATTGTTGCATGTTCTGTTGAGATGGAAAACAAATACACTTAGTATTTTCAAACTGACAAATACTAGTTATACTAAGCATGTAATTTTGGTGTTTGTTTTCGTTTTGAATTTCGCGCAAAGGTACACAAGAGCTATCTGCGCTAGCCGTCCCTAATTTAGCAGTGAAAGACTAGAGGAAGGCAGGTATACAGCACTACCCATCACCAACTCTTGGGCTACTCTTTTTCCAACGAATAGTGGCATTGACTGTAATTTTATAACGTCTCCACGGCTGAAAGGGCGAACATGTTTGGAGCGACGGGGATTCCAACCCTCAACCAACAGATTGCGAGTCAG
Organism: Tachypleus tridentatus; assembly: GCF_004210375.1. Taxonomy (NCBI): domain Eukaryota; kingdom Metazoa; phylum Arthropoda; class Merostomata; order Xiphosura; family Limulidae; genus Tachypleus; species Tachypleus tridentatus. The sequence continues at coordinate 34,974,979 of NC_134837.1, read as the reverse complement.
GCACCCTAACCACGTGGCAATGATGGGCCTACTAAACCCGTGTAATTTATATAATGAGACGAGTTCTATAGACATCATGAACGTTTTATTGGAACAGAAAACAATTTTATCAAACACCTATAGAAAGATGTGTAATTCAAAATTTGATATATCATAAAATATATATCAAAACATATGGGAAAGTACAGCATAAAACTATTATAAATAGCGTCTGTAACCTCATATCAGTTCATATTAAACATTCATTACTTGGTTGGTCTTTTTCGTAGTCTACTAAACTTTTTAATGTAATGCTTTTGTTGAGGTTATTGATGTAGTACATCGTGATTTCATCCCAAACTATCACTAAAAGGTGCTGGAACTCAGCCACAATAGCTGGTTAGTATCGTGATTAACAATATTTTGACTTAGTTCTGCCAAACAATTCTCAATTGATTTAGAACATGAAGATTTTGCTGGCCATAGCAAAGTTGTGACGTCCTCCTGATAATCCTCTACAATACATGAACTGTGAGCAGGCTACCATCTTTCTGATACACAAAATTACTGCCAAACCTTATCCGAGCATATGGCAGAAATATTCTCTTCAAATGTTGTCTGTAGGAGACGCCATTGGTGTTTCATTTTAAGACTGTGAAGTTTTAACACCATGATGAATATTCAACCAAACAAGTACTGCACCACCTCCGGTATGTTTACTGTTGGAAGGACACTCTTCCCTCATCTGTTCTCCAGGCAAACGGCGAACATGAATCCTACCATAAGCTTTAACAAACTGGAAAAAATTCTCATCTGAAAAGATGACATGCCACTAGCGTTCTAAGTGTAATCTAGAATTCTGTCTTGCTTAAGTAATACGACTTTAACGAATTCTGGTCAATATCAGTTTACAGGTAATATTTGTTGTAAAATAGTCTTGTTTGGTCAATCTCCTGTCAATTGTTCTTCCAGATACCCTGGAATTAATAAGTTCATGTCACTCCTGTCGTAAGTTGTTCGAAGACTTCATTCTACCTTGACGTGTCAACCTGGTAAAAACATGGTAATCTAAAGCAGTCGTTTTTCGGCGCTTACCAACAGACTTTCTTTGAAGAACGTATCCTGTAGACCGATAACGTTTCAGGATTCTGGATACAGAACACTGGGGTACCCTACTGTTATGGCAACGTCTGTTTGCTTCATACCATTTTTGGATTTTTGAACAGTTTTACTCCTTATACCTCTGGCATGTATGAAATATGACTTTACACCAAGCACAGAGAAACTGTTTAAATAAAGAGTTGATCTGTACAAAACAGGCGTGTCTGCGTGTTGTGATGAATAAATGCTCAAAACAACTTGAACAGACCAGAACAACAATTCGTACGTGTTTGTCCAATCACACGCTACCTTCTCAGGCATACACTCAATAACTAGTTCCATGCATGTAGACAATAACATAAATATAGAACAATTTTCAAACATTTTGGCTAAGACTGAACACAAGTACAGTACAGCATACCCTAATTTTGAGAAGTAGACTGTAAAGAAGACAACCTGGGGCGTAATAATGTATCGGCCAATCCCACTCTTCGTTGGTAAAAGAGTAGCCCAAGAATTGACGGTGGGTAGTGATGACTAGCTGCCTTCCATCTAATCTTGCACTGCTAAATTAGGGTCGGCCAGCGCAGATAGCTCTTGTGTAGCTTTGAGCGAAATTCAAACCAAACCAAATCAAACTTTGTTATCTTACCAAATAGTGTGATTTCACTGTTATTCTTATAGCGCGTCCACAGTCCAAAGTGCGGAGCGCGTTTGGTTGGCAACGAGTTGGGAACAAAGAATATCTAAGATATATATTCCCGGTACCTTAATCATTGAGTCTCGCCCAGTACACTTATGACGAAAGACATTACTTAATTCATACAGAAGCCTTAGTTACGCCACAAACGTTTCCTCTGTCATTTATTAAATCATGTTAATACGTTTCAACTGAGTGACATAATTGTAGAACTAAAAATAACAAAGCTATGCTTTGTTGATTTCAAGACCTCATTAGTCTAATATACATTGTCTCACTAATGATAAATAAAGTTTCATGGTGCTTAACATTTAATTTTGTAAACCGCACAAGTGGTGCAAAGCCTATTGAGATAGCGAGACTTTTAACAGCAATTATATACGTATCACTAACTATAAAAGGCTTATTCCCTCTATCACTCTTCTTTTTCGGTAGTGCTCAACGATGCACATTGTCGCATAGCAACAAAACCATATGAGCTCATTGTTCTTAGCCGAACTATGGTATTTTTGTTGGATGCTCAATATTCATGTTGATTTGTTAGAAACGTTTGTCTTTTTAATCCTTTATTTTCAGGATAATTTTGGAGAAATAACACGAAAATAGTTTAATTCAGAAGGTTTATAACATTGAGTTATAAATTTTACCAGGCAGTGTTTCAGCTAAGCCTTACGTTACGTTTATTTATTAAGCCTAATGTTTAAATTAGACTAGAAATAGGAATACTATTACTAACGTTATAGAGTCAGTGTTTAAAAATGTTTTAAGTGGTGAATACATATTAATTAATAAATATTTATTTGATATTTTAACACATATATAACCCACTCGGCCTTAAAACATAACGAAAAATAAACGTATATAACTATCAAATATCATTTCTCTTTTGTACACTTGAAATGTTGAATATTTGTGTCGGAATGTCACATTATGTTTTGTATTTCCTAATTTAGATTACGGTTCACGAGAGCTATTTGGGTCTCTTTTAAAATGCAAACTTACTTTTGTTCACGATAACATTTAAATTACTGCGTAGTTGTTACTAAAAAAAACAAAACGTGGTGATTAAAGAGTTACTTCGAGGCTCATGAAATAAGTAAAGAGTAGATGTATTTTGAAGGTATTAATACATTCGTTTTAGTTAAATTCTCTAACTTTTCTTAATCGGTCAATAATAGATTCTTGTTTTTTCTAATGTTTTTTATATTATTAACGAAAAAACTAGCAGATTAAGAATACGATTTCTTTTATTGCATTGATTTCTAGCCAAAACAAGAGGAGCTTGTGTTTTCTCGTAGCAAAACCACATCGGGCTAAGCCCACCGAGAAGAAATGAACCCCTGATTTTAGCGTTCTAAATCCTTAGACTTACCACAAAAACTATTGTGTTGAAAATAAGAACTGAATCAACTTTTTGTAAAGTTAAAAAAATAGTTTTTGATCTGGAAAGACAAATAAGATGAACACCAAACTAAAGCAAAAATATTACTTTAGGTTTAACTTAAACATACAATTTGATTTAAACACACAGTTCGATTTAAATATATAACTTGATTTAAACACACAGTTTGATATAAACACACAGCGTGATTTAAACACACAGCGTGATTTAAACATACAGCTTTATTATTTGTACTAAAAACTAACCCACCTCACAAATTCGATACTGATAAATTATATTTGTTGAATTCACAAAATTGATACTGGTAAACTATGTTTATTGAACTATCCTATACAAAACTCCCAATGTCTTTAGTTGTTGCGAGTTACTTACCATTTTAAGACAGTTTTTCAGAAATATTTTGAATCTTTCTGTATAAGTAGCTTGTACATATTTTAAATAAAAATGTATTTGCGCATCTTGAAAAGTAGAGCGTGAGAACAGAAAAACTGACCGTTAAGCCTAAAATGTGTTCGTTAGGTATAATTTTCACAACTGTATATAAAGGAAAGAAGTTTTTTTAAATATCATAATAAAGTGACACATTTCAAATTATTTTAAATAAAGATTTTGTGCACAAAGGTACACAGTGGTGAATCTATGCTGTTCTAAAGGGTTCAAACCACGAATTTTAGCATTATATGTCCTCAAAATGACAGCTAACCTATAAGGAAAAGTCTCGACGTTTTAGCTTTCACGCGTTCCAAATAACAAATAATGTTTCTGTAGCAGCTATGGTTCAAGCCCGATTCATCGCGACGATTTTTTGTTCATGCCACTCAAGTTTAACAATCTTAAAACTCATTAAAGAGTGTAATAATTAAAAAAATCAAACTTGTTTGAGACGGAAACCCATGTGCTTGACAGATAATAAATCTCATGGTTATCGTGTATTATCATTCGAGTTAAGTCAAAAGAACGAAGCAAGTCTTGAAATGGATCAGTTCTTTAGATTATAAGATGACACACGAAACAACCATAATACTGAAACAAAACAAGAGGAGTGAAAGAAGATGAACATGTAATTAACTGTTGCCCAGAGCTTTCGCTTTTAGAGTTTTCTAGCTTTCATTATTGAAAGAGAATTATATATATAGAGATATATATAAAGCTAACATTTATTGGAATTGACAAATTTTTTGTTTAATAGAGAGTTTAGTAAAAACTGCATCGTTTTAATGACATGTGTTGACATTGCAAGCTGCTACCACTTGATTTCCTCTGAAGAAGAACAGGTTACTTTATGAAACAAATATACGATATCACTGTAGTGCTCTCACTGCTCTTAATGTGGTTAAAAAAATATTCCAATTAACTATAAAGAGATCTGCTTATTTCGAAGTTTCATGATATTCTTAAGTCTATGTATATAATACGCTTTGTAATTATCTTCCTTGTTTTAAACCATGACATTTAAATAAGGTAAGAAAAACCATTAAAAATGATATATTTGTTAGACAAATACATTTATATTTCTTTAAAAATTCGGAGAAAAAGAACAGGTTGAAAGTACAAAATCTATTTTCAAAGTAAATGCAATTAAATGTTTTATAAAGTAGGCTAATTAGGTTGGCAATTTTAGTTTAGAAGAAATGAATTGCTATATTTGTTGAGATCACTTGAGATACTTCGATTTTTTACCCTGTTCACCGGAAGGAGTTGTTCCCCGGACTTCACTACTTTGAAACGTAATAAAATACTTATTTAAAAAAACAGATGCATAAATAATTTTCTGCCAATTTTAAAGTTAGTTAAAATAAAGTACCTACAATCATGCACTCTTACAAAAAGAACATAAAATTTTGAAATTGCTATCTAGCTTGTGAATATTCAGAAAATGTGTTTCCTCATGAATATTTTCATGTGCTTATGAATAGAGAGAGGTGTCGTAATAGAAAGTGCTGTAGTATATAGCAACTGCAAATTATATTATTATATTAGTGACATCTGCCAGACACCCTTGATTGAGCTGATTTTGACAACACTGGAGTCGCTTTTAACACCTTTTTATGCTTTCAATGACTCATTGTAAAATCTGTACATCTAATCATACTTTGAATCTGCTTCCAACATCACTGAGAGAACTGAAGGTATGATATTTGCTATTATAAAATGGCTTCTGACTGAAACGTAGTTGTGTGAATACCATACTTATTAATTTCAACAAGAAAGATTTTCATATTGAAACGTAATGACGTCAGCAGATGTTACTACTTAAGGATTTGGTCAAGAATTTGTGATTGAATTACGTCAGATCAGATGTTTATCTCTTCCTTTCTTAAGGATTTGAACAATTTTTTACGTTTTTCTTTGCAGACTAAAGTATAACTGTATGCATGTCGTTATTTTGCTAGAATCTTGTTTTTGAGGGAATAGCACAGTGAATGAGAACTTTCCAATGTTTATCAGCATTCAGAATGCTATGTTATGTGGGGATTATTGACCGTTGTCTGAGGAGAAACCCCTTCATGTGTACCGATTCCCCATAATGCTTCACTGTAGATGTTGTACACCAACTCCCTCACTCGTACTGATTCTCCATAATGCTTCACTGTAGATGTTGTACTCGTATTGATTCTCCATAATGCTTCACTGTAGATGTTGTACATTAACCGTTTTTCAATTCGCCATCGAAGAAATGGTCATTGATTATTATCAAACAATTCGAAATTGAATTCATCTGCAATATAAACATACACTTACAGTTTCGCTTATTTCACTGTTTATATTCCAATACTATCTCACTTTTTCTTCTGGTTACCTCTTCTCAACAGCGATTTCGGGGCACATATACCTCCATTATTACCACTTCTGAATAATGTTTATTGTTCTCGAGGTCGCATTGCATCCCTGTGGCCCGGCATGGTCAGGCGGGTTAATGCGTTTGACTCGTAATACGAGGGTTGCAGGTTCCAATCCCCGTCACACCAAACATGCTTGTCCTTTCAGCCGTGGGGGCGTTATAATGTAACGGTCAATCCCACTATTCGTTGGTAAAAGAGTAGCCCAAGAGTTGGCGGTGGGTGGTGATGACCAGCTACCTTTCTTCTAGTTTTACATCTGCTAAATTAGGGAAGGTTAGCGCAGATAACACTCGAGTAGCTTTGCGTGAAATTCAAAAACCAAAACAATTGGCATCCATGTTTCTATTTTACATCAAAACTCTACAGTCACCCGTCGTAAAAATCACACGGCCCGGCATGGCTAAGCGTGTTAAGGCGTTCGACTCGTAATCCGAGGGTCACGGTTTCGAATCCCGGTCGCATCAAACATGCTCGCCCTTTCAACCGTGGGGGCGTTATGATGTGACCGTCAATCCCATTATTCGTTGGTAAAAGAGTAGCCCAAAAGTTGGCGGTGGGTGGTGATGACTAGCTGCCTTCCCTCCAGTCTTACACTGCTAAATTAGAGACGGCTTGCGCAGATAGCTCTCGTGTGGCTTTGCGCGAAATTCAAAAAAACACACTCCGTGGCATTAACGTCACTGTTGGAGAATTTCGATTTTCATTTCGAAGACGTCTATCCTTAACAGTGCCAGGCTCAGCCTTTTCAGAGTCATACATAGAGCCCACACTAAAACACAAATTCTTGCCATAATTTTTCGCAAAGAATATTCTTGACCAGTCAAAATTTTAATTTCTATGTTTCAGTCCCTCGAGCCATGACTGGATTCATACTATTATCACAAGGCATAGTCGGACGAACTACATGTTTATAAGCTTTATAATGGTGTGTTACTTTTTTACTTGTTGGCATCCAATCAATCACAGTGTTAGCTAAATTAAATGTAACTTTACCCTGCCACAGTTCATCATGCCACCCAGTGACACAGCGGTATGTCTGCGGACTTACAACGCTACAAACCGGGTTTCGATACTCGTGGTGGGCAGAGCACAGATAGCCCATTGTGTAGCTTTGCGCTTACTTAAAACAACAACAACAACAGTTCATCATCATATGATTAACGGTAGCTCTTTCGTATTATCTTCATTTCTACCCTTCATTTGCTGTTTGGATAATTATTTTCATTCTTACTTATATGTTTATATAACACGCTAAAATTGTATAAATATACAATAATGTTGTATACAATCTTGAATTCGTATGACCGCGAATTAAAACGAAAGAAACAAAACATTAATGGTTTTTTGTTTGTTGTTTTTTTAATTAAGCACAAAGCTACACAGTGGGCTATCTGTGCTCTGCCCACCAAGGGTATCGAAACCCGATTTTTAGTGTTGTAAATCCGCAGACATGCCGCTGAGCCACTGGGGGGCAAAACATTAATTTGCCTTAAGATAGTATTTTGTATGTGTCCCTACGTAGTAGTATGCTACAAAATAAAAGGGAAATAATATAACATGATTGAAAATATATATCTTCAGTTAATACAGACTTAAACCACAACAATAACTAACAGCGTAGCAAACGATTTGTAACGTTTTCGTTTCTTGTATTGCTTCCTTCGTTCAGAATACAACAAAAAATAAAACCATTGCAGCCGACACACATGTAATGAGTGTAAATGAAAGCAACAGAATTTTAAATAAACTATTAGCTAACAAACCCATTTCCCATCACACGTTCAGGTTTGTGATGCTGTCTTAATACAGTGGATGAAGGTTATATATATATATATATAAACACTGTGTAAAGATACGTATTCTGAACACCATGCTTGAAAGATTTTGGTTCCGTACACAAACTGTGTGATAATGTTGAGTTTAATGTTGAATCTCATCCCATCATTTATAGGAAGTTTGTTTGTTTGTTTGAATTTCGCGCAAAACTACACAAGGGTTATCTGCGCTAGTCGTCCCTAACTTATCAGTGTAAGACTAGAGGGAAAACAGCTAGTAACCACCACTCACCGCCAACTCTTGGACTACTCTTTTACCAACGAATAGTGCGACTGACCGTCACATTATAACGCCCTCAGGGCTGAAATATCGAGCATGTTTGGTACGACCGGGATTCGAAACCTCAACCCTCACATTGCGAGTCGAACTCCTTAACCCACCTGGCCATGCCGGGCCTTGTAGGAAGTAGCAATAGCAAAGAGTAGCAGGCAGCTTACATTCCCAAAATATAATCCCTTAAAAGAATTATGACGACAGCAGTGGCGTATTTATATTGTAGAACATAAAGATAAGCATTAACAGTGCAGTAGAAAAAAGTTACTGTAAATATAAATCTGACATAAAAGTAAAAACAAACTTCACAATGTGAAGAATAAGCGTATTTGAAAACAATTGTGAAAAGTGTCGAAGCTGCCTGTATGCTTCACAATTTGTTGAAGAAAAATAAATGTAGCTTTCTTTATCTACGACCTGCAGAGACAGGTGACGTCCTTCGGGGTCATTCCATCAAACCTGTTAAAACCAATGTAGCAGCCCTAGACAAAACCATGTGAGCTTCGCTCACGATATTCCCGTACATCACACACTTACGAGCTCTTATGCCTTGTTTCATGTTGGTTCGGAATATTCCAATCAGTCATCGTTAACAGAATCACAGGTCTGTTCTGGAGAAAAAGAAAGCGTCTAATAATGATGTCACGCTTCAGTCCATCTAGCTTTTTATAACTCTGATATCAAACAGAAGACACGAAGCGACTGTTGCTATTTTCTTCTATATTAGCTCTCCTTGAGGACTTGAATGCGATAATTCACATACGGAATAGTCCCCTGAGTTATAATCAGATAGGACTCATGAGAAGAAAAACTATATCTTATCAGTATCTTTGCTTGCACTATGAATATCACTAGGTTATTAATACGATGAAAAGCATTAACCCGTACATTAACCTTTAACCTGCTCTCACCAACACATCTTTGATTGGTATCAAATGTAATCCCAATCAATCAATAAAAAGTTATTACGGCCTGGTAATTAGAGGCGATCGACTCGCAACCTGCGGGCCGCTGGTTCGAATCCCTCTCAACCTTTCAATCGTAAGCCGTTATAATGTTGCGTTGAATCCCACTATTCGTTAGTAAAAGAACAGCCCAAGCGTTAGTGGTGGGTGGCGTTTACTACTTGCGTTTCCTCTAGACTATCGATGCTAAATTAGAAACGAACAGCGCAAATAGTCGTCAAGTAGCTGTGTACGAAACTAAAAATAAACCAAACAAAACGTTAATATAAAAAACTTCAAACACACTTGATGATGAACAGTTTTTCCTGTTTAAAAGTACAAGTTTCAAAACTATTCATTTCCACATTAATTACACATCCAACAACCTCATATACCCTGAAAGTTTTAATTTTTTAAATAATCTTCAAAACTCTTAATCTTTTTATGGTTCAAGCCAATTTTATCCACTCAGCAGTATAAGATTCCCTAGTATTCCCTCTTAAAATATAAGTTTTAACCATATTTCTTTAACACTAATATTTAAATAAATCACCAACAAGAAGCTTACACCTCAGTGACCTCAAGAGATGAATGGCATCGTATATTATTCTTGTGTTTCTGAGGAATGAGTTATATACATGTATATTGACATCTGTCAAGGTTGTATTAACTCAGCGTCAAACCTTACGATAGTGCTCTGAATATGAACGTCTTGGAAAGTCAAATAAGGAGGTTTTCATGTCGAAAATATTACACCTAACATGTCTATTTATTTATTGGACATATTTTCAGAAAGCACACTCAGATGCATATAATTATCAACTTAACAAGGCATTAAAATATAATACGTCACTCATTCATTCTTTTAATGATTCTCCTCGATGGACTCAGCAGATAGCCCGATGTGGCTTTGCTATAAGAAAACACACAAACACTCCTTTAATGAATAGGTTTTAAGTAACCATGTATATTCATTAAATATGCATATGACTTTTATCACCACAATGCGTTATATAATAATACGTAACTTGTGTATTTTTTAATCAGGTTTCACGATGTTTGAATTTTTAAGGTCATAAGACGTAAAATACAAAATGTGGTATATTTATTTAACATACGTTTCTCTAAATATTTTGCACGAATAATTAAGAAAGTTCTTTAATAAACATACATTAGGAAACTGTTATTAGTGTACATATATATATCAATAACTGCCAAAACAAGGTATTAACGAACATACATTTGCGTTTATTAGCTGTAAAAAGGTAAACATTTTTCGTTAAATACGGTAGTACTTAAAAGTAGGGAGCATGATGAGACAAAATGGAGGCCATAAACATCGTCCGTTTAAAACTACATTTAAAATTGCTGAATATTAATAATGTCTATTTTACAGTATTGAATGAACAAAACTACAGCTTATTGTAATATTAAAAGAGCCTAATCGCTATATACGTATTTGTGGAGTGAATCAAAATTTCATTATTTTAACGACTTTCATCTAAGTAAGCAAGTGACTTTTCCACAAGTCTTCTGTTTGAGATCCGAATGTTTCTTTCTTTTACTGAAAATGATATTAGTATATATAAATATGTACATAAAGTACGATGTGCTTGCTACTTTGGGCATATAGTTGGATTTGAGGGTAGGTTCGTAGAGGTCTTGATGAGTAATAAAATAGAATAATAGCATTCAATTTTTTCTATTTTACAACAGATAGCTAAGCAAAGTATATATCGATCCATATTTGTTTTTATATAATTTAAACAATTTTATTATACTTGTTTCGATTATTTTTATAATAAATTTTGTGTCAGTAATGAGACTTATGTGATTATAATTGTGTAAGAAATAATATACTGAATATGAGGAGAATTCGCTAATATATATATATATATATATCACACGTCTGTTATCGTCATCATCATTCACCACTCGATTCCATCAAGGAACATAGGGCCGCAATCACTTGCGGATTCTTCAACAGGTTTTTAAGTGAGCAGGTTGTTAGCCCACTGCACCGAGCCGTCTATAATTTAGTAGTATAAGACTAGAAAGAAGGCAGCTAGTCATCACCACCCACCGCCAACTCTTTGGCTACTCTTTTACTAAACGAATAGTGGGATTGACCATTACATTATAACGCCCCCACGGCTGGGAGGGCGAGCATGTTTGGCGCGACGCGGGCGCGAACCCGCGACCCTCGGATTACGAGTCACACGCCTTAACGCGCTTGGCCATGCTGGGCCTACACGTCTATTATGTATTTTCTAAAACACCCGCTCTTCGTGTTTGGCAGGATGGAGCGCTTTCGCATCGTTCACCGGTACTAAGAAAGAAACTTAAAATGACTGAAAAACTCGTTCAAAATAGAAATTGATTAACATAAGAATTTTGTAATTCCTCTATAACATATCTAATCATTTCCAATAGTTTTATAATGATCAGTTGTTTGGAAGTTGGAAAATGTTTGTCATGGACAAACAGCCATTCGGAGATAAGATTCTTCATAGTAGAGGTATGGGTGCAATAGTTCTATTAAAAAGAAGTACTTGTGTCGATGGAGTTGTGACGATCACATTGTGCGAGTAAAATGACCTTCTAATAACACCAACTGTATTAAAACGATGGATCAAATCTGCAGCAAGACAATTTGCTTCCCAGCTGCTGCTAGTGTGCATCTGATCTCTATGTGTATTCGTCGTGTTCGTTTAGTTAAAAATGGTCTCACGAAATCAAGTAATTGAAACCGTTGCAGTGGAAAAAAAGCTGGTGGTGCTTGTAAAAATGTAGAAATTAGAATCTTCTAACACTATTGGACAAGTTAATCGTAAAGAGTGTTTATATTGAACTTATAACTCAATAGGATTCTTTTTTTAAACAACAAATAGCTTAGTAATTGCAGTGGCAGTGTTGTTGTTTTTCCCTTATATTTAACACACTTAAATTTTAAAGCGATAATATATGAAAATGAACAAATTTAATATTTATTTAATAAGAAATCTAAACGTTCGAAACTATCAGTTAAAATGTGCTCATATTTTTCATGTGGTAGAAGATGAACTGTATCTATCAAAACATTTTCTTCAAGTTCTACTGTTATTGTTATACAGTAAAAAAAAAAATCAAATGAGTATGACACAGTTCTTTCAAATGTGTTATGCTAAAGTGTAGTTTTACCATAGTTATCTTGTCCTGCAATGTGACATTAAATCAAGAACTGCTGACTTCTTGATCAAACACGATCAAACCTTCTCTCTACCCAAAATCGCCTCTTCAGGTTAAAATGTTTCTACTCTATTGTTGAGAGATATTGTTACAGCATAATTGAAAAATATTGCTGTAACATTGTTGGAAAATTTTAATGCATTGTTGGTAAATGTTGTTACTGCATTTTGAGAGATGTCGCTACTACACTGTTGAGATAAGTCGTTACTCCATTGTTGGGATATGTTGTTATTATATTGCTGATTTTTTTCATTTATTGAAATTCGCCAGTGCTTTATCGTCTCTATTTATTTGTTTTAGACATTTTACACGAAACTACACAAAAGATATTGTGACCTGCTGCTGAACTAATGAAAGACTCCTGTGGAATATAACGTTTCAAAAGACCATTCTTTTGTGAACACATTACTATTAGTAGATAACCATTTTCCATAGTAATATATCTATTACCAGGATATATCTTTTATGTTCTGAGCTGTGTCGCCATGAAAATTGAATCACCAATCCTAGCATTTTACCACTTACATACTATAGGATTTACTATTTAATGTTTGGAAAAAAGATCTGTTAGTGTTAGTTTATCTCCTTGTTCATTGTTAATTACATAACACTAGATTTCCTTTATAACTTTAGACGTAAATAAACTGCTAGGCCTAATAACAAACTAAGATATTTATATCAATCACCATTACTGTATTATACCATTCTAATTCATATATATTTTATATATGTATGTATGTGTATTTTAGTGGCATTAAGTAAGTGGATAATTAATATCGGTGAACTTAAAAACCTATTTGTAGTATATGGATGAATTTATAATGAAATATTATAGATGTTTAAAACATAAAATATTTTACATTTATTTTTTATTTCGTATTATTATATAATTCATTAACTTTATAAAGTGAACAGAACCTCACGCTAGTAAATCCCATATATCATAATATGTATCGAAAACTTGTTTTGTAATTTGTCAAAACATTTTTATAATAACAGTGTGGGGGGGGTTCTGATAGCAAACCCACATCGGGCTATCTGCTGAATCCATCGAGGGGAATCGAACCCCTGATTTTAGTGTTGTAATAAGACCTATAAAGACAATGCAATAATTTTACCCCAATCGTTTATTGATTTTAGAGAATCTTATTACTTTATGTTGTTAACGTAAAGTTGCACAATGGCAATATAAGTTCTGCCAACTGGCAACAATCGAACCCTAGATTTTATTGTTGGAAATTCTTAAACTGATCGCTGACTCACGGAGTGACAATAAGTTTATGAAGTACAAATGGGAAATAATAAATTTATTTTATACTTTTATTTCTACATTCAACATATTTATATTAAGAATTTCAAGATAGACACAAGAAACGGCGTAGTAGGGTTTTAGAGACAAAAGTGTCATGACAGTTGTTTCATACGGGAATTATTTTTATGTTTAAAATTGTATTTTAGTTGACCAAAAATCTTGTTTTGTAGTTTTGAAACGTGAACACATAATTTCCAACCATGACTCTGGAATTGAGCATGACGTATATATGTATAACTTATACGATACAAAATGCCTTTCTATACTAGAAGCTAAAACATCAAAGGTACAATGATTACATTTAACCGATATATTTGTCACACTATAACTGGATTGTGTGCTCCACCAGGAATCCAACATATGTTAAAAAATATTAACAAGTTATTACAATTCATAATTATACTGTATACAAGATGATGGAAAGTTCTGAGCCAAAGTCTTTCCTTTGATTACGAAAATAAATCACAGGTGAGTTTCAACAAACGAAAAACAGGTATCACATTACAAATAATAGTGATAAAACTCAACAGTTAAACAGGGGATGATGAATAATACTCAGTATTATGTTCAACAATTAAGCGTATTCCTTACTCATCAGAGTAAAGCATGAAATGTGTTGAAAATACAACTGGTGCGAAAAATCAATACCTGTCAGTCCTTTTAAATTACCATAAAAATGTTAGAATAATTCACAATGTATAATGATTTAAGCGTAGTGCTATAACATTACACATACTACTAACTTAATGTAAGTTACCGTATGATGATTGCAAATGACTAAAAAACTCCATAAATATTACATGCAGAAATCACCATTACAAAGAGCTAACTGTATTTCTTTGGTTTGCTGACCTACGTTGTACCGATGAACTTTGAATTGGCAAAACTACAGTCTACAGCAGAGGGTAAGGCCTTTTAAATGATGCATTAGGCGTCTGTGTAAGTTCTCTATTCAGTTTTACCTTATGTGAAAAAGAAAAGAAATCTGTAACATATGTATATTATATAAATAATTGCTGTAGTTAATAAAGAAAGATATTTTCAGTAACGTTATACTGTAACATATTTGCTATTATGTACTTATTTTAGTACCGATATTTGTTTCAGTTCAGTGTATATTTACAAATGCATGTGATTTTCGTCATTAAATGTGTATTCCGAAATACTCGCTTATTCATTTAATTTGTAGAAGATTCTCGACCTTAAGAATCAACTATGTATATATCAGTATTGTTGCCTTCGGTGAAGTTTTTAGAATATCTCCTCTCAAGGTAACCAACGCAACGCGGAGAAACAGTTGTTTTTTTGTTTTGTTTTTTACTGCTGGTTTGCTACAGTTAGTATACAATAAACCTCGAAAGCTATAATTGTCATAAACGCTTATTAATCGGGAAATTATAGATGCTGGACCAGGAACGTTGAGAGGTTTCGAACATTATAAACCGTTTAACTTTGGAGAATTAACTTCAGACATTACTATTTCTACGTGAACATTAGATATTTTCGTAGGTAAAAAGTCAGCTTATAAAGGGCATGAGACCAGCTAAGAATAGCTACCCGTTAAGTGAACCGTACAGATGTCAACTTGAAATTAATTCGCTCATCGTGATCTGTTGATAAAATATTTGGTTCCACAGCAGAAAGGAGACTCAATACTGCTTGTAAGATTTTTGTGCATAAATCATTATTTGTATTAACCGTTATTATAAATGGTATTGTAAATATGTTTGTGTTAAGAAAGAAAATTCTGTACATGAATCTTGTTGGCAAACATAATAAATTTGACACATATCGACATTTAATTAATTTTTATATTAACATTTCTGGCTATTTGAAATTTTAATACGTAATATACGTAACAACGCATGTATGTCATGATGACGAGAAACCCATTTGAAGTAAAAAATGTATTCTCAAGACGGTTAGTATGGCTTTTAAAACTTTAATAAAAATAAAGAACAGAACAACGTTTCGACCTTTTCATGTTATCTTCATGTTAACAAAGAGGGTGCGTTTCTTATAGCGAAACCACATAGGGCTATCTGCTGTGTCTATCGAGGGGAATTTAACCCGTGATTTTAGCTTTGTAAATCCATAGACTAACCACTGTCACAGCGGGGGACTAAGAAAGAGAGTTTCCAACTGACCTTTGTCGAGCACATGTCTTAACGACGAGAGTGTAAACGGATAGAGAATTGTAGGGGACGTTGCAATTAGATAGTAGGTTATCAATTAGCATATTTATAAAAGTGTTAATCTACATCAATATAATTTTGGTTTTAGTCGTTGTATAAGTAGGTCATCTTTAATTTTGCGTTTGTTTGTATTTGTTTCCCTATTTAGTATGTGGGTATTTTCTATGATTATAATGTGCTTATTTGATTCACTGTGTTCAAAAACGTACGAAGGTGTTTTTTATGTTATTTGTATCTGGTTTCCATTTTTCTGCTCGTTTCTCTGATTTATAAGTCATAACAGTTGTTACTTTTTTATTTTAAAAATAATGTTGGTGCAGTTTTTACATAATATGGACTTTGGTTTTGTTCTTGGTTTTTGAATAAATGTAGTGTTTACTAGGCGAGCATGGTCAGGTGAGTTCAGGCGTTTGACTCCTAATCAGAAGGTCGCGGGTTCGAATCCCCATCGCACCAAACATGCTTGACCTTTCAACCGTGGGGGCGTATAATATGACGGTCAATCCCACTATTCGTTAGTAAAAGACTAGCCCAAGAGTTGGCGGTAGGTGTTGATGACTAGCTGCCTTCCTTCTAGTCTTACACTGCAAAATTAGGGACAGGTAGCACAGATAGCCCTCGAGTAGCTTTGCGCGAAATTCCAAAAAAACAATTTGTGTTTACTGGAATGTTGTGTTTTGTTATAAGTTTTTGTTTTCCAAATTTTGGTTATTTTTCCCGCTGATTTTGAGAACATATGGTGTACAGCAGTGTTAGGTTTTATAGTTTGTTGTTTCTTGTAATTTATTATTGTTGTTGATGGAGGTGTGTGTGTGTGTGTGTATAATTGTTTCAACTGCTTTTGGAGGAAATTTGTTGATTTTGTTGAAGTGTTGTTTAATTTTTTTATTTCATCGTTAATTTTATCGGATAAGCATAGTTTTCTGACTCTGTTTACTTAGTTTCTTAGTGTCTTGAGTTTTTGTTTTGTTTCATGCGCTGAGTTCCAGGGAATCTATAGTCCAGTATGGTTGACTTTTCTGTGGATTTCTGTTTTGAATTGTGTGTCGGTTCTTGTGATCTTAAAATTGAAAAATGGTATTTGATTGGTTTTCTCGTGTTTACAGCTAAACTTGATGTCGGGGTGTATGAAGTTAACGTGGTTGATAAACTAAGCGTGTGTTCTGCAGGTGTGAGCCCAGCAATTGTATCGTGAACATATCTATACCAATAAAGTGACGGGTGTAAGACCGAATTAATCATTTGAAATTTAATCTGTGTCATGAAAATGTTGGCTAGAATTGGTGACACGTGATTATCCATAATTAAGCCATTTATTTGTAAGTAATTTTTGTCATTAAACATGAAGATTATTTTGGTGGTAGTGAATTCTATAAGAGTTGCTAATTTTATAAATACCTATATTTAGAAAATGTCCATAAACCTCAACACTTGCCGAAAATTGCTATATGGATATGGTAATATTTAAGAAAGAATGATTTCAAAACTTCTCATCTGGAACATTTCTGTATTCTCATAAATCCCCAAAACTCCAGAAATAACGAAAAAATGCGCCTAAACTTAGCATATATTTACAGTCGTCAGAAATTCACATAAAATTCCAGTGATATGAGAAATGTACTAGCTTACTAAGAAGCGTGTTCTATGAATCTCCAAATGTTATTACATTTCCTGTTTTAGTCACAATAAGAGAATAGTACCAGAAACTACCACTGTAAGATACCTGTGTAAATATTCTTATTAAATTTCTCTAGACGACCCAAAACTTCGCATCCTAATGCACAGGAGTTACTGGCTTCACTACTGTACATAGTTATTACAACAAGAATTAATCAGGTTAGGCATGTTCTAGTTTTAGTATTGCCTGGACTATGAATATGAAGATGCATGGTTCAAAACCCAGTGCCACAAAAACGTGCTTTACACTGTGAGGGGCTAGAAAAGTGATGATTGATTTCTTTCGTTTGGTGAAACAAGAGAAGCCCAAAAGCTGAGGTTGGGTGTTGTTAACTAGCTGACTTTAATCTAGTTTACAAAAACTAGGGACGGTTATACGCGTACGGTGTTTACGTGTTGGTTTACACTGCATCACGTAGTACTGATTTCTTCAGTTGACAAAACTGATATTGTAAACAGCGGAATGTCTGTGGATCACAATACTAAAAATCTGGTTTCGATGCCCGTGGTGGGCAGAGTACAGATAGTTTATTGTTTAGCTTTGGACTTAGCTACAAACAGTAAAAACACAATTTCTAATCATTATTTACGTATGTATTATGGTGTATGATTCAGCGAAAATCTCTGCAAATAGGTATCTGTGTCGTATCCGTCTTGTCTGCAGATTTAGTCATGAGCTTGAACCACCGAAACACTGTATGATGTTTCTTTGAATATCATTAGTTATCGTCACAAGAGAAAAAATAAAAGAAGTCATATACATACGCTGAAAGTCTACAGTAATATTGCTGTGTGCATTATCTTCCCCTTTTGTGTATGAAACTATCTAGTTTTGAAATCTATTTAGAAATTTGTGACCATACAATAATGAATTGCTTTAACAATTTCCTTCATAAAACGGTTTTTATATCAAGATAAATAAGGTAGATTTTTCTTATTTATAGATATCTGTAGTATTAGTAAAGCTCGAATAACTCTTTCGAAAGGGCGCTGATTGTCGTATCTATTAATGTTCGAGATTAGAATTTTCTACGTATTATATTAAATATGTTGCTCAGTTGTTGTGCTTTCTCAGTTTATTAATATTACTTCTCAACTGAACGGTTTATTCATTTTACATCAGTAATAGCAGAAGCGACATAGATTAATAACGTTTCGACGTATCAATAGTAAGAATATATATCCAAGTGCCACGACAAGTTCCTTGTTGTTCCTGCCAAACTTACATGCAGAGTTTGATGTTTTATTTTATTTAGTCCTATATATTGATAAAACAAAATTTGTAAATATAAAAATTAATTTATTTTAATACGTTTCACTAATCTATACCTACCACCCTCCACTAATTAAGGAATGACAGTGCGATAACTACAATTTTGTGATGTCTTGTGGAAAGCAAAAGGATTTGAAATTTTGGATAGCTTAACATAGTTAATTTTCCAATGTTCACTAAACATGGTCATTGGAATATCATACTGGAGAAATATAAATTAAATCGATATTTGTTTCTTTTTATTCTGCATAAAGCTACAAAACAAGCTATCTGTGCTCTGTCTACCGCAGGTATCGAAACGCGGTTTTAAGCAGTGTAAGTCTACAGACACATCGCTGTGCCAGTGAGGAGTGGGGAGGCATTATGTCGAAAAAATAAATTGATGTGAGAATTAAAGAAAAGAATTTGGTGAATTTCGCAGTGAATATTACAAGATTTTGAACTTTGTTTGTTATAGTATAACGTTTCGATAAAGGTAAAACAAGACATTTGATGTGCCATATGGTTATCGCTGACAAATTTAAGCTTCAAACGAAACTTACGATTAGAATATACAAGGTCAGACCACAAGGAAGCGTAATGTGTCGGAACAAAGTAAAAGATTATTTCAAAAACATGTGACAATACAGTTTGCTTGATTACCTGGTTGGTTACTTGGTTGGCCCTTACTGGAGCAAAGCAACTAGCTTATCTGCTTCAAACAATCGGTAAAACAATATAGTTTAAGAATGTACTTATCTGTCCCACTGGAACAAAGAAAAATGCGCCATTGCTTACAATTAACCATCCTTGTGTAATAAAGAAAAATGTGCCATTGTTCACAAATGAGTATGCTTGTGTAACAAAGGAAAATGTGCCATTGGTCATAATTAACTATCCTTGTGTAATAAAGAAATATGTGCCATTGTTCACAAATGACTATGCTTGTGTAACAAAGGAAAATGGGCCATTGTTCACAATTAACTATCCTTATGTAACAAAGAAACATTTGCCACTATTCACACTTATCTATCCTAGTGTAACAAAGAAAATATACTATTGTTCACACAGTTCAAGTTTCTATCAAATGTAGAAGAATGAACGCAAATATAATATGACGTCATAACGGTTTGTTTATGCAACATTTCTTGTAATTACAGAATAACGTAGAAAACGCTAATATCATGTGTGTTTACTACCAAAGTAGCATTCTGTAGTAGCAATAATAAAATGTACAGAAATAAATCTTCCATAATATGATAGCTGATAGACATATCCGAACCAGTTTGACGTAGTGAATAATCGCCAAATCACTCAATGCTACAAAGAAATAATAGCGTATCTAAGAATATGATAACTAATAGAAGTATCAGAACCCGTCCCTGAATTGATATAATGGTTAAATCGCTCCTTATTACAACAATGCGTTCAGAGAGGTGCTTGGTAAATGTCGATGGAAAAGCAGGCGACTAGGACTGGAAAATATGTCAAGTATGAAATAGACTCGACTAGAACATTCTTGGCAAAAGCATTTTCCAGAAGAAGTTGTGATTGTAGCTACATGAACAAAAGTTCACATCTAAAGGTGTTAATACAACCAAACAAAAATATCAGTCTTTGATTGAAGACATAAAAAGTTATGCGTTCATCTGTATGTGTGTATGATTTTTCTTATAGTATAAAAACTGTAATAAAAAATAATGACAAATAATAATATATGTTTATCAAATACCGATCATACAGTTAAAGATATAGCCCCCCCACAGAAAAATAGTTGTGCTATGACTTTCATAAAAAAGATAGAAATGATCCATCTTAATAGCATCTATCAAATGTGTGTGAAGAATGTAGAAGCTTAGCTGTTGCAGAACAACCATATTATTTCATTCGAGTAGTTCTATTCTATTGTACAAGTTAAACATTTAGTTCATAGAGTTGATAGTGATTCGTAGTCCATGTTTTAGGCCAGGCGGTTACTGTATTCGACTCGTGATCTGAGGATTGCGGGTTCAAATCCCCATCACTCCAAACATGCTCACCCTTTCAGCTGTGGTGGCGTTATAATGTGGCGGTAAATCGCACTATTCATTGGTAAGAAAGCAGCTCAAGAATTGGTGATGACGAGCAACCTCTCCTCTAGTCTTAAATTAATTAAAGATGACTAGCGTAGATAGTGCTCGTATAGCTTTGCGAAAAATTCAAGACAAAACGTCCGTGTTCAAAGTCCTAACACTACTTTTCACAGGGTTTTAGTCAACTGCTCCTATTCACTTTATATTCCCTCTCATCAGTAGTTAAATTACAGTAACATTGATTTCGCTAATTCTAATCTAATTTTGGTCACTTTTACTAATTGTATATTTCAGATATATTTCAACAAATTTCAATTGGCTTAAAAAACAAATTTAGCCACAGTTGTCAATTTCTATGTTATTTATTGGCCCGGAATGGCCAGGTGGGTTAAGGCGTACGACTAGTAATCTGAGGATTGCGGGTTCGAATCCCGGTCGCATCAAACATGCTCGCCTTTTCAGCCGTGGGAGCGTTATAATGTGACGGTCAATCCAACTATTCGTTGGTAAAAGAGTAGCCCAAGAGTTGGCGGTGGGTGGTGATAACTAGCTGCCTTCCCTCTAGTCTTACACTGCTAAATTAGAAACGGCTAGCGCAGATAGCCCTCGAGTAACTTTGCGCGAAATTCAAAACCAAACAAAATTTTTATTTAATTGTGAGGTATTTTATTTCCAATTTACTTGCATTGCTGGAGAGATACTTTTAATAAGGACAATCATAATATCTACGTAATATCTTTTTTACCAAAATCGTGGGCAAAAGCATTACTATTAGAATCTAACATCTAATAATTCTTCCTGCACTACGGAAGTATTATCTCAGATTTCAGGCTTCGAAGCTGTTGCTGTTTCGTTAATCCCTCAGCGATTATAAATAACTTTACGTAAATTGCTAGACCTTATCCCAGATTTTTTTTCAAATTTCCATATATCGGAATGTGTCGCTTTCACTGCGACTAACATGTTGAGTTGAAAACTAGTGTTATTTAACACGAAGGTAGATCGTGTTCTCGTAATGTACATGACATATTCTCCACTCAACGTTCTTGTAATTAAACTTCCAGTTAGAGTTGCCTAGTTTCTATTAAGATAGGCTTTCATTTAAATAAACAACTTCTGCATCAGATGGCTCCAACGTTTTCCAATAATTATGATTTGTCTGTCTTCAGGATGTTTTAATCAACGTAATATATGAACAACATCCGAAGCCCGTCATACAAGAACTTTTGATATAATTCAAGTTATTTAAATTTGGAAAAAAAAATCCTTCTCTCTCTCTTTCTTATTTTTTCTAATTAGTTTCTTCCAATTCTGAAGAGCACATTTTTAAATTACGATTGAAATTAATAATTTCACTTCTGCTATGATATAATACAACCACTTCAAGAAATAGCAAATTACGACTATAATTATTATAATTAGAAACATAACAATTTTATTATTGTTTCTTTCAAAAGTCGAAAATTACTTTTGAGACACTCCTCAAGTTTAATCGAGTCCTTAGCGAATTTTATTATCTTGTAAAATGATAGCCCACCCCTACAGGAAGTTGCTCCAATTAGCTTCATCAAAAGCCTGTTGTTGATTTGAACAAAATACCTAAATTACTTAGATATTTATCAAAAGCAAAAATTCCAACTATTATATTTTTACAGTGTTGGGAGAACTCGCTGTAATTAACAGGCATTTATCTAATTTGTTTCTTAATATTTTCTATGTCATATTATCTCCCCGTCTCGTTAATATAGGAAGTACAGTAGGGATTCATATTTTTAGTCTGAACTGTGCCTGTTCACTAAACGGACATTTCATAGGATCTTTATAATTCAGGTTCAAAGCCAGCAGCAGCACCAACCTTTGAACCGAATATTTTGTTTGTTTGTTTCGGAATTTCGCACAAAGCTACTCGAGGGCTATCTGTGCTAGCCGTCCTTAATTTAGCAGTGTAAGACGAGAGGGAAGGCAGCTAGTCATCACCACCCACCGCCAACTCCTGGGCTACTCTTTTACCAACGAATAATGGGATTGACCGTCACATTATAACGCCCCCACGGCTTAGAGGGTGAGCATGTTTGGCGCGACGTGGATGCGAACCCGCGACCCTCAGATTACGAGTCGCACGCCTTAACACGCTTGGCCATGCCGGGCCTGTGAACCGAATAACGGGTTTGTCTATCATGTTCGAAATGCACTCCATGTGAACCACAGTTAGCCTCATCAGGTCTTGATTTCTGGAACATTTCATATGCAATCCGACACACCATTCTTTGGGGCACGCCTTATCGTTAATCTATTATGACCATCTTCTACATACTTTCAGTGACTAATATTTTATATATTGCACGTTTATAGCTTGTCGTCCTTCCAACCTGGCGGACTGATCTCGTAAACTAAGCCATAATAACTAATTTAGAACTGATTCTGTATATCAGAATATATAAAAAATACAGTTATATTCAAAATTAGATTTTCATTATTTTCTGTATTATTCATCATAATCTAAAATTACAGATAACATTAGGTAGACATATATCTAAATAAACAGCTTACTGGGAGTCATACACACGTCCAATTAAACAATCATATAATGAACAAAATTGTACCTCTTCGATAAATTAAATTGTACCGTTGCTCACGCTTTTATTGCGAACAAATCTTAACAAAGTATTTGTAATATTTGTTCAAATACATTTTGAGAGCAGCATTTGTCCATTTTTTGAGACAATTGTATGCATGTACTAAAATGACTCAAAGTTACCAACGTGAAATATCGCTAGTTATTTAATGTAAATCATTTGGAGTATAAGTTAAATCAGTTTTAGTGTGACACACTGACTAACATATTAATCATCCTACTCCGATCCTGCAAAAATGATGATAAAGATGATCCATATATTTTGATTATCGTTTCCTCTGTATCTCTCCGACTTGCTTAAGCCATTTGGCGCGACGTTCAAGGTGAACTATGGAAGAAGAAATGGGCCAAATAATTATTAAATACGTTGACCTAAAACGACTTCATGTAGTCATAAGGTGTGTTTAAATCGCAGGCAGCGTTGACCAAAACACATTTAATAATAACAAACCCATATAAAATAAATAATGTTTCTTCCACTCAAGGTGAAAAAATACAGTTTCGAGAAACGCCAAGTGTAATTAGCTTAGATAAACAATGATTAATCGCATGCCATAGCTTTATAATAGATTGGATCAAGTTTTGATTCAAGGAAAATACGCTGAATCATTTAATATTTGTACATATTAACTGATTTTCAGTGAACAGACGTTTCTAAAAATGTCCAGTACATTTTAGACTTAATTCTTTATTACTCATCAAATGCTTTGTTGATTTGTTTGTTTCGAATTTCGCGCAAAGATACACGAGGGCTATCTACGTTAGCCGTCCCTAATTTTGCAGTGTAAGACTAGAGGGAAAGGAGCTAGTCATCACCACCCACCGCCAACTCTTGGCTACTCTTTTACCAACGAATAGTGGGATTGACCGTCACTTTATAACTCCTCACGGCTGAAAGAGAAAGCATGTTTAGTGTGGCGGGGATTCGAACCCGTAATCCTCAGATTACTAGTCGTACGCCTTAACCCACCTGGCCATGCCGGGCTTCATCAAATGCTGCCTTTAAAAATACAAAATAGAATCAGAAAGTTGAGAATAAGAAAACCTAACACGCAAGAAGTTGTAACTATATGAAAATTATTTGGACTTTTAACACTTTGAAGATTAAACAAATGCTTTTATGTGATTCAAATGTTAATATCTGATAATAAGTTTGAAATTTATTTTGTTATAAAGTAAAAGAGACAACAAGTAACACACACAAATACATATATTCTTTGATAGATTGTTTAGGCAGAGTGCTTATGATGAAACTTCGAAGAATGGACGGCAACTGCCTGTTGTGGAGACACAAGTGCGGAGGACGACGTTTCGAAAGTCTTCCGCCTTTCGTCTTAAAATTTTATCTCACACACATATATAAATACCATATATACAGTTTGTAGATAGATTGTTTATTTACAAACGCGCACTCCGAATGCACCTCCTATACATATACGATAACCTACAACATATTAGTAGTTAATGATGCACTAATAATAATAGTGAAGTCAAATTTTGGTTTTCATATCCGATAAAGGTTGTTATAATCTTTCTGTTCCAGATTGTCGTGTTATTCCTTTCACTAGTTATGCGTTAAACCTTTCATCATTGTTATACGTTCGCTGCATTTCTTTCCCAATCACCAAATAATTATATTCGTTCACCTTCAGTTCATGGAATAAAAGAAAACATAAAATTGTTCAGGTCACAGCTGCTGCGTAGATTTTAGTCGCGGCATAGCGGCTTATAAAACGGCGGTTGATTTTTATTTGTTTGTTTGTTCTTGTTTTGTTTATATGTCTCTCTTTGTAAGTATTTGTTTCAAGCATAAGCGTCTAGCTCATGGTTCAGTCACCTCTTGACCGATTTCAGATCTAACTACAGTTTTGGACTTACGAAGTCTAGGCCTTTCGTTTTTATATCTGACTATGCCTAAACTCTCATAGTTTATTTTAATATAATCCCATATAAAATAATTTTAATTTGAGGGTAGGCTCGCAGAGATCTATGAGTAATGACATCGAATCAGGTTATGCGCGCGCCTCACGCTTCGTGTTGCAGACACACAAAAATAGCCCGTCATGACCAGGTGGTTAAGGCGCTCGACTCGTAATCCGAGGGTTGTGGCTTCGAATCACCGTCACACTAAACATGTTAGCCCTTTCAGCAGTAGGGGCCTTATAATGTGACAATCAATCCCACTATTCGTTGCTAAAAGAGTAGCCCAAGAGCTGGTAGTGGGTGGTGATGACTAGCTACCTTCCCTCTAGTCTTACATTGCTAATTAGGAACGGCTAGTGCAAATAGCCCTCGTATAGCTTTGCGCGAAATTCAAAAAACAAAAAAACAAACAAACGCATAAAAATTTAGCTAATAAAAAAGAAAAAAATTATCAGAGAATTTATTCTTAGCCTGTCTAAAATTATTTTTTATTTGAATGACATCCGACTTCTCCGCCTCAAGTATTAGACAATTCTAGCATTGTTTTGTACGCTAGAATTGTATTTCAACAGTGCTATTTTGTGTTGACCGGACAGTAATAGAAATGTATTTTTCGTAACTCCACGATCCTTTAAAAACAAAACGTGATTATCCAGTAGTGTTAAAATGATTTTAAATTTTAAATAAACATGATTCCGTATAAAGTAATCTGAAGGTTTTGTTGTTTGTTTGTTTTGAATTTCGCGCAAAGCTACACGAGGGCTATCTGTGCTAGCGTCCCTAATTTAGTCGTGTAAAACTAAATGGAAGCTAAATATAATCACCACTCACCGCCAACTCTTGGGCTATTCTTTTAACCAACAAATAGTAGGATTCACCGTAACACTATAACGCCCCCGCACTTGAAAAGGATAGCCTGTTGGTGTTACGTGGATTCCAGCCTGCGCCACTCAGATTACGTACGAGTCGAACGCCCTCACCA
This sequence comes from Tachypleus tridentatus, assembly GCF_004210375.1. Classification (NCBI taxonomy): domain Eukaryota; kingdom Metazoa; phylum Arthropoda; class Merostomata; order Xiphosura; family Limulidae; genus Tachypleus; species Tachypleus tridentatus. Next base: position 34,948,625 of record NC_134837.1, on the reverse strand, counting down.
CTTGGGTACTCTGAGCCCTAAAAGTGAGAAATCTCTCTGTTTTAAGAAATAAAACTAATATAAAAGTTAAAGTTATTATGAAACAAATAGTATCAAAAACGTTCCTTTTCCAAGAATATGTGTTTTGTTGAAACGTATAAATCTGAGACAATAACCAAAATAATCTGTTTTATGTTATTAATCTCATCGGTTCTTTGACAATACATGTTATAGGATTTAACATTACCACTATCTGACGAAATGTTACACGAATATGACCTTAATGATTGTGTTGTTGTATTGAATTAAGCGCAAAGCTACACAATGGGCTATTCGTGCTCTGCCCACCACGAGTACCAAAACCCGGATTTTAGCGTTATAAGTCCGCAGACATTCCGCTGAGCCACTGGGGAGCTAATGATTGTGTACGCGAACATTTTCAATAAATCTTTTTATTTTCCTCTAAGTATCGTGTATACAGTGTTGTAAAATATATTTCACTTGTACCTGAATTAGCATGTGTCTAAGATTATTTGACATCCACGGCCGTTCTTTACAACAGTTTTATCGTCCTGTTGACACCTGTACTGTGGTAGTATAAAAAAGTAAACATTTACATAGCTCAGGAGGGGATGTAGTAACTTGATCGTTGAACTGTGCTGACAAGGTTAGTGAATAGACACGTGGACGTGATGGTGAGTTCTAACCCTCGCCACTAGGAAAACTCCTTTATTCTTTGCGTGAATAAGTGACCTCTTTTGCGGATTAAAACGTTGAAAGAAGAACATGGAAAGAAAAGGAAGTGATACTTACATCTATCGATTCTTTTTTTATGACCCTTTGTTCGCTACAAAACAACCTCATTCTTGTCTTCCTGAGATAACTACAACATGGCATCCAATGATCCTCTTTCGTTAAAATAACTTGAGCACAACTTTCAGGATTTTACAGCTCTAAACCCATTTTTCCACCTTTATAATCTTTCTATCTCAGTCCAGCTATAAAACTTTCACCATTATGTAAAATACAAAGACTCTGAAGCAATACGTGTACTTCCTCATCCTGTGATTATTAAGAAGGATCCGTGTGTAGTTACTTTTGAATTTGACTTCTCAAAATCATCATCAGGAGATACGACACTGTTAAGATATTCTTAGGAAAATATATTGCCGAAAATCTCGTTAAACAGTATATGATTAATTCATTTTCAATAATATATCACCTTTAGTATCAATTCTAAAAACCTTCCTTCGAAACGAACGAGATAAGCGTTCGACAAATGACGGGTTTTGCCCATACTTATGCATCATTTATATTATTATTATTTTAACGTTTTCCTGTTAGTGTTCTTCATTATTAGGGCAACTAATGTAGTAATGTCATGGTAACAAGAGTACCGTTCTTTCACAAATCAAAAGTGAATGTACACACATAGCGCATAGTACAAACACTAACAAGCACAGAAACAACGGTGATTCAAAAAATTGTCCTTATACCTTACAATATTTGACAACCTAATAATCAGATCTTTGTAGAGTTTCCATCACTTGTTTCCACCTCAAAATGAAGTCAAATAATATATTATTTTCCTTTAAAACTCATACCACCCAGTGGCGCAGCGGATGTATGCGGAGAAATCTAGAAACGCGGGTTCGATACCAGTAATGGATAGAGTCCAGATAAAGTGTAACTTTGCGCTTACTTGTAACTAAACAATTGTTTTAAAGAAATCTAAAGAAATGAGATGTAAAACTAGAAGTGTATTTAGAAAATTAAGAAGATTATCTTTACAATAATATAACAGTAAAAATAAATAAAATGACAGCTACTGACGTATTCGGGTTGAAGTAAAGTTTGTAGTAAAAAGTATTGTGACACTTATGACGAAGACATTATTTATTAATTGTTACGTTTTCTAATTTATTTCGGTCGAGTTTCCAATTTATTTGGTTTCGTATAACGATTTCAAATAGCCTAAAACTGAGTTAAGTTTGAATTTAGAAGTTGATTGAATATAAATATGTATCGAATTTATGATATTTGCCAACAAGATTGATACAGAGAGTTTTCTTTCTTAACATAAACATATATCAATATAAAACAATAACACAATTTATAATAACGGTTTTTACAAACTTACACACAATATTGAGTCTTCTATCCAATCTGGAACTGAATATTTTATCGACGGTTCACGACGAACGAATTAATTATGATTTAAGAAAAGTATAATTCGCTTAACGGGGAACTAGCTAACTCTTTATATGTGAGTATTTTACGGCTAAAGATATACAATGTGTTCGTAGAAATAATAACGTCCGAAGCTAATCTGTTGAAGTTAAACGGTTTGTAATGTTCGCAATCTATAAATATTCCTGGAAACATATCTTTAGTTTTACGGTTACTAACCATTTATCAGAGTTATACCTTCCGAGGTCTATAGAATACCAACTGTAGCAAACCAACCATATATATACTATCTCTTCATGTTGCATTGGTTACCTTCTGTAAGCATCACAGGAGAGTTTCTAGAAATTTCACCCGAAGCAACAATACTGGCAATCACTAGTATTTACAAATACACAAAGTATTTTGTTGGCTCGTGCATTTAAGAATCTTTTAAAACAAGTGAATAAGTGGAAATTTCGCAATACGCATTTAACAGTATATATTACAGGCATTTGTAAATTTTTATTTAACTGGAACAAACACTGATATTAAAATAGATATATAATAGTAAATCCGTTACATTATTTAAAAATGAACGCACATAAATGTAATGGATTTCTGCAATACCTAAAACAAAACATAAATAACTTACATCAAATTTTAGCCATAAATAAAACTGCCATGTCATATTTAACAATAATTAAACCAAGAAAATGTAAGATAAATTGGAACAATAAAACATACCAAAAATTAGTAAAAACATCAATGTTTTTATTATACATATAAAAACAAATGCGCAATTTAACACTCCTACGAAAATTGGGGCCTAATAGGCCCCAGAGCAACTTGAAAGGTTATTAATATTAGGCTAATAATTTTGTATTTAAATGAAATTGCCATTAACTGACCCTATCCCTTTATATTTTAAGGAGCAATAATATTTTGACTTTTCAGACATTTGCGAAATAATATTTAAAATTTTTTTTAAAACATCCACTAAGGATATTTTGGGGCCTATTAGGCCCCAGATCAAAAAACATAAAAATGACTTTATTTATTTCCTGAATGATTTTAGAACAGGCCTGGGCAACCGAAAAAAAGCAAATTATAGTGAAAATATATTAATTTTACAACTTTTTTTCAAAAGATGGATATTTAGGATAATAACTCTACTCCAACAATAATTTTAGACGGTCCTGATTATTGCCTAGTTTGCCCACGCCTGTTCTAAAACATTCTAGAAACTTTACAGAAGTATTTAGAATAATCTAGAATATTCTTGAAGCTTCTAGAATATTCTAGAAGAATCCACAAATCCTATATATATAGGAACTGAAATCTTCAAACCGTGTCAAAAATGATATCTCTTGATGAAGCTGTACATTTACTGACAAAACCTTCCCACGATGAAAGTGAACATGATAATGTCGAAGACTACTCTGAAAGTTGTGATGATGATCCTTCTGAAACCGAAAATGATGAACAAATCGCGCCGTACCCTTCTGAAAGTGAAGAAAGTAATCAAGAAGATCTTACTATGATGCCAGTGAACGAACTTTTGTCCAAAGATAACAATTTTCGTTATTCAACAACACCTTCAAGGATCAACAGGAGAACCGCAGCTCTCAATATATTCAATGGGAACCCAGGCATTACAAGGCAAGCTGCTCCAAGAGTCTCTACACCATTCGAAACATTCAAAATTTTCATTTCTGATAAGATGATGGAACAGATCATTCACTCAACAAACACCGTCATGAAAGAACCAATTTTTGAATAAGACCTCTGAAAATGGATCGCACCTAATCTTTTCCTTGGAATAAGCAAATCCAAAAATGCATCGATAGACGAAATGTTTTCAACCGAATTCGGTTTGCCATTTTTGCGAAAACTGATTACACAAGACAAATTCAAAAAAATGTGCTCAAAATCAGATTTGACATCCACTCTCAAAGAAATAGAGAAATCAAAGATGCCGCCATCTCTGGAGTCTGGAATTTTTTCATTGAAAATTGCAAAAACAGTTACAACCCAAGCGAATACCTAACAGTGGATGAACAACTATGTAACTTCAAAGGAAGAGTTGGCTTCAGAACATACATTCCGACAAAGCCAGGCAAATACGGAATAAAGATTTGGTGCTTAACAGATGCAAAGACAAGTTACCTCCTCAACGCTCAAATTTATACTGGAAAGGTTGGAAATACGACAGAAACAAATCAAGGAGAAAGAATAGTCAGAGAACTGAGTCAGCCATTTCTTGGAAAAGGAAGGACAATAACGACAGATAATTTCTTCACAACAATGACACTTGCCAAGTACCTATGAACAAAAAGAACAGGACTTGTTGGAACCATACGGAAATCAAGAACTTTCCTGCCTCCTGAAATAAATGCAAAATCTAGAGAGTTATCACCAAAGTTTTTCTACCATGACGACATCACTCTTCTCAGGCACTCAGACAAACCAGGAAAATATGTGCTGCTACTGAGTTCTCAGCATCAGTCTGGTGAAGTAGAAAAGAATGGAAAGCCCGAAATCGTCAATCTTTACAATGCAACGAAGGCAGGTGTCGACACTCTCGATCAACTGTGAGATATTATACAACAAAGAGGCGATCAAAGCGCTGGTCAGTCTGCATATTCTATAACATTCTAGATCTTGCTGCGTACAATGCTTTCGTTCTATACTCGACAAAACATCCAGAATTTCTTCGTCAACATAAATCAAGAGCCAGAAGAGAATTTATACGGCAATTGGTGCTTGAAATCAAAGAAATTTACTGCAAAGATAATGACAAAACAAAACAACCTCATGTGAACCGCCTGCAAAGAGGGCAAAAAGAGGACGATGCCATTTGTGCGGCAGATCAAAAGATAGACAGTCGATAATTGTTTGCTCAAATTGTAAAAAAATGTTTGTCAGAGCCATTCTAAAGTTATTTGTAATGAATGTTGCTAAATCACTGTGTTTCTATTGGAAAAATATATGGGGCCTGAAAGGCCTCAAAATCACTTTAGTGGATGTAAATATTTTTTTCGTAGGAGTGTTAAATGAAATATTTACGTTATTTAGATTTGTAGATCGCTGTTTGATGGGAATGGTTTCATTGACCAACAAATCATGACACTGAAATTAAATATGATGATAGGTTCTACTTTACTTTGTTAATAACTTCTGCACATAACTGTTTTGATCTTCATTTGATGTAAAATTTTAGGTCATTTGTCTATATATATATGTGTGTGTGTGTGTGCGTACGAGTTAATTTGTTGTCAAGAATGTTGGAAAGCTAATCTTGTGTAAGCAGTTAACTTGTTAGCAACGTTTGAAGTATTAGAACAGTGGTTCTTAACCTGGGTTCAATCGAACTCCAGGAGTTCAGTGAGTCAGTCTCAGGGGTTCGGCGGAGGTCAAGACACACACACTGTGTGTATGTCCGTTCCGTTCACCCCACTCGTATGATTGATGACGTCATGCTACTCTTGGCCATCATTGGCTGCGGCTTATCACGTCACATCACTTGGCCTTAATATTTGTGCTGCAGGGAACTTCGTGCGCTTAGCAGTCGTCTTGTGACTGTAGTAATCGTGCGTCATTTGTGATTTTTTCCTAATCTTTTAATCCCTTCACACTAACTATGTCGAGCAAAAACAGAAAGTGGTCAGACGAATACGTACAATATGGATTTACGTGTATAACGGAACATGATGGGAGTCAGCGTCCTCAATGCATGATTTGCAATGCCAAGTTGAGCAATTCTAGTCAAGCACCGGCAAAACTAAGAGAACACTCCCTAAAGCTGAATGGAGGTGGAAAATACAAGAACACAACGCTTGCTGAATTCAAGGTAAAGAGAGCCAGGTTCGCTGAAAAGGCCACTCTGCCTGTTCTCGGCTTTGTACCCATCGACAAACCGATCCTCACAGCATCGTACGAAGTTGCGTACTTGATCGCAAAGCAGAGCAAACCACACACCATTGATGAAGCACTTGTAAAATCAGCTGCGTTGAAGATGGTGAACATCATAGTGGGAAATGCTGCTGAAAATAAGTTATCTCAAATTCCTCTTTGAAATGACACCATCAGCAGCAGAATAGATGACATGAGCGATGTTACATCTTGGCTCAAGTAGTTGCAGATCTGATTTCAAGCCTAGCAAAATTCAGCCTTCAACTCGACGAGACCACCGACGTTTCCAATTTAAGCCAGCTTGTTGTATTCGTGCGCTATGTGAAAACAACGAGATAAAAGAAGATTTTTTATTTTGTAAGCCTCTTACAATAACAACTAAGGCAGCCGACGTGAAGAAACTTGTGGATGACTTCTTCAGAGACAACGATCTTTTGTGGGATATGGTTTCTGCAGTTTGTTCGGACGGAGCTCCAGTAATGCTGAGACGAAACTCTGGTTTTGGTGCGCTGGTGAAAGCCGATGAACCACACATCATTGTAACGTACTGTGTTCTGCACAGGCATGTGTTGGCAACAAAAACTTTGCCTTCAAAACTGGCAAAAATATTAAAAATTGCAGTAGAAGGTGTGAAGTTTCTGCGAAATTGTGCCCTGAAGCACCACATCTTTAAAGAGCTGTGTAATGAAATGGGCTCTGAATTCAAGGTACCTCTGTACCATTGTAACGTTCGGTGGTTATCCCGGGGAAAGGTGCTGAATCGTGTTCTTGCCATGCGTGTGGAATTAGCCCTGTTTTTGTGAGAGCACCAACATTGTCATGCAGATTGCTTCGAAAAATCTGAGTTCATTCTTATTTTGGCGTACATAGCCAATATCTTCAATGCTCTCAATCATCTCAATTAACAGATGCAGGGCGAGGGAGTCAACATCATCAAAGCGGAAGAAAACCTGAAGGCTTTTCAAAAAAAAAAGCTACCGTTATGGAAACGACTAACAGAGAATGATAACTTCGCAAACTTTTCCCTGCTGGACGACTGTGTAAGTAAGATCGAAGATGTGTCTGAAATCGGAGACAAAAACATCATGTTTTGTTGGTTTTGTTCTTTGAACACAGTAATATTGAGTGAAACTGATGCATGCTTTATTTTGTGCACTGATAAAATATCTACTTATATTTTAAATTTGAAAAAATCATATTTTATTCTTTCAATTACGAAAGATTCAGTGAATGTAAGTACGAAACATCCGGGCATCAGTACCTCCAACAAGGTTAAGAACCACTGTATTAGAATGATCAGTTATTACATAAAATGCTTACATAAAAGACTCCAACAAATAATTTGACCCGCTTTTGCTGAGTATCTACTGAGAAAAACTAATAGATACTACCTTTGCTGTTGTCTTGATCTTTGGACTACTGTAATAAAAAAGTCCTGTAATCAAATCCATTAATTCAGCTGCATTATGTAAGAATGAAACTGTTCAAGTACGCTATGTGAAACAAAATTGTATTCTATTAGGCCTGTATTAGGCGTAGTTCGTTAAATTACTGGATTCCTTTTAGCGGATTTGTTGAGAAACGGCGTTTAGTTTTAACTGATTAGTTCAAAACGACGTTTTGTTCTAAAATAATTAGACTAAGAACGCCATTTTATTTAAGTAGATAACTTTAAGCATGGAGAAGTTTCGCTTTAATAGATTAGTTTAGGAATGACATTTTGATACATTTATTATTCATTTTAATGAAACTTTGTTTAGGAGATCTAACTTCAGAAGGTTAATCACACTTTATGCGAAAGATTAATGCCTATTACTTGCTGCAGCGTTAAGACCAACATGCTTACCGCCTTCGTATTTACAGCACATTCTTGGTCATTTGATAATTCAGTGCCACTCCGGGTGTGATTATGGGTGAATAGATGTGTATTGCGTTCTTTACAAGGAAAGATACTGCAAGATTGTTAAACAACAATAAATCAAAGGACACAATGTTTCAAAGAAAGATGCCTACCGTGTTCTCCATAGATATAGAGAAATTTGCAAAGTAGGGCATTTAAGAGATAAGTGATTCGGAGCAACACCATTATCTGCAAAGTGAAAAATATGAATACGACAGAGAACCTTCTGACTCAAAAAGTGATTGCGAATAGGCTACGAAGTTTTACCGTTGTCGATAACAAAATTTAAAAAATATGGATTTGAAGTTTACAAAGTCACGCAAATCGAGAGTTTACAAGTTTCCACCAACACCTCAATATCGGCGACTGTTTTCCTGAAAGAAAAAGGTCAAATAATTGGAATAATAACAATCCAACTAGATCACATGACTATGAAATTTTATTCCCAAATACATCATCAACGACCATTTTATGCCCGTACATTACTGAAACTTAATCATATAAACCGACGTCTATGTGCAATGGAGGTTTATGGAATGTCTAAGTTTGACCTTACCGTACTTAACAAAACTTTGCTGCATTTAAAATTGTGGTATCAGGCAATAGTGTGTGGTTATGACCATGATAATATATAGTTAAGTAATTAATTAACTCTATCCTTATTCTGTGACTCACAGGACATAAAACTACACCACCTGAGTATCATATGTTATATATAGCTGATGTCCGGGAACGTAAAAATAAAAACGCATGAGGTTAGAAAACATGTGAATGATGATAGGCCTCGTTACGTTCACTCAAGTCATATGTGATTCTTATGACTATTATTTGTTACAACTCTCTTATAGTTATGCTAGAAGTTAGTAATGCTCAAATAACTCCTTTAATGACTTTTGTGGACCTGTTGAGATTATACACACACACACACACACACACACGTTTATACATATACATAAGGCTATATAAAACATTAACAACATAATGTTTTACGAAGCTTCCTTGAGAACTTTGGAATTTGTAGAAAAACACAATTGTTTACTGTTTACTTACGCACTTCTGTATATACGCCCTTATGAGATTGGACGACATGTAAATACGAGTAACAAGACTTAACAAAATCATATATGCTGTATTAAAGTGTAGTAAAATGAAAATAACAAGCAAGTAATGAGATATAATAATGCTCACATTAAATACGTTATCGTGAACCTATTCAGAGATATTAAAACATTTCGTTGGTGCTTTCATACATCAACAGTGTCGTTAAAAGTTCATCTACAGTTATGTCTTTATGTTTAAGTGAAATTATAATAAACGTTGTACTTAATTAGCCCTACAAAAATTCTATAACTTAGATAGTTAAGCACGCTGTTTAAGGCACAGCTGAACAGAAAAGCCACATCAGCTGTGCCTTTTTTTTTTTTTTTTTTACAAATATGCCTTGTCAGTATTATCGCAAAATCGAGCTGAAAGAAACGTGCTTAATCATTGTCACGTGCTCCCTAATTTTTTTTTTTTTTTGTTTATTCATTTCGCGTCTGAGTTCCAAGTTAAAAAGAGCATTTTATTAAGCTCGCATCACATTCTGGAAACAGTAAAAACGAAATACTAAACAAGTAGATAAATAAAACTCAAACCGTTTAGTAGATAAAATGTTCTAGTGGACTTTATCACTGGAATACAAAAACTGTAAACGACTGCGCTTGCGCAAAAATAACCTTCATTTCTTCAGGAAAAGAATGCAGATAAAATAACTGAGCTAAAATACTCCTCAAAATTCTAGACAAGTGAAAATTGTTTTAATATCGAAACACAAAATTCAGTGAATTATAATTATTATTTACCAGATAGGAAACGGCTATTTACTATAAGTCAAGCATATTCATGTAAAAAAAAAATCGAGTAGCGCTTGTTTAGTTTTATGTTAATATGTACGTTCAATAACATGACATGATATATAAGGAAAAGTAGGGACCCTCTGGTCCATCTCGACCGTCTCATTCTCTTACCTAAAACTATTAACAAGCATGAACGTTACAGCTCATCTTGGATAGCTTTAGATAGAGTGTGTGTGTTTTTTCGTGTAACAAAGCCACATCGGACTATCTGCTGAGCCCATCGAGGGGAATCGAACCCCTAATCTTAGCGTTGTAAATTCGTAGACTTACCGCTGTACTAGCGGGGAACTGCTTTAGATAGAGAAATAAGCTTCGGCTCTTTCCTTATTCATATTTACTTTTTACTTTGCATTTGTTTTACTTTTAGTGCAATGCTTTGCCATCGTGAATCGAACTCTAAATTTTATTGTAGCAACTCCGAAACTTACCCCAGAGACACCAGGGGGATTCTTCTTCCTTGTCGTTTTTGGTATAGTTTATGGCGTTATGACTCATAAGGACGAATTATAGTTGGCTAGTTTACTACTCAGACCGCGCTTCGTTGGATCATTGATTAGTGTACTACAATCTATAGAGTGTCTAACACCTTCCTTATATGGTTTTATTATATCAGCTCTTCCAGTACTAAAATCAGTAAATCTAACGTGCAAATAAAAAACATTAGGAATAATTCCATTTCGAAATTAAACATTCATGATGAGAACTAATAAATACAGGAGAATTTGTAAGTAAAACATATATTATATCTTACTGCCATCACTATAAAATATTGCTACAAAAGTTAAAGTGTGTCGCCACATCCTATCTCCTAATTAGCAATAATTCACTCTTATTCAATATACAAGAAACATATAATGTTACTCGGATTAAAAGCAGACAATGTCCTCCCTTAATATTCAAGACATTATATAGATGTCTCCTGGAGAAAAAAAAAACCTAATGGATAAAATTTACAGCGTTTTATAGAATACTTAATTCAGTTAATTTTTGATTTCACGCTTATTATAAATCTCTTTTGTTTGCCTCTATTCAATCCTTTGTTAAAATTTGTAGTAATGACCAGTGGAACTGTGCTCAACCAATCAGATCCTTTCTTACAAATAAACTATCATTTAGAGGGATATTGACACAATATCTATAATGGAAGCTGAGCGGCATGTCATGCGCACTTGGTTTTCTTTTTTGTTGTTTTTTCGCACAAAACTACTCGAGAGCTATCTGTGCTAGCCGTCCCTAATTTACCAGTGTAAAACTAGAGGGAAGGCAGCTAGTCATCACCACCCACCGTCAACTCTTGGGCTACTCTTTTACCAACGAATACGGATTGACCGTCACATTATAACGCCCCCACGGCTGAAAGGGCGAGCATGTTTGGCGCGACGTGGATGCGAACCCGCGACCCTCAGATTACGAGTCGTGCGCACTTGGACTAAACTCAGTAGGAGACTCCTGATGCTTAGCAACTGTTAACTTTAACTATGAACCAAAAGGAAGGCAAAGAGTAATCAGTATCCGCCGCCACAAGGACTTTAAACAGTACTGGAAATCGGAGTGGGTGTTACTCTTGTAACATAGCCACAACTAATATGCAAAGCGTGTTTGTCGGTGTGAACTTCGGGCCATCAGACACCTCGTCCGAGCACGCTAATCAGTAGATCACGCCCAGTTCTGTATTAAGAAAATATCATTAAATTTTCTATGAAGTAAATACATATAAGTTATCCATGTTTCTTTTCTTCTTTTTTTACCATCTACTTGTCAGAAAACTGACGGTTTTGTTGTATTTTATAGTTATGAATTTATAACATTCTGATTATTTAAAGTCAGTTCATGTGACTACATTAGATGTGTCTAAAGATTCCTTGAGATACACTAACAAGTGTACACTTCTAATGTTTATGAGATTTAGATAGTGCTACCTTGGGAGATCCAGCACTGAAGATTCGTTTTTTCTTTGACTCTTAAGCTATAAATTGTGAGTATGACTCCCTAACAATCTTCACCAACTTTACTTATTCTTGTTCATGTTTGGTTTGTTTTGAAATTCGCGCAAAGCTATTCGAGGGCTATCTGTGCTAGCCGTCCCTAATTTAGCTGTGTAAAACAAGAGAGAAGGCAGATAGTCATCACCACCCACTGCCAACTCTTGTGCTACTCTTTCTACAACGAATAGTGGGACTGACCGTCACTTTATAACGCCCCCACGGCTGAAAGGGCGAGCATGTTTGGTGCGACGGAGATTCGAACCCGCGACCCTCAGATTACGATTCAAGTGCCTTATTCTATTAATATTGCCTGATAATAAAATAAATATGTATGTGAGAAATATTGAGATTTGCTAATTTTTTTAACATCAACATCTGCAAAGTATGAGATTAGACAACAAATCTTTAATTTAATACTGCCATGTACTAGTCTCACTAATATATTTCTTTTCAGTGCAATCTATGGATGAACATGTCACATATACAAACAAAATGAAAAGAGAAAGAAGTTAGAGTTTTATCAGACAAGCAAAACTTTAAGAGAAATTGGGGGATGCGGTGAATGAAAGCCCGTAGCCAAGTCAAGTCAATTGGATTGTCATTTTGTGGCTCAGATCTGACCACGTAACGGAGTACGTTTGGTTTGGATCACTTACACAAACTGGATTATAAGGAAATCGGTTTTGTTTTGTGAGACGGCATGGCAAGGAAAAATAAGATTAATTAGTCCTCACTGTGCTTCGTTTAATACTTGTGTCTTTACCTTAAGCAACTTTAATCGAGAACAGAGACTGTCTTTTAATTTCTTTGTATTCTTTTATTACATTCCATACACAATTGCTCTGCATTTTGACCTTAATTCAACAAACTTTGCTTAATCCTATTGATAAGTGTTTAATTGTAAAAGGTCACGTAAGAAAATGTGTGACATACGGTGTATGCCGCTTTGCTTTTCATAAGAGAGCTGTTAAAACTAAGTGTCACATCAATTTATCTAACCCATAGTTTCAGTAACTTTGTTACCGAAAATAGAAGTCGATTAGTGTTAACGTACTAAAATGTCTTAATATGAAACGAACCTTTTAATTTAATAACTAAGTATACGAATTAAATACTCACATATTTTGTGAACTTGAGCTAGATTATTTTCAAATATATTATTTAACCGAGTCAGTATAATCCGTAGTTGACTAGCAGATTTTCTTGCACATTATTAACTGTTAGATATATATATTTTAACATATTAAGAATGAGAAATACGTTCATCTTTTAACATGTTAACTGCTAGAGATTATATATCACCTTATTAACTCTCAGAGATATACATTTTAATTTATTAACTGTGAGAATACAGCTTTCACTTTGTTAACTGTTACAGATATATCTTGTACCTTATTAACTGTGAGAGATATATTTACAACCTTATTAACTGTGAGAGATACATTTATTTCCTTGTTAACTGTGATATATATATCTGTACCTTACTAGCTGTGAGGAATACATCTGTTCCTTACTAACTGTAAGTGATACATCTGTACCTTCCTAACTGTGAGGGATACATTTATTACCTTGTTAACTGTGAGGTACATATGTTGTACCTTATTAACTGAAAAGGATATATCTGTACCTTACTAACTGTGAGGGATACATCTGTACCTTCCTAACTGTGAGGAATACATTTATTACCTTATTAACTGTGGGGGATATATCTGTATCTTACTAACTGTGAGAGATACATTTATTTCCTTGTTAACTGTGATATATATATCTGTACCTTACTAGCTGTGAGGAATACATCTGTTCCTTACTAACTGTGAGGGATACATTTATTACCTTGTTAACTGTGAGGTACATATGTTGTACCTTATTAACTGTAAAGGATATATCTGTACCTTACTAACTGTGAGGGATACATCTGTACCTTCCTAACTGTGAGGAATACATTTATTACCTTATTAACTGTGGGGGATATATCTGTATCTTACTAACTGTGAGAAATACATTTATTTCCTTGTTAACTGTGAGGTACATATGTTGTACCTTATTAACTGTAAAGGATATATCTGTACCTTACTAACTGTGAGGGATACATCTGTACTTTCCTAACTGTGAGGGATACATTTATTACCTTATTAACTGTGGGGGATATATCTGTATCTTACTAACTGTGAGAGATACATCTGTACTTTACTAACTGTTGGGGATGCATCTGTACCTTACTAACTGTGAGGGATACATCTGTACCTTACTAACTGTGAGGGATACATCTGTACTTTATTAACTGTGAGTGATACATCTATACCTTGCTAACTGTGAGTGATACATTTGTACCTTACTAACTGTGAGGGATACATCTGTACTTTACTAACTGTGAGGGATACATCTGTACCTTCCTAACTGTGAGGAATACATTTATTACCTTATTAACTGTGGGGGATATATCTGTATCTTACTAACTGTGAGAGATACATTTATTTCCTTGTTAACTGTGATATATATATCTGTACCTTACTAGCTGTGAGGAATACATCTGTTCCTTACTAACTGTGAGGGATACATTTATTACCTTGTTAACTGTGAGGTACATATGTTGTACCTTATTAACTGTAAAGGATATATCTGTACCTTACTAACTGTGAGGGATACATCTGTACTTTCCTAACTGTGAGGGATACATTTATTACCTTACTAACTGTGAGGGATACATCTGTACCTTCCTAACTGTGAGGAATACATTTATTACCTTATTAACTGTGGGGGATATATCTGTATCTTACTAACTGTGAGAAATACATTTATTTCCTTGTTAACTGTGAGGTACATATGTTGTACCTTATTAACTGTAAAGGATATATCTGTACCTTACTAACTGTGAGGGATACATCTGTACTTTCCTAACTGTGAGGGATACATTTATTACCTTATTAACTGTGGGGGATATATCTGTATCTTACTAACTGTGAGAGATACATCTGTACTTTACTAACTGTTGGGGATGCATCTGTACCTTACTAACTGTGAGGGATACATCTGTACCTTACTAACTGTGAGGGATACATCTGTACTTTATTAACTGTGAGTGATACATCTATACCTTGCTAACTGTGAGTGATACATTTGTACCTTACTAACTGTGAGGGATACATCTGTACTTTACTAACTGTGAGGGATACATCTGTACCTTACTAACTGAGAGGAATACATTTATTACCGACTGTAGGTATTTTCAACGCATGTTCTTCTTGTTTTTCCGCATCTATCAAACAAAAAATATAATTATAATATTTTATCTAATAAAGAAATTACGTATTCCAATTTTCAAAATAATATCATGTTATGTCGTTCCTATTGTACACAGCTGAGTTTCTAAGAATGTTACGCTGATGTTTTTGCCTGTGAATTATCTTTACAACGCCAACACGTAACTGAGAAAACGCCTGAATTTTTAGAGCATCAAATTGCAAATCTTATTTACCCAGTTACTGTTTCGTGTCGCTGTGTATTATCAGCATTCGTATGGCAGCAAAAACGTACAGCACACAAGGTATAACACTTTTAAAAACTTAACACTGAACTACCTTCTGAAAGACAACTACTTAATTTACACTAAGCAGTTCCGACTGCGCTACGAAATTTTTCTTTGTGAACCTGCTGAAAGAAAAGTAATTTGTTCTACATGCAACTTATCTGCATGTAATAAAAATTTTGTCTTTGCACCACATTTTATAGGATCTTATGAAACATACGTACAAAATATTGTGACTTCGCATTATCCTTTTTCAGTATGTAGACAGTGTAATTTTGTGTTTCAGATTTTACATTAATCTTCATTGAAAGAATGTTTGTTTTGTGTTGTTTTTTTTAATTTCGCGCAAAGCTATACGTCGAACGTCTTAACACACCTGGCCATGCCGGGCCTCATTGAAAGGAAAGTCATTTCTTTAACTATTTAGAAATCTACCACAGAAGATGTAAATTTAGTGTTCGTCCAAGCACACTATAAGGATAAAAGTGTGTATCTTTACAACGCCAACACGTAACTGAGAAAACGCCTGAATTTTTAGAGCATCAAATTGCAAATCTTATTTACCCAGTTACTGTTTCGTGTCGCTGAAAAAAACAACGTTAGATGATTATAAAAATTAATTTCTATGTCTCAACGAATTTTATACGATGGAAAATGTTTCTGGAAATTTTCATACATGAATACACTACAGCATTTTCCTTCAATTGATTAATAGATCAATATATTGATTAGTCTATTGATTGGAGGCTTTTATCACAGTGATCCCTCCAGGTATACTGAATGCAGGTGACAGTGGAATAAAAATCTCTTCTTATCTTCTGAATCACCAAAACGTTTTAGGCTTAGGCCTGAATATCGACTGAGACTTCACATGTTAATAATAATAATACATTGTATTAGATATACCAATTTGATATTCCGTTCGAAAACAATACTAATTTGTTCAGACGTAAAAAAAAATCGGGTATAAGTTTACTTATTCCTTTTGTTTCTGTCTCAGAGCTTAACTCACAAGTTAACTCTGCTAGAAATATCACGAGAACGAAGTACATTTGTAATAATTGTAGATAACATCGCTACAACTGTTTGCTAATAAAAATACTTGGTAGATTTATTTTAATTGTTCTTACTTTTGGAAAAAAAACTGTTTTTATTATAAGAAAAAGTAAGCATATTTGTTTAGACTTTCCACGTCACTTGCTGGGTCTATAGTGAGATTGTGGATTCACAATGATAAAATATGAGATTAGATTCCCCGCGATGTACAGAGTGCGCATAACCCATTCTGTAGCTGTATACTAAAAAGTATTTACAATTACATTCCTGTGGCTCAGCGGTAAGTCTGAAGGCTTATAAAGCAAAAATCAGATTACGATACCCGTAAATCGCTGGGTACAGGTAACCAGTTGTGTAACTTTATACTTAACGACAAACAAATACTTTTCTGACGTTAAGTAATTAGTATAACTATTTTTATTTTCAACTTTTCAGAATTGAAGTAATTAGTATAACTATTTTTATAATAAATTTTCAGAACTTAAGTAATTAGTACAACTATTTTTACAATCAACTTTTCAGAACTTAAGTAATTAGTATAACTATATTTATAATAAGTTTTCAGAACTTAAGTAATTAGTATAACTATTTTTACAGTCTACTTTTCAGAAGTTAAGTAATTGGTATAACTATTTTTATAATACGTTTTCAGATCTTAAGTAATTAGTATAACTATTTTTACAAACAACTTTTCAGAAGTTAAGTAATTAGTATAACTATTTTTACAATTAACTTTTCAGAAGTTGAGTAATTAGTATAACTATTTTTATAATACGTTTTCAGAAGTTAAGTAATTAGCATAACTATTTTTACAATCAACTTTTCAGAAGTTGAGTAATTAGTATAACTATTTTTATAATACGTTTTCAGAACTTAATTAATTAGCATAACTATTTTTACAATAACTTTTGAGATGTTAAATAACCAGTATAATTATTTTTTACAAACAACATCGTTTGTGTCCTAAATGACATAAAACTTTTAAACATTTTTTGTTAACTCTAATATCTGCATTTAGCTTACACTCGATATTTCTTCAATTTAAAATAATGTTTTAGCGTTTAGTATTGTGGTTACTAAAACTGAAAAAGAAGAAAAAGTTAAATTTATTTTATAGTTATATTGTGCAGGCTTGACATAGTCACGTGTATGTGGACTTACAACGCCAGAAACCGTGTTTAGATATCCCTGATGGACAGAGCACAGATAACTCATTATATGGCTTTGTGCTTAACTTGAAAACAAACAAACAAATATGGTCAAGTGGTTAGGGAACTTGGCTCGCAACCTGACGGTCGTAGACTCAAGCCTTCATCCTACCAAACAAGCTCGTGGAAACGTTATAACGTAACTGTCAATCACATTAATCTTTGGTAAAAGAATTGCCCAAGAGTTGGCGGTGGGTGGTGGTAAGGAGCTTGCCTTTCTCCTAGCCTTACACTGCTAAATTATGGACGACTAACGAAAACAGCCCTCATGTAGCTTTGCGCGAAATTAAAAATACAAGCAAACAAACTTATTGTGTACTATCTTTAAAAATTACTTTTTTACGTCAAGCAACCCATCTTTTGGTTTTATGTTTACTTTCTTAATTGATGTGAATTCAATGTTAATAAATTTGGTTTTAAATTTTTACATCTCTGGAAGATACAGGTGTAGGCTAACAAATGCTACTGAACTATCAGTTTAGAGTTATTTCATTGTGATGTATAGTTCATATAATATTTTGGTGTTTCTCTTGTAAGCTGTTTCATTTTTCTTTTCCTTTTTCTTTGTAAACAGAAAGTAAAAGTCCAGTTAGAGTTGTAAATCATTACGGACCACCGTATGTAATTAAAAACTAAAAATAAACGACCGCCAGATACTCAATTCCTTACTCTGGATAAACGACCAAACCCACTTTATTAAAACCCAGGTCGTAAATCTTTCGAATAAGATCTATACAGCTGTCCAGAGTTTTTTACTGTTAGTCACAAAGTTAGTTTTTCATGGGCATTCGAAAGACACAGCGGTTAGAACTATTACAGTAGCCCAGAATAAATTATAGAGAGACTGCGGTTCAATCACTTCTGAAATCTGTGTTCACCATTGGCCAAGATTTTCGAGGCTGTCGTCTTCGTTAATTTGTCAACTTCACATAAAGTATCGCACTGCCAAAACCTAACCTTGATGGAATATGACAAGTGAAATATATTGGAAAGTGGGAAAAATAAAAGAATTGAAAACTGGAGTTCTTCTGGATTTTCTAGCTATCTATTTGTTTGTACATATTTATCTTTATTTGATCTTTTCTTATTTTTACCTATTTTTATATCCATCTATCTTTCTTTTCTAATTTCCTGTTCTAACTATTTCATTTGTCTTTCAGTCCATTTGTTTGCATCTACTCATCTTTCTGTCTTTATTTATAAATATTACTTTTATATTTTTTGTTTATTGTTGTAACTCATTATCTTTCCAATTTCCTGTTGATAATTTAAAATCTGTTCGCTTGAGCATATATTATATTAAAAGTAATATTACTGGGATACAATATATGACATTGGTTTTTTTTATATTACCCCATATAAATAAATGAAAATACTGGTGAATTTTCGTAAGAAGTTAACATAAACCAGAAAATAAGATTTATTCAATAATGTTACAGTTCTTAGTAAACTAATATTTCATAATGAGCTTAGCTCATTGTGTTATTATACCAAATCTACAGCTGTGAGAACGTAAAAGAGAGTTTGTCAAAAGTTTGCGGAAATATTAAAATGAAAAATAATTAAGTTTGTTTTTAAAGTATTAAATGTTGTTATCATCAACTCGTATTCCATGTATCATGCGCAAGAATGTATAGAGCGAATCCCTCCTAGAAAAGAGACTTATAATAATAACTTAAAGGAAATTACAATAAATGGGATAAGGCTAAAATGAGGCCCCCAGTACAGAGACTATGAATAATAAATAATTCATAAAGAAATACAATAAATACGATAAGGCTGAAATAAGTCCCCCAGTACAGAGACTATGGATAATAAATAATTCATAAAGCAATACAATAAATACGATAAGGCTGAAATAAGTCCCCCAGTACAGAGACTAAGGATAATAAATAATTCATAAAGAAATACGATAAATGGGATAAGGCTGAAATGAGCCCCTCAGTAGAGAAACTATGGATAATAAATAATTCATAAAGAAATACAGTAAATAGAATAAGGCTGAAATGAGCCTCCCAGTACAGAGACTATGGATAATAAATAATTCATAAAGAAATACAATAAATGGGATAAGGCTAAAATGAGGCCCCCAGTACAGAGACTATGAATAATAAATAATTCATAAAGAAATACAATAAATACGATAAGGCTGAAATAAGTCCCCCAGTACAGAGACTATGGATAATAAATAATTCATAAAGAAATACAATAAATGGGATAAGGCTGAAATGAGCCCCTCAGTAGAGAGACTATGGATAATAAATAATTCATAAAGAAATACAGTAAATAGAATAAGGCTGAAATGAGCCTCCCAGTACAGAGACTATGGATAATAAATAATTCATAAAGAAATACAATAAATGGGATACAGCTAAAATGCGCTCCCCAATACAGAGACTATGGATAATAAATAATTCATAAAGAAATACAACAAATAGAATAAGGTTAAATTGAGCCCCAGTAGAGAAACTATGGATAATAAATAATTCATAAAGAAATACAATAAATGGGATAAGGCTGAAATGAGCCCCTCAGTAGAGAGACTATGGATAATAAATAATTCATAAAGAAATACAATAAATAGGATAAGACTGAAATGAGACTCCCAGTACAGAGACTATGGATAATAAATAATTCATAAAGAAATACAATAAATGGGATACAGCTAAAATGCGCTCCCCAGTACAGAGACTATGGATAATAAATAATTCATAAAGAAATACAACAAATAGAATAAGGTTAAATTGAGCCCCCAGTAGAGAGACTATGGATAATAAATAATTCATAAAGAAATACAATAAATACGATAAGGCTGAAATAAGTCCCCCAGTACAGAGACTATGGATAATAAATAATTCATAAAGAAATACAATAAATACGATAAGGCTGAAATAAGTCCCCCAGTACAGAGACTATGGATAATAAATAATTCATAAAGAAATACAATAAATGGGATAAGGTTGAAATGAGCCCCTCAGTAGAGAGACTATGGATAATAAATAATTCATAAAGAAATACAATAAATACGATAAGGCTGAAATAAGTCCCCCAGTACAGAGACTATGGATAATAAATAATTCATAAAGAAATACAATAAATGGGATAAGGCTGAAATGTGCCCCTCAGTAGAGAGACTATGGACAATAAATAATTCATAAAGAAATACAGTAAATAGAATGAGGTTAAATTGAGCCCCCAGTAGAGAAACTATGGATAATAAATAATTCATAAAAAAATACAATAAATAGGATAAGGCTGAAATGAGCCCCTCAGTAGAGAGACTATGGATAATAAATAATTCATAAAGAAATACAATAAATAGGATAAGGCTGAAATGAGCCTCCCAGTACAGAGACTATGGATAATAAATAATTCATAAAGAAATACAATAAATGGGATACGGCTAAAATGCGCTCCCCAATACAGAGACTATGGATAATAAATAATTCATAAAGAAATACAACAAATAGAATAAGGTTAAATTGAGCCCCCAGTAGAGAGACTATGGATAATAAATAATTCATAAAGAAATACAATAAATACGATAAGGCTGAAATAAGTCCCCCAGTACAGAGACTATGGATAATAAATAATTCATAAGGAAATACAATAAATGGGATAAGGCTGAAATGAGCCCCTCAGTAGAGAGACTATGGATAATAAATAATTCATAAAGAAATACAGTAAATAGAATAAGGCTAAATTGAGCCCCCAGTAGAGAAACTATGGATAATAAATAATTCATAAAAAAATACAATAAATAGGATAAGGCTGAAATGAGCCTCCCAGTACAGAGACTATGGATAATAAATAATTCATAAAGAAATACAATAAATGGGATAAGGCTGAAATGAGCCCCTCAGTAGAGAGACTATGGATAATAAATAATTCATAAAGAAATACAGTAAATAGAATAAGGATAAATTGAGCCCCCAGTAGAGAAACTATGGATAATAAATAATTCATAAAAAATACAATAAATAGGATAAGGCTGAAATGAGCCTCCCAGTACAGAGACTATGGATAATAAATAATTCATAAAGAAATACAATAAATAGGATAAGGCTGAAATGAGACTATGGATAATAAATAATTCCCCCCAGTACAGAGACTATGGATAATAAAAAATTCATAAAGAAATACAATAAATGGGATAAGGCTGAAATGAGCCCCTCAGTAGAGAGACTATGGATAATAAATAATTCATAAAGAAATACAGTAAATAGAATAAGGATAAATTGAGCCCCCAGTAGAGAAACTATGGATAATAAATAATTCATAAAAAAATACAATAAATAGGATAAGGCTGAAATGAGCCTCCCAGTACAGAGACTATGGATAATAAATAATTCATAAAGAAATACAATAAATAGGATAAGGCTGAAATGAGCCCCCCAGTACAGAGACTATGGATAATAAAAATTCATAAAGAAATACAATAAATGGGATACGGCTAAAATGAGCCCCCTATTACAAAGACTATGAATTATAAATAATTCATAAAGAAATACAATAAATACGATAAGAAACTATGGATAATAATTGCAAGTGAAGTACAGTAAAGAGACAAAGATAATAATTTAAGACATACTCATGCATAATTTAAACTTTTATAATGTTAATGTGATTCTGTTATCGTGGAAATGTAGACCAGTCACAGAGGAAGAGCTGCTGCGTTAGTTGCAATTTTCTCTTTATTGCCATGGCCTATTCTGTGTAAAAATTGTAAACTCTGTGTGATACTAAACATGTGTGGAAGATCGTATTTCAATCCTTCTAAGCTAACTTTACGAAGCTTGTACACGTACTAGGAAATGCCCGAGCAACACTCTTTGTCTCTTGAGCCGAGAGTTAAAGACATTATTTACCGGAATATCTGTAGTTGCCATCGCAAATGTCATATATACCAGTTCTGGTTGTGTTATATGGGAAAATAAATGTAATCAAGACCTGGTTAATTCGTTGGATAGAACTGTTTTCTTATCTAGAGTATTAAATATTACTATTAAATGGTATTTGGTATAGTAGAAACATAATTGTCGTCTTTGAACACTTTTAGAAACTACATTTTCCAATGCAAAACTACAACAAATAAACAGATCGATGGGATGACATGGTAAATAACCAAAATAATTAAATTCAAACGAATCAATGTAAAACTAGAATTAAAATAAGTTTATTAATATTTTATAAAAGACACACTATTTGTCTCAGTCTCAAATAAATTATTTCAGATGTAATTTTTTACCAGTATGATAGGCATATCAGGTTTAATTTAGACTTGTATAACAAAGATCCAAAAAAATCATAAACTGTGGCACGAAATAGTAAAAAATCAATAATTAAAAAATCTCACGAGGATAAGAACCGATACTTAAAGAGAAGAAAATACCAATAAAAATATCCCATACTTTCAAAACAGCTAACAGCACGACTAACAATTATCAGGAAACAAAATATGTATATATTATCTCACTTTACAATAGACACTGAACTGGAAAAAAGTTATCACAAAACAAAATATGTATATATTACCTCACTTTACAATAGACCCTCAACTAGAAAACATATGCACATAATACCTGGACTTTCCGATAAATCTCAACAGTAACAGGTATGTATAGTACCTTATTTTCCAATATATCGTAATCAGAAAAAAAAACATTTATATAATTTATAACTTTTAAATATATCTTCAAACGAAAAATAAACATGTATATAGTACTTTACCATGTCCTCAGCAGAATATACTTCCACAACAAAAAGAAACATGTATCCAGTACCTAACTTTCAATATATCTTCAAAAAAGAAACGTTTATCTGGTACGTATCGTTTAAATACATCCTCAACACAAAGATGTGTGCAACTAGTACCTAAGTTCTCAATATGTTATTTGACTAGGCGTTGCTGTACTAATTCCATGAGAACTGTTGATACTATTGCTTTATTTGTGATGTTTTTTGTGTAAACTTACACGTTTTTATATACGCGTTTAAATTTCAAAATAAAACGATTTCAAAACTATCTGAAATTGAAATTCCACAGTCATTGCCATTAATCACAAGGAACAAATAGGCTTCATTTAGTTGATTTTACAGCGGTCTGTTACTTGACGGCCCGGCATGGCCAAGCGTATTAAGGCATTCGACTCGTAATACGAGGGTTGCGGGTTCGAATCCCGGTCGCACCAAACATGCTCGCCCTTTCAGCCGTGGGGGCGTTATAATGTGACGGTCAATCCCACTATTCGTTAGTAAAAGAGTAGCCAAAGAGTTGGCGGTGGGTGGTGATGACCTTCTGGATATGTCTCAAGATAATCCCTATGTCATTCTGTACAATACAGAATATTGTACTCTGTTGCAATATATAACAGGGAAGACTGTTATTTCTTTCCTCTAGTCTTACACTGCTATATTAGGGATGGCTAGCGCAGATAGCCCTCGAGTAGCTTTGCACAAAATTCAAAAGAAACAGAAACAAACTGCTACTTGTTCGACGTCCATTTAAAATTTCTGTAATTCAGGAAGCCTGAACAAGTTGATATTGACCCTTCAGCCTGTTGTTTTGAGCAGTTGCGCTGATCTAGCAAAGAAGGGAGACAGACGGCATCATGCATTATAAACATAGCAAGAAGAAGGCGAAAGTTTACAGATTGGCTCGAGCGTACTTGAGTGTGCAATTTTTCCAAAAGGTAACTGACTTGTCCGGTTCATTACTGGACTGTTGCTTTAATAATCCTGGCTCAGTTCTAACCTAGTCTGTAAATCTGATGCGTCATAAAAATGTAAACACTTGTGTATATATTTGTATGCTTACAACTCTGTATGTCTAAATATATATACATACGATATTATATATTTCAAGATTTGTTTTTAAGCTTCTTGCTGCGGAAAGCGTTAGTGCTAAGTTTAGAGAGAAAATCCAGTTAATTCTAATACAAAAGTAGACTATAGGTAAAATATATGACGAACTTGAGAATGTAATCAGAAATAATACTCAGCACAAACATATATATATATATATATATGTACAAAGCTATATGTATGTGAGAGAATGAGTATTTATATGTATATACTGACTATTTTCAAAGTTTTATATGGTGTTTAATCACAGAACTGGTGAACATAAAATCACTATATTAACCTTCAATAAATTTACAGACGCAATAAACTTTTGAGTTATGTAAGAAACCGTTATATTTATAGTAACTTTACTACTTTTTCTGGATATGTCTCTAGATAATCAAAGGCGCAAATCTTCATCCCTATATGAAAATATTGTGATTTTGTTTGTTGAGCTGTTTTTATGGAAGATTGTATTTCTTAAGAAAATATATAACCATATTTTCGGACATATTTTCGACGTACCCTTCATTATCAATAAACTCATCCATGAAAAATACATCCATTGGCTTTGTTTTCTGCTTCCCGTTAGTACAGCGGTAAGTCTCCAGATTTACAACGCTAAAATCAGGGGTTCAATTCCCCTCGGTGGGCTCAGCAGATAGTCTGATGTGGCTTTGCTATAAGAAAAAACACATTCACACACGTCTTTCTTTTATGTATCTCATATTCCAGCACCTGATGTGCTTTGCTAGTTTACTACTTTCGATAAATTCACAGTTTTAACTCTGTTGCAAAAAAAAAAATACCTTTCAGTAGTTTTGTTTTGTACATATCTTTTCCGAAAGAGATCAAACTTCGATTTCATCACATTAGGTACGAACGTCAAACAATGTCAAAATGAAGTTTTAACATACTACATTTCACAAAAACTTTATACGAGCTGGGGTTGTCACGTGACTTGCTGATTTCTATATTTAAAATCACCCTGTTATAACGTACTAAAACTTCTGCATAGTTCGTTCTTCTAATCAACAAATACCTTCCCGACTTATTTTTATTGGTAAATATTTTTCAACTTTATTTTTAATAGCCAACACCTTCACAAGTTACACATTTTTTCGTAAAAAACTGCATTAAAAAATCTGACAAGTTTTAATAACTAGCACTGAAAGTCTTAACGATTTCCTAGGACTGTAGAAGTCACATCGAGTCGGTTGTTTAGCTCATGAACATAGAATAAAACTCACTCTGACGCAGGACCCGGCGTAGCCACGTGGTTAAGGCGCCCGACTGGCAATCTGAGGGTCGGAGGTTCGAATCCCTGTCACACCAAATATGCTCGCCCTTTCAGCCGTGGGAGCGTTACAAAGTGACGGTCAATCCCACTATTCGTTGGTAAAATAGTAACCCAAGAGTTGGCGATGGGTGGTGATAACTCGCTGCTTTCCTTTTAGCCTTGCACTCCTAATTTATAGACAGCTAGCGGAGATAGCCCTCGTGTAGCTTTACGCGAAATTCAAAAACAAACCAAACAATTACTCTAACTCATCAAGAAAAATAAAGTCTACAGTGGCAGTTAAATTTATCTGTTTTTTTCCCTGTTACACATTTTGAAACTAACAAATTGTCTTTTTTATAGATTTTTAAAGTGAGTTATTTATGTTAGTTTAACTGTGTTGCATGTTGCATCATGGTGATACACATATGAACATTAAATGATATTACTGAAGTCTTACAACATAAAAGGTGCGTAGGTGGCATTTTAAGTTGTATATATAAATTGTGCGTTTCGTGATTAGACTGATTAAGCCTACAGCGCTTGCACTTTGTTTGAAGCTTTTAAATGGTCTTCAAATCGCACCAGATGGCACATAATTCAATCAGTGATTCTTTCCTCTGCTTGGTTTAAT
Organism: Tachypleus tridentatus; assembly: GCF_004210375.1. NCBI lineage: Eukaryota > Metazoa > Arthropoda > Merostomata > Xiphosura > Limulidae > Tachypleus > Tachypleus tridentatus. Next base: position 34,922,236 of record NC_134837.1, on the reverse strand, counting down.
TATCAAGTTCCTATTAGTGTATTTTTGTAACGCAACACTTGAGTTGTCAGTCAAACGACTTGAAGAAACTATTTTCACGACGTATGTTTATTAACATTTTGAATATACAAATAATCAGAACAATTTTCCAAAAGTTGTCAGTAAATAAATATATAACTTAAGCGAGAATATAACCGTCTTATATGTATTGTCAATATGTTGTTATTTGTTTTTATACAAAGAAAAGGAAGAGTTGTTCCTTTTGTAAGATGCGTAGTTTGGAGCCTTTAATAATACCAGTAATTCTTCGTTTATTTCCTTCAGATTTTCCAGATGGAAATTTATTCTTCCAAACGAAGATGAATTTTTACTCTTTTGACCTAAGACATGCTCTGATAAACCATTCTAAGAAGTGAAGTTTCAGCCTAAAGAACCAACAAGACCAGAACAACCAAACAAAAACATTAACTTTAATTTGGTAATTCATGACTTACCTATGAAATTCTAAATAACTGCGCATGAGCAAATTATGATGCCCGGTGTCGGTTATGTCTATACCTGGGAGTGGTTTCTCGTAAAGAACTCGTATGTGACTAAGACGTTGCCAGTAACCCAGACCAGCGGTGGTTGCGCTCAACGGTGGCCGCATTATTCACTATCAGAAACAGTTACGATATTGATTACTGGTGAAGAGAGCTCAACTTTCAAGCTTTCTATCAGTCCTTACGTTTCGAAGTCCTTAGAAGAATAGCTCGTCATGCCCAACAGGAAATTCGCTTTTATCTTTCTTCTGCTGGGCACAGTGATAACGTTCAAAGGTAAGCCTACCGTTGTTTAACTTAAAAGAGAAGTAAGTTCGAGAAAGTCCCACGCAATATTCTTAAGAAACAATCGTATTGTATAAATCATTGTCTTCAACCCTAAACTGTTCTTAATTTCAAATCTACATACACTGGTACTTAGATAACAATGTTGGTAAAATGTTGAAGTAAATCGCTTGTAATATGTAAGGTTGTGAAAATGCTTATAATGTTTACATTTTTCTTGAAGTTAGAATAACGTGTTTATTACAAAACAATAGAAACTACAGACATATCTGTCGCTCTAGAGGCACAATTATTAGGCATTGTTTGTTTTTTTTCTAGTATCACAAATTTATAAGTAAAATTGAAATTTTAAACAAAGTATATACCCAAGTCTATTCAGGTGGTGTTTCTATTAGCTTGAAATTAATAAAATATTCCCATAAAAGTTTGTGTTTCATTCAAGGAGTCCAAATGTGTTATTAGCTCTTCATATAACCATAATTCAGTACCTGGTATAATACATACAGTAAGTGCTTTAATGCAAATTCTGTAGTTAAATAAGTTAAAGATAAACTTTTAATTTCAACTCTATCAGCTAATTAACTTAAAAAATAATTCTTAACTTCAAATCTATCAGCTATTTAACTGAAAGATAAATTCTTAGCTTCAAATCTATCAGTTTTTCAACTTAAAGAAAAACACTTAAAATCAATATTATAAGGTTAACAACGTCAATATAAAGTTAGCAGTTTGATAACATGAAGATAAACGCATAAACGCTTAAGTTCAAAGTTACAACAAGTTTCACCTACAAAATTTTGCTACAGGAACAATCCAAATATTGCAGATGGCAAAGTACCTAACCTGTTCTTGTTGTCTTGAAAACAATTTTTACGTAAAGCGTGTTAATAATTTTTCTATCTTATTCACAGTGAGTTTAATAAATATTTTGAAGAAACTTTATTTTTACAGTTTAATAATAAATCTCCTAATTAGCCAAGAGAAAATAGAATAATTTTATGAGTAGTACGTCGTAGACACTTCATTTTATTAGCTGCTTCAATAATAATAGCACGTTCTTAAAAAGCCGTTTTTCACGTGATAAATTAAAGTTTATAAGACATCATTAAACAAAGTTTCACCATATAAGTGTATTATCCTTTTTATATGACGTACTTTATACCCGCCAGTTCTCCCCAATATCTTCTAAAAGCTGGTGTAAAATCATTTGATAATAATATGGTTTCAGCTGATTTAAATATTGTGTAGATCCGGTATAGGAGAGTCACTGTGAAATCTGTGTATTCAATCCAGAGTGGGTTTTTTCTCTTTCACTTTTTCCTCTCACATCGTATGCATACAAAAGGCCCTATTAAGAGATAGGGAACAGATAAAAATTTCATTATTTAAAAAATACTCGCTTTCGCATTTTAAATTAAATCTTTTACTTGAATTAATTTTCTGCGTAAATAAGGCATTTGGCACTTTCGACGATTTAAGTTTTATCACACTTCTTAGAAGTTAGATAATTTTACGAAAATCTAATTCTGGACAAAGAAATAGCTAAATGACGCATTTAATGTAAACCCTGTTCTGCTTTTAAACATAAAGTATAAATCGTTTCTGATAATTAAAACATAAGGTATAAATCGTTTCTGATAATTAAAACATAAGGTATAAATCGTTTTTGATAATTAAAACTTAAGGTATAAATCGTTTCTGATAATTAAAACATATGGTATAAATCGTTTCTGATAATTAAAACTTAAGGTATAAATCGTTACTTGTAGGCTCGGCATGACCAGGTTATTAAGGCACGCGACTCGTAATCCACGAGTTCGAATTCCGGTCGCACCAAACATACTCGCCCTTTCAGCCTTGGGGCATTATAATGTGACGGTCAATCCCACAATTCATTGATAAAAGAGTAACCCAAGAGTTGGCGGTGGGTGGTGATAACTAGCTGCCTTCCCTGTAGCCTTACACTGCAAAATTAGGGACGGCTACGCACATAGCTCTCGTATAGCTTTGCGCGAAATTCAAAACAAACCAAAGCAAACTTTCCTTGTGATTAAAAAATAATGTATAAATCGTTCGTGATATTTAAAACGACTGTTGCTTTATTACTATGCATACAGTTTTATACATAATAGTAACATATCATTATTTATAACAAATTTGATCAGTTATTCTAATTATACTCATTCGACGGGAGTGTAAATCGTAGTGACTGCGGGTCGCATTCCATTAACGAAAACATTATTGCTCTCTGTACTTTGAGTGTGTTTTCTTATAGCAAAGCAACATCGAGCTATCTGCTGATGCCACCGAGGGAATCGAACCCCTGATTTTAGCGTTGTAAATCCGGAGACATACCGCTGTACCAGCTGGGGACCCTCTGCGTTTTGAAGTCTCACTATTCGATTAGAGTATCTAACGTTGGCGGTGCGTATTGAATAGCCGTTTTCCGCCTAATCTATGAGATAAAAATTAGGGATAGCTAGTACAAGTAACACTTGTATATTTTCTCCCGAATATTCAAAAGATACTGAAACAGTATACGAGAAAGAAATAATATCTGTACGAATTTCAGGATTTATTCTTAGCTTTCACCTCTTGTACCTTGACAGTTACGTTTAGTTTTTATATTGGCTTAAGACCCCCCAGTGGCACAGTGATATGTCTGCGGACTTACACACTAAAAACCGGGTTTCGATACCCGTGGTGGGCAGAGAACAGATAGTCCATTGAGTAGCTTTGTGCTTAATTCTAAACAAACAAACAAAAAATATTGGTTTAAAATGTGCATCAAACACTAGACAGGTCATTCTGGAATAACTTGTACAAGGAACCAAATCAGGACAACAACAATTCTTGGTACTTGAGTCTTGAATATCAGTGTGCCACCCGCTAGTACAGCGGTAAGTCTCTGGATTTACAACGCCAAAATCAGGGATTCGATTTTCCTCGGTGAGCTCAGCAGATAGCCCGATGTGGCTTTGTTATAAGGAAAACATACACAATATCAGGGTGGATTAATAGTAGCTGTTCAATCATTTCAGTTGGGAAACACTTTGATTCCTAAAGTCTGACTCTGAAACAAACAATAGCTAGCTTTGTGTCAGTTGTTTTCATAATATTGTCTTTAGTACCAACAGCACAGTAATAGTTGCTCCATCCTATACATGTTATATGTCTTTGTATGAAGTTTAACATAACAATTCTACTAAGTAAGAATAATCTCCATAATAAACATTCTGATTTGAATATGATTAAATACACTTAGAAAAACACATAATATCGGTTGGGTTATCTTACGTTTAAACTCTTTAAAGCTCTCAAGTCTAGTGTACATACACTTAAGCCTGAGTAACTTCAACGTGCACGATGCTAAACTGTATTCCTGCACCTGTATCAAGACTGATATATGTTTCTTGCCTTGTTCTCTACATTTCATGCTAAGAAAAATAAATTATTCCTTTAGTCGCTTGAATAGCGCTAATGTAGTTTGATTTTTTTTTCATTAATGTAATATACACATGCACCTCACATGACTCTAATGGGTTTTATTGTAAAAATTCGTCGACTTGATTACTTCAATTTAAATATTATCTAATAGCTATGTATGTGTCTTAAACTCTAGTACTGCGCAGCTCATGTGCTTTTTGTCTTATTTGTTTGTTTGGAATTAAGCGCAAAGCTACACAATGGGCTATCTGTGCTTTGCCCACCACAGGTGTCAAATCCCTGTTTCTAGCGATGTGAGTCCGCAGGCATACAGCTGTACGACCACTAGGAGCGTTTTGTTTTGACTTGATATATGATATCAACATATTCTCATGAATAATACCGTATCTGTTCTGTGCTGCAAGTGAACAATACGTTATATGTTTATCTTCTTATCTTTTATATTTAAAAAAAATGTTTACATAATGTGTTGTTTAACAAGCCTAAACTCAGGTATCTCTCAGCGCAGAATTTTTCTCACAATATATACATATATGCAAACATAATACATATTCTAAACTATGTCTGCGGACTTACAACGCTAAAAACCGAGTTTCGATACCCGTGGTTGGCAGAGCACAGATAGCCCATTGTGTAGCTTTGTGCTTAATTCGAAACAACAACAACAATATTCTAAACTTTAACCATTGTTAACCTTTATTCATTGATAAACAGTCATTCTCGTGGTCTCTTAATTACCAGAGTTTTTTATGTTAAACAATCATTTCAGTCTTATCTATAGTATGATTCTGGTGACATGACGCATCACAGAAGTATGTATTATTCAAAACTTCGTAATTAAATCAATGTATTATTCAAAACTTCGTCATTAAATCGGTGTTTCTAACTAAGATTTTAATTTTAGGAACTATGCCTACGGAATATTTCTACTTTTGGCCATGTAAAAGTATTCCATCATATTTGTTTAATTACTTCTTAACGGTACAAGCTAAATTTATCTCTAAGGAGAGCCTGGCATGGCCTAGCGTGTTAAGGCGTGCGCTTCGTAATCTGAGGGTCGCGGGTTCGCGCCCGAGTCGCGCCAAACATGCTCGCCCTCCTAGCCGTGGGGGCGTTATAATGTGACGGTCAATCCCACTATTCGTTGGTAAAAGAGTAGCCCAAGAGTTGGCGGTGGGTGGTGATGACTAGCTGCCTTCCCTCTAGTCTTACACTGCTAAATTAGGGACGGCTAGCACAGATAGCTCTCGAGTAGCTTTGTGCGAAATTCAAAACAAACAAACAAACAATCTCTAAGGAAGCAAATCCATTAAATTTTCCTACTAAGTTTGTAACAGTGCAGTTTTCATTACTAAAAAAACAAATCCACCAAACGTGTTTAAAGTTGACGATAAATTACTTGCTTTGTGGTTACTATACATTGCTTATGGGCTCACCAGTTTGTCTATTGTTAGTTTATGGACTTGAAGCACTAAACCCCAGGGTTCGGTCGTAGCGAGACCCATCACTAAACTATTACGTACTCTTTAATATATGCATAAAAATAGTCACAGTCGAATCTATTGAAGTAAAATCCCTGATTTTAATAAGTAACTCAACGTGTTCATCAGATGAGGAGCATAAATTAAGCAGAAAATATGAAAATATCACATCACTCTGTCTTAGCACTAAGTGTTAAACATTGATATCAAGTATGTCTACACGATGTTACACAAGTACTTCAGACTGTAACGTGCTACTGACCCATCTTTCCACCACAAGTACTTCAGACTGTAACGTGCTACTGACCCATCTTTCCACCACAAGTACTTCAGACTGTAACGTTGTACTGACCCATCTTTCACCACAAGCACTTCAGACTGTAATGTTTTACTGACCCATCTTTCACCACAAGTACTTCAGACTGTAACGTTTTACTGACCCATCTTTCACCACAAGTACTTCAGACTGTAACGTTTTACTGACCCATCTTTCACAGTGCAATTGTACTTGAGATTTTATTACACCCCAGTTATCTTTCTTTCTCGTTTGGAACTATAAACTTTAAACTGCATTTATACTTGCTGAGATTTGTGTTAAAGCTAAACAGATATGTGGTTTCGAACAGTATCAGTTCTCATTTATGAAGTTACGTAATGTATGAGAAAAGCAACATTCGTAGCGAGGAATATCACAAAATAATGACTTATGGAATTCTTAAATAACTAGCTTATATCCCAGAAAAGTTGTTGTTTTATACCTTAAATAACATAAAGTTTAGTTATACAATGCTAATTTTCTTTAACGCCAAAGAACTTTGTAATGTACAAGACCGGAAAGTGAACTAAATGTGAGCGATAAGTGTTAGACGTTACTGAAAAACATCAGATATTATTCAGCATTATAAAAGGGTAAAGGTAAGCACTAGGTGCTAAACGTCACTGGATGACATCAGATATTCTTTTGCATTATAAAAGGGTAAAGGTAATCACTAGGTGTTAGACGTCACTGGAAGGCATCAGATATTCTTCAGCATTATAAAAGGGTAAAGGTAATCACTGGGTGTTTGACTAGACATAGCTGGAAAGCATCAGATACGTTTCCAAGTGGGAAAATGTGAAGTTAAGTAGAAAACAACAAATCGTTCCTACCTAAAAATATCAGACAAACCACAATTACCATCAAACTGGTTGGTGCGAAAAGAGGTCTGAACTGAAATATTCAAGTGATATTGGAATCTGTTGTGTTTCTTAATGTATAGTAGAGAGTGTTACTGGTATTATATTTTATACATATAAATAAGCATTAAAAGGTACATATTATATATCACTAAGTGTTGTTAAACTTCCAACCTTGATATATAAAGCACTCCATCAGATTAACCCACAATGTACATATCTTAGAAGTTAACAGTTTATTGTATCAGTTCTCTGGTATCCTGAATAAAGATATTTATTACTTTGCTTTTTGTAATATAAATCAACATTTCAGTCATAGTTAGCAATAATGTTAGATAATTTGCTCCTGAGTATTTATTTTACTTTTTATGGTTACTTTGGTGATTGGATACCTCTATATCACATGAAAACACCAAACGTATCTTAAAACAGTATATATTTTCTGATAACGACGTCAACACTGCTTTTAATTGTCTACAAAGTAAGTAATTAGCCTACATCGTTGTAAGATTTCAAGTGTTTATGACAGCAGTACAGAAATTCCATTTGACAATGTTGAACTAAACACAAATACAATTAATAATTAAATTTGTTGAAATGTCGTACTAATTTCTTTTGCTGAGTCCAGCATATTCTTTTCCTAACTCATGAGAAACTAATGCAAAGATTTTTTATTAAATATTAATTGTAGAATTTTCTACTTATTTACCAGGTTTTGACACCCGTGGTGGGCAGAGCTTTGTGCTAATTCAAAACAAACAAACAAACAATACTTATTTACCTGTTGATACAGATTTCGTAGGCTTCTACAAAAATTAAAAATGTTTGTTATAGCTACAACTTTTATATCAAAACTCAAAAAGACAATCTCAATGCAGTTACATGTACATGAATTCTCTGAGGGTCTCATCTCTTCACACCTAAATCAATCTTAACTCTGTTTTGTGAGACGATGTTCATTGGTTGATTTTCTTAAGAGTTTCGTCCTCGTTTTCCCTTACAGGCTGAATTAGATCATTTCCAACAAAATTTATAGAAACATTCTATAAATCAAATCAGATTGAGATAATAAATGGAGTTCATAATATGAACTTTTCAGAAACTGGCAAATCACACTACTTGATATCTCCAAATTTACAAATATACTGTTGTTGTATTGTTTAATATTACTAAAGATATTTTTAAAAACAAATTATTTTAAGTGATATATAAAATTAATAGCTTTTTTATAGAATGATGCTCCAAAACCTGTGTTACCCTTGGAGCCACTTCCTTTATCGTTGTACTCTCTTTAATGACAATAATTATAAACCGTTGCTTGACATTGCTATGTCTGTTCTGCGAAAAATGGAAAGATCTGGCCATGCATATCTAAGAAAAACTTCTACTGGTTTGTCACGTTAGCTTCTGAGATTACTTTTCAGTAAACCAAAATCATAAAAGTGACTGAAGCTGTACTGTACTGTGGTCGAATACGAGGGCTGTGATTCCCGTTTCTTTTCTCATCTTTTTTATTAAAACAGTCGTTGATTTTGAGGTTTGGCTGGAAGTGTTTTTGGCTCGTGATAAGCTTCGCAATTTTACAATATTTCGTATTATTCTCTTAAATATGCCCAAAGACCTTTGGTTTGGAAGAGCTTCTTTTCAGCAGTGGCCTTCATTTTACAGATAAGGTCATTGTTCCTGATAGGGAGGGTTTATGATTTCACAACATGTTAAGATATTCAAAACCTTCTTTTTAAAGTTTTGCATCCTATGACTCTAAATCATGTGACAACCTTGCTGTATCAGTCACCTCTTTCTACAGGCTTTAATATAGTTTTCAGCCATAAGTCTAACCATGACAACAGTGTACTGTCGAGTGATATAGAGCTCGTTATGAACCTGATGCATTTAGGCTGCGACGAGTCACAGCATTTATAAGTCTTCAAATCAAATAAGAGTAGTTTCCTATATCTTAAGATGTCTGAGAGAAAACGGTTCTGTTGTGAAGTTTGGGGCTATATAAAACTGTTTTTACCATTGTTGTAGAAAACACTTTCTAATTAACAAAGATATTAGCACTATGTATTGCTATCCGTGTAATCACGTTTAAACAGTATGTTCGTATTTGTGTTTTCTAAGCAATAGTCTGTTCCATTCAATATAGCTTTCCTTTTTTATAAAGTTTATAATACTTTTTTCATTTAAATAATACTTAAGAAATTTAATTTAGATTACTTGTTTAGCCTAGGAATTTAGATTAACCTAACTCTCCGAAGCTACCTAAGCTTCATGAGACATGTTTTGAGATTCTGACCAAAAACAGCGTTGACAAATAGGATATCCATGTGATGACCTAACGTACTTTAATAATTACAGGTTCTAACTTTCTGGCCTATCGGTTTATGACATTAAATACTATTAATCTGTTTATATATAAGTATGACTGTCTTTAATTCATGTGATACGTTTAAATTATTTTACTTTGGATCTATTAACAGCATCTTCTGATTTCCAATCTGTACTCAAGTATAGCTTTGAAGAAGACAGAACAATGTCGTGTCGAAACACTTAGTATATTGAAAAAAAATAACTTAATTTTGTAATTTGTTGTTTTCCAACTTATTATTATAAAGATTATAATTGATTTTTTTTTCAGTCATAGCGTGATTTCGTGATCTTTTTAATTGTAAATACCTGTTGTTTTAAGTCCGTTTCTCATCTAAAGCGTTTTATGTTTTTCGCCAGCTTATCACCATAACTTCGTTTTTGCTCAAGGATGTTTTTTTTTTTTTTTAGCCATTACCCAGTTACAGGTTATGTTTTAGTAAAGATTTCCCTAGAACTGTTTTTCACGTGACACAAGTTCGACCCACGCATTCGCACTATCTAATATAACTACAAACACAATAATAAGTATAAATATCTAGGGAGTTTGTATAGATGGATGTATTTTAAGTAGTAGGGCACATCCAGCTATTTAAAAGTAAAGAGCCGTATTTATCATTGAATTTTCTTTTTTTAACAGCTGTTATTGAATAGCTGCTCCATTTTACGTTACGAAACAAAGGGGAAAAGTGTGCATAAAAAGTAATTTTCAAGAATGAGTTATTACGTGATGAAGAAGTTAATGTAATCTTACTCTCTGAGTACATCAGGTCGTGTGAGATACTACATAGTTGTAAATCAATATAAATGGACAACAAGACAGTGTGTAAAAACAACAGCTCACCCGTGATAACAAATTCTCCAAAACATTACTTCTTAATTGAATGCTGTCAACACTTCAGTTCTGGTGAATATCACTTTCGAAGTTGTTACTCTGGTTCAAAACGTAACAATGTTCAAAGTCTATCCAACACGTGCATAAATTTATCTTGTTATACTGTTTAATGTGTTGTTTCTAAATGATTATTGTTCCAAAGCCGAGACATTTCAAGCTTTCCGCGTCAAAAGTAGAATTACTTTAATAACTAACGGAGCCAGACTTACACGCGAAAGGTCACCATTAATCACACAATTCTGTGTTCTACCCCCCTCTCTACTCCTTTCACTGTCACAATTGATATATAAGGCGACAACATTTTCTTAAGTATTAAGTTTCAGCAATAAATGAGTTAGGTCATCATTACATAGTCCGACTTAAGAAAATTTCTCCCAATCGGAATAGTAGACTTCACTTAAAACTTATTTTTAATCTTGTGAATAATGCTATGATTCTTAAGCTCAAGTGAGTATTTGCTCAAAGCAAACATTATACAAACTGTAAGATTTGTCGATTTAACCTGGTAGACGAAATGATAGATATTTCACTGTGGACACTCTCATTTAGTTTTTCAGTCATCAAGTTACTGGTCAATGGACTTCACTGGCTTTTTCAAGATTTTGTTTTCTGAGAATTACTAGTGACTTCATTAGTTGCGATGTCCCTAACAGTTTATGAATCACAAAAAAGTATTGTTTGTTTCGAATTTCGCGCAAAGCTACTCGAGAGCTATTTGCGCTAGCCGCCCCTAATTTAGCAGTGTAAGACTAGAGAGAAGGCAGCTAGTCATCATTACCTACCGCCAACTCTTAGGCTATTCTTTTACCAACGAATAGTGAAATTGACCATAACATTATAACGCCCTCACGGCTGAAAGGGCGAGAGTGTTTGGTGCGACAGGGATTCGAACCCGTGACCCTCAGATTACGAGTCGAACGCACCTGGCCATGCAGGCTCCCCAAAAAAATATTGACAAAAAATGTTAATAATGCAAATAATATTAACAATTGCTGCTATATTTTACATACAAAATAACCAATTTCACTCAGTTTCTTATCAGTTCTTCATTATTACGAGCGGTAGTAAAGCAGGAACGTAATATCTGATTTAAAGCTAGAAACAACAGAAGTTCATTAATTACTTAATATGTTCACTATTGTTCACTAAATCTTTTAACGTATACATTTAATCATTCTGGGGCCTTATTGTGTATTTTGACGTTAATTATCACAAAATATTCACTATCCACGAGTTGTATCCTTTATATTTGATCTTTTTTACATACATTTACTGCAATAAAACGTTTTACGTTTTACAATTTGCACTGGCGTTCGTTTATTAAAGTGTCTGAAACAAACTGTTATAATGAAAAGACTCTTTAAATTACGTATAATTAATCAATTACAAATATTCATCACGCAATACTTAAGTCAACTAATTAAACTAAAGATCTCGATAAAAGTTATGTTTCAATATAATTTAAGATATTCTAGCAGCTATCCAACGCCGTGAAAACCGGCTACTCTCTGAGGACTCGTTTGAAAATGTCTCTTATCTATATACTGATTCCCAATTGTATTTCAATGAGAAGTGGTGTTCTTTTACGAACTCTGGTGTTTTACGACGACAGTTTCTGTTCGGCAAAACAACAATACATCATTTGCAAGAATTTCAGCTGTACTTGTTTAGATCTTTTCCAATGTCAATCAAAAAGAGTAGACCTTATCAAACTTTAGTCATAAAATGTAAAACATGATATGCTAGAGATATGGTTAAACAACTGTGCTGGTTACCAAATATATTTTTCATGACATTCCTGATCGAAGCTTTTGAAGTAAAGAGAAATGATAAGATTAAGAGAATAGCCACATGACGTATTGTTAATCTGATAAATATACCTTACATTCATAAAAAGTAGCTTACTCAGAATAAGGAAGTCCGTCATATTAGTATGTGTCGTAAACACATGTATAACTGAGTAACTTAAACACACATAAAAATTGGACCTCTTTTTATGTTCATGTTCCTATTTCTTCATTTTAATTATAAATGGTTACATCAAACATCGCTTACTTTTGATTTTAGACAGTTTGTGTTTCATGGTACTGTGGGTTGCATTTCTAGGTATTTTTACACGAAAATTTATAGTTTCTGTGCTTTCAAGAATCTTGTTAGGCAAACTTCAATCATTTTTTCAAAGTTTTAAAGTTTTAAATAATTTCATATAAAATGGTAATATTTTTCTTATTACATATTTCTTTATCTGGTGAAAGCTATTTTCAAAAATGAATTAACTGTTTTTAAGTATATTATAAAACGTCATCACTAAATTCATCCAATTAAGCAGATTTGATGCTTTAAATTAAGCAGTAAGAAGACTGGTATTTTAACCACTTTTGAACACTTTTATTTCTCAATCTACAACAGATATAACATGCTTTAATGTGTGTGTGTGTGTGTGTTTTCTAATATCAAAGCCACATCGGTCTATCTACTCAGCCTACCGCGGGGAATCCCCGCTGATTTTAGCATTGTAAATCCGTAGACTTTCCGCAGTGCTAAAGGAGGGTATATGTCTTAATACGTTATACTACTTTGTTATCCTTTGTTTACTGTATATTTTACACTTCTATAAGAAGGAAAAGCATAATACATTTACCACTTCTTGACTTGTTATTTATGTTCATCTAGAACAGTGCGAAGTTGCTGTCTTGAAGGTGAAATAAAGGTGCTTATACTTGTTCAAAAGCATGAGAAAAGTGACATTCTATCAAATGGTCGCACCAAACATACTCGCCCTCCCAGCCGTGGGGGCGTTATAATGTGACGGTCAATCCCACTATTCGGTGATAAAAAAGTAGCCCAAGAGTTGGCGGTGGGTGATGATGACTAGCTTCCTTCCCTCTAGTCTTACACTGTTAAATTAGGGAAGGCTAGCGCAGATAGCCCTCGAGTAGCTTTGCGTGAAATTCAAAATTCAAAGAAATTCAATTTGAATAAAATATGTGTAGTGTGTAGAATATGGCGAGGGTTAAGAAATGCTGATCAGAACACATCATACTTGTCGAAGCTACTTTTACGATAGTACTGATAATGTGACTGAGATAGACTGGAAACGCATGAAACATCTTCTTTGACAGTTTTTTGAAACATCATGAAACAAGTCCAAGTTTTTATGAATAAATCGTAAAGATTCCCAATGTTTCCAGAAGGATCTCTAACTACCTGTGTATTAAGCTACGTCATCCTTTTTTGATCATCCACTTTGACTGAAAAACAATAAATTATTCGACTATTGTCGCTCATCTATTCTCTTGATTTTTGAATTTCTAAAGCAAAACATCATATAAGTTTGTTTTCAAACCGTTTTCTGAGTTCTGTTTATTAATAAGCGAAATTATGTATTCCTAGAATTCAACATAGATTTTTGTCGAGTCTTCGTTTCTCACAAGTGTAAAAAAATATATATATATTTTGTTAGCCTCTCAAAAGTACTGTAATGGTAAACCTACTGCCATATTTTATTTCTTCAAAAAACAGTGTATGTTTTGTGGTTCAAACTAGAAACAGCATTAAATAGTTTGATTTTTATAAGACTGTTTCTTGTAAGCTAGAATCACACAAGTAAATCCAGTACATTGAAACTAGATCACCCAAAACTCAAGTAGACTCGCATCAGTGTATTAAGTTACGTTAAACAAAATACAGAAAACAGCCACGCATAAGAGTTCCACTGTGAGGAATGAATTCTATATCTTTTCAGTTAAATGTTTCTGGATATTCCAAAATACCTAGCTTCAAAGAAAAATGGATTAATTGAATTTCATGGGTTCTGAATACGTGTATTGTAAGTAAGCTTTCATTTTCCCGCCTTTGAAAGTTTCGCCCCACCTTAATAAATAAATTCTATCAAGATGTGACGCTATATTTGATACCGGTACGCAGAACATTTCTGTTTTGTTCGAGTTGTGAAATATGCATTTCCTGTCATGTATAAAACTATTCGAGAAATCTATGTTCATAAGAGTTCGTGGGGAAATTTACAATGGCACGTGAATGACGTGTTTTATTCTATTGTAATGATGAATTACGAATCACTTATAAATACGCCTTTCTCTGTCCTGCTTGGTTTATAAGCATTCTTCGTGGTATAATTTATAGCTTTAAGACTGTGAAAGACTGGCAGTTGGCGTCACCACCTCCTCGCCGCGTCTGTATCTTTTGCGTTTCTTCTAACGTGAGAAAAAAGTTTGTTTCAGAACGAAACGCTTTTTGTAGTGGTTTTTCCATTCACATTTCGATTTAAATATTGTATCTTAATACACCTTTTAGTGATTGAACTGTTATCATACTCTTCGAATTTCTTGAGTTGCTAATGCCACCAACTAAGTAATATCGGTAGTTTAGAAGGACCTAAGATATATTGGAACAGCGAAGTTTATTCACAAGGAAACATAAGCCAATTCAAATAGTTCTTGAACTAACAAGAGATAATCTATACAAATATATATTCATGTGAGAATACTTCGCAGGATTTAGAGTTAGTTTCACCAAAATTGGTATAGGGACTCATTATATCCATGCGAGAAGGGGGGTACATACAAATTTTCAGTTTTGCATCTTGCGTTTTGCGGACTTTATGGGCGTACTTGCATATTTTACCACTACTTCGCCCCCTGGATGAAGCTTCGCTTTATTTGGTATAGAGATTTCTTGGTTCTATAGAAGAATACACACAAAGTTGTAGTTTTGAATTTTGTATTTTGTACTTTTTATAAGCGTTTGTTGAAATTACATATAAGAGAAACAACTTTTAGTGTCCTAAGATAACCTTTATTTAATCATGAAGTTACGTAACTACCGACGGGTACCCCCAACTAGTTATAAGTAAAGAAGTTTTCATCAATTTCATGACAAAAATTCAACTTTATTCAGCAGAAAATGAAAATGCTTAAGACATCCAAATCATACTGAATAAGAAATTAGAGAAATATATTTTTTGCTCTCAGTAAAGTAAAGGTAAAGGGTTAATTTTAATTAATTGTAAAAATATATAAAAATTTAATTGAAATTTTCATCCCTTATTTGCCTTTTTAGTCAAAGAAATTGTTAGAACTTAAAATTATAAATAAAAATCATATTAAGTGAAATCTAGTTTTGCTGGTACTAACTTTTTCATAGTTTTAAAGTCAAGAGTAAATTTTAGCAACGTTTTTATTAAAATTGAAAGAATATCTTTTTGATGTTTAAACAATATTTTCCTAATCTAAAGTAAAAATAAAACGTTAGAAAAGGGTTTGTTTGTTTGGAATTTCGCAGAAAGCAACTCGAGGGCTATCTGTGCTAGCCGTCCCTAATTTAGCAGTGTAAGGCAGCTAGTCATCACCACCGAATTTACCAACGAATAGCGGGATTGATCGTCACATTATAACGCCCCCACGACTGGGAGGGCGAGCATGTTTGGTGCGATTCGGGCGCGAACCCGCGACCCTCAGATTACGAACCACACGCCTTAACGCGCTAGGCCATGCCGAGACCTTGAAAAAAGGGAACAAAAACTGCATAAGAACAACTACGGTATTTGTAGTTCGAAAGCAGATTCGAGATTACTCACGAACGTAATTTATTACGATCTGTGGGTTGTAATAAATAATATAACTTAATTAAGAGCCATGATATATATAGTATTTTGATTCTTAAAAGTAACGATACCAACATGTAATTTAGATTATTTTTATATTGAACTTTCATTCTTAGCACTGTATATATTTCCCTTAAAAAGTTTATCAATCTTATTACATTTACTTCCCAATATTTCACTTATCAGAGTTGATCTATTTAAACCTAGTAAATGAAACATATTCTGCGTATTTCCTTGGTATTCATAATGTTTTAAATTTTACTTACTCTAAAGAATTACGTTTTAAGTAGAATTTTTTTTTTTTTGGTTCTCCTTTAATTTTCAAGAGTTGTTTCCTAGATTGAGGGGAAGGGGGGAGAATTATCGAAAACAGCTTGACGTCTTTATCATCTCATTATATTTAGTTTAATGGCCCGGCTTCAGTTAGAAAAAAAACGTCATCAATTCTTAAATTGATTGATATAACCAACATGCAAAACTTTGCAGTAGTCTATCGATCAGTTATGAAGCACTCATTAGGCTAATCGCTTTAGTGCTAGCTTTTCTTCACAGCCAAACGAGTTTCATTACAGACAGACTAAAAACATAAAAGACAAGCGAATTCATAAATAAAATAAAACCATTTGTATTTACATATATATATATATTGTGCATTTAGTTTTCTTATAGATTTTAGTTCCACATTAAATGTAAAGTAGCTTCAGAATAGTAAGATATTAATATATATGGTGGTTGCACACTGTGAGTATACATATCACGATCAGAAATTAATTCTTTCTGTAATGCTTTATACGGAAAAATATTCTTCCAGCCATTTTTAACACAAATGAAACCTAATTGTAACAAATGTGTAATATAATTATAATAATATTTTAAAAGTAGTTGTCGAAGAGTTGTTGCTTCACAAAAATATAATTACTGTTTTTTTTTCCTTGCAGCAGTGTTTAAAATACTTCAAACATTTAATAACGTGTCTACTAGAGGTAAATATAAGGCTTTGAAACTCACTCTAAATCTTCGGATATATGTTTATTCTGATGAATTTGAATACGTCAGACTTATATATATATTATATGTGCATTGACATTTTTATACACATGTATTGATCATATATACAATACGCTCTATAAGTCTAGTTATTAGGCTTAATGAAGAGAGCAGAGGAGTTTTTCTGCTTTATTAACAATATATAAAACCACCATCAGTATAAAATCAGTAATATTGGATACTAATAATAAGATGCTACAGAAATGTGTAACGAAAACTTTAAAAAATGTGGCTTGAATGTAAAAAAAAGAAAAGAACAGATACATGTATCTGTGTGTATATGTATATATATATATATATATATATAGAGAGAGAGAGAGAGAGAGGAGAAAACGGTTCTGTCTTTTCAGTGACTTTCTTCATTTTATACACTGTTTTATCAGCAAGCAACGATTTTTCAAACCTACACTACAACATTTCCTTCATGAATTTGCGGTATGTGTTAAAGACTTGTAAAATAATTCAAACTATTATATTAAATAGTTTTTAATATAATAAAAAACGTGCAGTTTATACAAATATTTTCATGTAATAGTACGATGTGAATATTTTGCTGTTTCTTTTTATTGAACGTACGCCCCACTGTAAAGAACGTTCATAAGAAGAAAACATTTCAGAATATTAAGTTTCGTCTACTAATTTCCTCTACACTAAGGAAGCAGACGTTCATTAGAGTAATGTAGTTGAAAGTTTTCTTTTGTTTCTATATAAGTGTAAGTACTTAGCTGACTAACCTTTTACCCACCCACCCCAGTGGCTCAGCGGTATGTCTGCGGACTTATAACGCTAAAAACCGGATTTCGATACCCGTGGTGGGCAGAGCACAGATAGCCCATTGTGTAGCTTTGTGCTTAATTCAAAACAACGACTAACCTTTCAGCAGAGTTTGTTATATAGAAATGTAAACGTAAGTAAATCAAAGTAAGCGGTCGGAGAAGTGAATTTACTTTTGTGCACCCTAGTGATAAAATGAAAGACGTTTTAAAAAATAATAAGAACAATTTTCAGTATTTTCACTTTATTTTATTTAAGTGAGAAATTATTTTACGCTATACAAGTTTTATAATGTTCCGTAATTCAAATGAAAAGCAATGCTATCTATGGATAGAAACTGAATGCTTATCACGAAGATATTTCACGTAATTCTTTGCAGTATAGAAATTAAGTTAAATATAGTTAGGTTACGTCTAAAAAGCTCGTAAATAGGGCTTGTATTAATTGTCCATTGAATTTTTGTCACATGTTATTTGGGTACAAAGTCTTTCAGAGCCTGGATGTATTTTTCTCTCCTGCTTTGGACGTTACTACAGATTATGTGATAAGAAAATCATGAAGCAACTATTGACTGGTTGTTCTTGATCATCGTAAGGATATGAAATGGATATCTCTTCTGGCTGGCGAACACCAAGAAAACGACATCATGTTAATCAATCTACAAAGTAAAATATATGGACAAAGTTGTTTCTATCTGATCTGTCATATAATCTTTAACCATTTAAAAAAGATTATATTAATTCGAAATACTAGAAGAAAATAGAGTTCAAACATCCACGAAAAAGGCGTTCTTTTCAGATTGAAAATATAACACAACAAACTGAATTAAAGTTTAAACTTTTCTTCCCTACGTCAGAGATTCAGAATTCCACGTGCAACGTCTTCACTGTAAAATATCAACAAAACAAACCGCAAGAAATTAGTTGGTTTCTTTATTCATGGAACACGTGTTTATAACATTCCAAAAGTTTGTGAAGGCGCTGCAAGACGTGAATATATAAATATATATTTATATATGTATTAGTTAAATTAAGTAATTACATTTAAATGAAGTTAAATAACTAAACAAAATCATAAGGAAGGACTGCGTTAGAAACAGCAAATTCCAACCTCTACAGGCTACAAAGTGGGATTGTAAAATGTATCCTAGGTTTTGGAGGTGACTGCGGAAGTAGGACCCACATTGCAGTGGGGATATATCGTCTATCAGTCTTAATTTCCAATTCTCTAGTCTCACATAAGAAGATTAGAAATTAGGAGAGTGAGACATGGGCTCTCAAGCCCACAACGTCCCACATCTATATTACTCTTAACTGCCTGCAGACAGTTGTGGGAAAGTGACTGCTTTCCCAAGTTAAAATAAAAAAAGATAAACATGAAAAAATGAAAAAAAAGTAATTAAATTAGAAAATAAAATTAAAAGTTAAACAAAGCAATAAGGTATTACCATTTGGGGGCAAGCAAAATGAAACTTACCTCTTAAAGTTAGTATTCCTGCCCCCAGTGAAAAAACTCCCAGGGTACAAGTTATAATGTGCGATTATAAAATGTAACCTGGGAGCTTTTCAATTAGTGCAACATTTTTCGTTGAATTTATTTTTGTTTCGGCTTGTTTCAAGTTATAACAAACTAATATAATTAGTCAGAAGTTTGGATTTGTTGTTTTTAACGCAGTCGTTTCTTGTGATTTTGTTTATTTAACATCATTAAAAGGTATTTATCTTCTCTAATGTATATATATATATATCACATTCATACATATATACTAAAATTAAATCTTTCTATTTTGCTTCATACCTCCCGAAAATGAGGTTTTTATTCAAGAAAATAATTAACTTCACTTTTGTACATCTTCGAATTACTTTAATGATAAGTTTTACTCTTCCTAACTTGTTTGAGTTACTCACTCAAAAGTCTAAGGGATTATAACTCTGAAATCCGGATTCCGATATCAATGATTAGCACGGTATATATATATCCCATTGTGTAGCTTTGTTCTAGCAACAAACAAACAACCTATTTCTAAACATTAAGTCTCAGTACAGGGTGTACCAAACGACTAGTCCCATAAACACAAATAAAATGTATTGTAGTTAGCCCGCTGTTCACAACTTTACTTTCTTTCTTGTATGCGATAATGACAAACAAATGTTTACATTCTGTCCTTGAGATATTAGTTTGGTAACTCTCACAGTGCCGGATTTTTTTAGACACCCTGTGAAAACGTTCATCAAGTTTTATTCAAATAAATCAGTATTAATACCCAGAAAGCTATAAAACATATACAAATAGTATTGCAAGCTGTTATTAGCTTTTTTAGACAACGGAATGTCAGCGACGATTCGTACTTGTGAACAACAAAAGTGTGAAAGCTATATGAAAAACGTGATTTACCTCGACAGAAAGCAGTCAACGACTTATTTCTAAACGAACTCTGAAAAATCACTCTCTCAGTGATTAACTTTATTTACAGCTGAATATTAGCGTCATTTCTAAGAAGGAAAGGAATTCAGTAACATAGAACCTTAAATATTATGCATAACCTTATAGGAATGAACAAGATAAATAAGCTACATGAACATCTCCCAGTGATCTGTTTCTCTCGTTTTTTTATTTTGGTTTTACCCATTGGTCTCGCGGTATTGCAAAGAAAATACTTTTACAGGCGCTATCAATTTTCTGCCTTTAACCTTATAACCAAAGAATATTCGTAGACTCGAACCTTACTGCGTGGTTGCCTACATAGACAGAATTTCAATCAATACTGACAAAGTAGACGTGGCGGACTTAATGTGGAAATGAGAAATTAAAAAGTAAATGCAGAACAATCAATGGTATCTTGACGTAACTAAAATGAAAATTTGGAGCCTGCTGTTTCATAGTTATGCCTAGTTGCTTGAATACGGTGTACGGTACCAAGTGACTTTAAGACTTAACAAATATTAGTGTATGTTATTCGGCTAATAAAAATGTTTATTCTGTTTTGTTTACCAAGTAAACGTCACCTCAAAACCCGATTTTTTCATATATGTTTAGGTCTTATTAAATAAACAACGGCATTGACAAATTCTTGTTAATGTTCTGAAACCAACATCAAAGCAACTACTACTCGCATTAGGGAAGAACAGAGTGATTTGTTATTCACAACCAGGTTTATAATTTGCTGTTTGTCAAAACAAGGTTGTCTTAAAATTTAAATATTCAATAAATGTATTGTGCTCGCCTCAAGTAGTTAAGTTCGAATTTTAACTGTAAAAGCCCTCATACTTATAGCTGAGCCAGTGAGGAGGCACTTTCATTTTGAGCAATGTTCTTAATAACAGTTTAATTGCATTTCATAAACAAAATTTACACAATTCTGATCCTCTTGAGTACTAGCGTATTTTATCAACTTAGCAGAAGTCTGAAAAGTATTTAATTACGTGATTTGTGTATCAAAAATGAGAATTTAATTTGTAAATAATGAAAGGAAACGCCTTGTCATCAATGTAATAAATCCTTTTTTGTGTGCATTTCTTGAAAAATATTAAATATGCTATCCCAGTGGCACGTCCTGTGTCTCCAGTTTTACACTAGAAACCAAGTTTCGATACCCTTGGTGGTCAGATCACAAATAGCCCGTTATGTAGACTTGTACTTAACTTCAAGCAAGGAAGCTAAAGATACTGAATCACTAAAGTAATAAAAATTTATTTTGATAAAGTACTCATTGCCTTAAACATTGATTTTTGAGAATGGATCATTTAAATTTAATATTAAAAAAATATTTTGTTTAAAATTGAAAACATGATTACATTGTCACTTTCTGGAATTTATTTCTACGACAAACTCCGAGAGAATTCATGGATCCTACGTGTTCAAGGGTTGATTCATGGTCTAAATTGTTAAGATCCGTTCCGGTTCTGTGGTCAGCACAGTGGAGGCCCAGCTAGGAACTCTCTTAAATAGGCCTAACATCAAACTGCATGCGTCACTCAACTCTAAAGTATAACGGCATCAGACACAAATTATATCTGTTCCATCATGTAGCCAGTGAAGCAGAAGAACTGCTTCGTTGTCGGAGAAGGTCGAGTGCATCGTTATTGGTTCGTGGAGTAAGCTAATTCCTAAAACACTGATCTCAAGCCGACAGCGCGAGTCGATACCAAACGCTGATACCAATGTTCTTTTTTGCGGGAGTAGAAACGATTACTTGTCAATAGAACATGTTTTACAATCAAACATAGACGAGTTATCAAATAAGTATTTGTCAAAATGAAGCCTAATCATCATTGACGTATTTATAATAAGGAACTTTTTTCCTAAAACTGGGTAAAAACCTTCTAGATACGGTGAAAGAAAAACATCAAAGTTGATACGAAAAGTTATATTTTATAATAAAAAAGTAGTCCTTTTAATACATGTTCTTGTTGTTGTTCTAATATAAAGTCCCTAGTTTGACAAACAATCCCACTATTCGTTGGTAAAAGAGTAGCCCAAGATTTGGCGGTGAGTGTTGATGACTAGCTTCCTTTCCTCTGGTCCTTTTAATAAATGTTCTTCTTGTTGCTCTAATATAAAGTCCCTAGTTTGATAAGTAGTTCAAAAGTCGTAATAAACCGGTTTTATACTGCTTATATTTTTTACCATCCTCTTCCCTTATTTGTCAGATGATTTAATTTTCACTGTAAAATTATTAGTCGTCGTTCCTTATAAAAATTTTTAATATTAAGAATTTTTGTTCTCAGCGAAGTCTTCGGTTTTGAACTTTTTTTTTCTCCTTCAAGAAGCAGTGAAACTAATATAATATAAAAACAAAACAGGGGTAAAATAACACATTTGGAAAATGTTAAATATATTCCATAAAATAAAACATAATTTGCTGCTCTCTTTCACACACAGTGGAAGCTGATTGTATCGTCTTTTACTTGATTTATGATAATCAATAGTAAAATAAGGAAAAAGGGAGTTTCGCTGTGCGTAACTTACTAAAATGTTTTGTGACACAGTTGTTATTATAAGTATCTTGAACTGTCGCTTCTCAATATGCAAAAAAAAATCAGCTCAACGAAAGCTCGTTCTGTATCTCTATACGTTCTAAAGTGAAGTTAGGAAGAACTTTATTTGGATATTTCGTACTAAATCATTGGGAACAGTGACATTTAATTAAAGAGACAATAAATATAATGATATGCTTCTTCTCTAATATACTCCTAAAACACATTATTTTGCTGCCCTCACACGCGAATACTTATCCCTCAAAAGAACACCAAGCAATTACCGAGGAAGCAAATCAGAAACATAAACTAGTAAGATGGAAAACTCTGAGGTAATTCCGAGAAACACTGGCAATTCTTAATGTTGTCAACTTTTTTTTTCCCCCTCACGCTAGCTCAGGAAAATTCTCCTTAAAATAATTTAAGAGAGATGCATCATAATTAGAAATATCTTCTACCCTAAAGTTAATCAAAGTCTTAATGCTGGTGTTAGCTCTGCATACAAAGAAGAATTGAATCTGTTACATTTCTTTTCAGTTTTGAACGACAAGCACGTGTGTTGCAGTTTCTTCAATAAATTTCTGAGGAAAGTTTTAAACGAACATTTGCGTACGGACAAAAGATTCTGTATATATACTTGTTATGTATTACAAAACTTCGAAATCCTACGTAATTATATTTTATCGTTTGAATCATTGTTAAATGTCCCTTGAGACGGTTGGTTTTTGAATTTCTCGCAAAGCTACACGAGAGCTATCTGAGCTAGCCGTCCTTAATTTAGTAGTGTAAGACTAGAGGAAAGGCAACTAGTCATCATTACCCACCGCCAACTTTTGGGCTACTCTTTTACCAACGCATAGTAGGATTGACTATCACATTATGACGGGAATTCGAACCTGCGACCCTCAGATTAAGAGTCGAGTGGCTTAACCACCTGGCTATGCCGGACACCTTCTGTTGATACAGATCAAAGAAAATTCCTAATGTTTACATAAACAAAAAAAACTTTGGGCATTGTAAGAAAGTGTATGTTGACTCTTCAGGGAAATATGTTTGTGGTCTTTCACCAACAAAGTTAACCTGACAAAGGATGAATTTAGATTCGGTATATATATATTTATATGTATCACAAAGAAAACTTTAGTAAAAACAGTTTCACTCCTAAGAGAAACCAAAATAAATTGGCTCGTTTAAAGTAGAGCTCGAGGCCATGCAACGTTTTTTGCAGATATACTCAGAATGGCTAGAAAACATTCTTTAACAGTTATACTGTATTTGCACTGCATTAGTACGGTAAACTGTGCAACATATCCTGTATGCGGAATATTCTTTCACACCAATATAATTTTCAGGAGGTATTAAAAAACTGTTTTGCTGTAATACCATCTAGTTTAGGCTTAACAAATATAGTAATAAATAAATAAATACCTATTGTTTATATAAACTTCTCTGTACGCGAACAAACTTTGCGCTTTATCTAATCCACGGCAGAGATACAAAATGCATGAATAAATGTTGTATTATAGATGACACAAATGTCATTATTTTAATTTTTTTATTTAACAGTGATACTCTTACGTTAAGGTTAGTTAGGACTAACGAGAAATATTTAACAGTTGTGTTTTTGTTTTGAAACATTGGTAGGTTTAACAGATACCACTCGGTAATTAGCAGCAAGAACATTATCGTCAGCTGTACGGTTTGTTTAATAGAACTGAAATTACGTATGTGTGAGTAAGTTCATCATCAGAATAAGTCAGAATAATGATAATGAATTGAGTTCAATTTTTCGGTGGAGAAATAGCTAAGGGACACATTTTCTACTTTAGCACATTTTAGGATCTTCTTTTACCATATTTTACATTCCTGTCTCTTCGAGTCTCTTTGTCTATGTTACGTAAGTCACTAAAAATTAGCTTTCGATAGCTCAACTGTTGAAGAGTGTTACATCAATGCGTGGCATACCAGTTGCAATTAGCGTTGTAATCCTTCAGATTTACCGTTGAGCCACTTGTCCAGTTGCACTTTCCAAAAACGTATACAAACAATTTCCTATCACTCCCAACACACACATTTTTTAGACAGAAAGATAGTTCTAAACTTAAATCATATTTGAACGTTTATTAAAGTTAACAGTCATTTTTTTAGCTTTAGTTGCAGACTAAATTCTCACAACCTGTTTTTACGGAGTACCATTTTTTTTCTACTTAAATTTTATAACCAGACCTTGACTTAAACATTATACGTGAACTCATTGTATATTAAAATATTAATGAAAGACTTAAAATACGAACTTAAACTTTTAGATAAAGTAACAAAAGACTAAGTTTGGTTTGAATCTCGCGCAAAGCTACAAGAGGGCTATCTGCGCTAGCCGTCCATAATTTAGCAGTGTAAGACTATAGGAAAGGCCGCTAGTTATCGCCACTCACCGCCAACTCTTAGGCTACTCTTTTGCCAACAAAGAGTGGGATTGATTATCACATTATTATGCTTTCACGGCTTAAAGGGCGAACATATTTGGTGTAACGGTGATTCAAACCTGCGACCCTCGGATTACAAGTCGAGTGTCTTAACCACCTGACCATGCCAGGCCCGCACGACTAAGACTGTCATAATAAAATCAAGACGTTAAAAGATTATATACAGTAATAAAACATGGATGGAGATGCATCATTGCGTATTAATGAACGTGATTGGTTAAGCAACGCCAACCAAAATAAGTTCGACCATAAAAGATATGCTAACTGAAAATGATAAGACAATGTTAACTATATAGCAAAAGTCATAAATGAAATAATCGTCCGTCTTGTTGAACTATAAATAATAGAAGAAAAGAGCGTTAAACCTGGAAGTTATGATGGTGGAGAAACAAAGTAAGGTGAATATAATCAAGTCTATTGCATCTACGTCATCCTCATAAGAGCTCGATGAAGGCTTTAGAAAACACGGGTATTACTATTCACGAGAAGTATACAAGTCATGTAAAAATTTTGGACAAGACACTTTGTGAGCACTTTATACAACAAGTTCTTGGGTTCTGAAGCAAAACTTGAATAAAAATTTTCTTTCCATCTCGATGCTGTCAGCAGTAGTTAAATAAAACGTGTAACAGTTGAAAGTTACACGGATAATATGAAACATTGAAAAAACAACTAATTGCTAGAATAGAAGTAGTGATGTTGAAAATCCATTTGATATATTAGCGTGCCAGTTGCACGTTTACGGACGTACAACGTTAAAATCCGAGGTTCGAATCACACTGCAGAAAGCCCGCAGGTATTTACTGTATACCTTTGTGTTAAAACAATCAACCATAAACATGAATTTTCATGGATTCTTCATGTATAAACCAAAGAAGTTTTCATTTAAGTTGTTTTAAATATTTGTCTAAAACTACTACAGTTTACATTAATAATCACAAAGTCATCCTATCTTACACAACCGCTTTTGTCTGGTATGCAGTTATAGTTGTCAGCGCAATCTGGTGTCAGTAATTAATCCTTCAAGCAGTCGTAAAATTAAGGAGTTTTGCCTCTGAAAGATCATGCCCAAAAAGTATCATTTTCATCACACAAATGCTCGTGAAACCCATCTGTGTAATTGAATAATGTTCTTGTGACAGCGTGCTACTAAACAGAAAACCAAAACTACTCACACAGGATTATTCTCGTGGATTTCCATGAATTATTGTATTATTTGTACATGTATATGTATATATTTATTGATCTTTACAAACCTGGTTTTGTTCATCTATGCATAGCATTATAAATTTCCTTTTAAAGAGCTATTTAACCTCCAAGATTTTGTGGGGTTTCTTTGGTTGGCTTTTATGAATATTTTCAGCACATTTTTGCATTCTTACCAGTGGAAACAAGCAACAGACAAACCAAAGCACGTTGGCTTACATATAACAACATGAGACATGTTTATTAGAGCTTTAACAATAAATAGACTTTAGCTATCCACATCTCTTTGATCTTTAAAACAAGATAATGAGACAAAGAGATTCCACTCTCCCGCGACCCTTTATCTTACAAGCAGGTTTCTACTACCAGTACATCAGATTCTTCAAAATCGAATCAGTTGATCGCTTGGATAGACCTGATTTCTTCTGCTAAATTAGGACTAAATATTTTTTATTTTTTATTTTGGAAAATAGGCACGAAAACAAAATTCCTCCCATTTAGGTTCTAGAGTATTATAAGAACCATTTTAACGAATAGGTTCTTAGTCTGTACTACCATTTAATCTGACTATTAAAACACTTTCGATTAAATCCTTTATTAGTTTAGGTTTAGCGTTCTAACGCGAAAAGTAAAACTAAAAAAAAGGTACCTTAGTTTAATAACATTCAATCCAAAAGAGCGACTACCTGTAAATATTTTATCAGAGTTTCTTTCTTTTATTGCACAACAGATGCAAACAGAAGAAATTCCTTTAAATAACATTTCGATTTAATGTCTTCCAAAATATTTTATCTATTATCTTTTATAACGTTATTTAACTACTAACGATAGCTAAAAACGTATCGAATAAAATTAATTATTTGGTCAATGTATGTATACTACGTATCTTCAGGTGGGAAAGAGGTAAAGCTATGGGTTCGATTTCCCTCGGTTTACATAGCAGATAGCCTGATGTGGTTTTGCTATAAAACACACAATTACACGGCGTAAATATCACGTGAGAACAATGTTATAGCTTCGTTCACAAATTCTGGTACAGATTGAAGCGCAACTTTCTCTGCATCATTGTTTTTATTGTTGTTTTTTTTATTTGTTTGTTTCTTGTTCTAGAAAACAAAACAACTTCAATACTTACAACACTGTGTAATAAACAATAATAGCTACAAACACAGTGTAATAAACAACAACAGCTACAAACACAGTGTAATAAACAACAATAGCTACAAACACAGTGTAACAAACAACAATAGCTACAAACACAGTGTAATAAACAACAAAAGCTACAAACACGGTGTAATAAACAACAATAGCTACCAACACGGTGTAATAAACAACAATAGCTACCAACACGGTGTAAAAAACAACAATAGCTACCAACACGGTGTAATAAACAACAATAGCTACAAACACAGTGTAATAAACAACAATAGCTACAAACATATTGTAATAAACATCAATAGCTACAACCACAGTGTAATAAACATCAATAGCTACCAACACAGTGTAATAAACATCAATAGCTACAAACACAGTGTAATAAACATCACTAGCTACCATCACGGTGTAATAAACAACAATAGCTACAAACACAGTGTAAGAAACATCAATAGCTACCAACACAGTGTAATAAACATCAATAGCTACAAACACAGTGTAATAAACAACAATAGCTACAAACACAGTGTAATAAACAACAATAGCTACAAACACAGTGTAAGAAACATCAATAGCTACAAACACAGTGTAATAAACATCAATAGCTACAAACACAGTGTAATAAACAACAATAGCTACCAACACGGTGTAAAAAACAACAATAGCTACTAACACGGTGTAATAAACAACAATAGCTACAAACACAGTGTAATAAACAACAATAGCTACAAACATATTGTAATAAACATCAATAGCTACAACCACAGTGTAATAAACATCAATAGCTACCAACACAGTGTAATAAACATCAATAGCTACAAACACAGTGTAATAAACATCAATAGCTACCATCGCGGTGTAATAAACAACAATAGCTACAAACACAGTGTAAGAAACATCAATAGCTACCAACACAGTGTAATAAACATCAATAGCTACAAACACAGTGTAATAAACATCAATAGCTACCAACACAGTGTAAGAAACATCAATAGCTACCAACACAGTGTAATAAACATCAATAGCTACAAACACAGTGTAATAAACATCAATAGCTACAAACACAGTGTAATAAACAACAACATCTACCAACACGGTGTAATAAACAACAATAGCTACAAACACAGTGTAATAAACAACAATAGCTACCAACACGGTGTAATGAACAACAACAGCTACCAACACAGTGTAATAAACAACAATAGCTACAAACACAGTGTAATAAACAACAATAGCTACCAACACGGTGTAATGAACAACAATAGCTACCAACACAGTGTAATAAACAACAATAGCTACCAACACAGTATAATACTTCCTTATCTAAATTCAGTTAAAGTGTGCAGCGATTTTAGAAGAAAAAATGTAAAATCGTTAGGTTCTTTTCTGGGAATTTCACCCTCCTTGTTTCTTACAATTTCTTGACTTGTTTATAATACCCTGTAATAAAAAACACGTTACCAAAAGCTTTATCTCAATTACGTCTTCTCTAGGAATTTCACCCTGCTTGTCCCCTACAATTCCTTGACTTGTTTATAATACCCTGTAATAAAGAAACACGTTACCAGAAAATGTTTCAAATCCATTTTTAAATTGTCTAATCCCCAATTATAGAAATAAAGAAATAAGCAGACCCAAACTTATTACGTTTATTTACAATAATGAAGTCGTAATGGAAATGGCATGCTCCCAAAATAATGAATACACTAAGGTCACTCAGAATTGAGAAATCACCAATTATTCTCTTAGTCTTCTATTGAAAATCTAACAAGTATTCTTTAACAATCAAAGAGAACGTATTCATTAAAGGAGCATTACGTTAAAGATTCCTCACTCTTCTCTCCAGAAACGGCTATTCGTGTTCTTTCACATGTGTGTTCTGTTTCAATCATAAATTCAATAAACTCTTCTCATTTCCACCTCATGCGAAACTACCGGAAAGGCGAGTAATACATACACATATATTGCACAGAGGAAATCATTTTAAGTCAAGCTTGTTTGCAGTCAGCTATGTAATGATTTGTGATAGTCAGTGCTTTGTGAGCTAGAAGACGCAATACATTTCTCAAATCAGTTTTCATCATTAGTCAAAGTAACCAAGAATAACAACTTCTTTCTGACAAATACAAGTCTTTTGAATCAATAAACAAAGCGAACTTTATACACGGCCTGAAGGTGTATTGATTTTGCTTGAAATCGAGTTACATATTAAAGAGTTTGTTTCTCATTTTAATCAGAAAAAATTTAGAATAACACTGACGTCAGTAAATTACGAAGTTAGCTGATTGGTCTATAAAAAAAACAAAGATTGTAGATCATGTGTCGTTTGCTTTTCTTTTTTAAGCTGTGTATACACAGATAAAACAGATACAATTCAGTTTTTTATGTTTATTTTAAGTGAAAACATTGTTAAGTTTAGTCTAAAAGAAACATTAAAAACACCATTTTTGCAATTTTTAAGATATTTTCTAATCCAGCTGATATTAACAAAAATTGGGCCCCGACATGGCGAGGTGGTTAAGATACTCGACTCGTAATCCGAGGGTTGCGGGTTCGAATCCCCGTCCCACCAAACATGCTCGCCCTTTCAGCTGTAGGGGCGTTAAAATGTGACGGTCAATCCCACTATTAGTTAGTAAAAGAGCAGCCCAAGCGTTGGCGGTGGGTGGTGATGACTAGCTGCCTCTCCTCTAGTCTTACACTGCTAAATTAGGGACGGCTAGCGCAGATAGCTCTCGAGTAGTTTTGCACCACCAACTCTTAGGCTACTCTTTTACCAATGAATAGTGATATTGACCGTCACATTATAACGCCCCCACGGCTGAAAGGGTAAGCATGTTGGGTGCGACGGGGATTCGAACCCGCGACCCTCGGATTACGAGTCGAACGCCTTAACACGATTGGCCATGCTGTGCCCGCCTGTGCAGCCTTGATATTTTATTTATTTAGTTTAATTTGTAAAATAAATAAAGTAGCTTGTAGCTCGATTAAAACACAATACCCATTTGTTTCAAATAAGGCATTGTTTTTATTAAAGGAACAATCTAGAGTTTACAAGTGTGTTAACATGAACTACATTAATATGTTTAACTGAAGGGACATTGGAAGGTAATTAAACTACAAATAAAATCATGTGAACTTGACTAAAAGTAAATCTTGATAATGATTGGTTGTTTTTTTCACCATTCCACCTTGCTGAAGCGACTAGTAATCTCTTCGAATCCCGTCACAGAAAATGTTCACCCTTTCAGAACTTTTATCTTGTTTTCGTATCGGACAACATTTCGAGCTATTTATATGCAAAAACGGCTCGTTTGGGTTGAGAAAATATTTTACATGGAAGAGCGAACAACGTTTCGACCTTCTTCGGTCATCGTCAGGTTCACAAAGAAAGAGGTAACTGACCGGAAGCTGACCACATAAAAACCACGAAACCATATACTGCTGTATACCATATATTCCTGACATCAGCAAACAAATAACCAGCATTTGGCAAAAATTAGTAACAAAATATAACATTCCAGTTAATACCAAATTTGTTCAAAAACCAGGCACAAAACTGAGGTCTATACTATGTAAAAACTACACTGACAAACACCATACCAACATTATTTATAAAATACAATGCGATAACTGCCACGACTTTTATATTGGAGAAACAAGTAGGAAAATGGAAACCAGATTCAAAGAACATAAAAGTCACCTTCACACGTTTTCGAACACTGCAAGTCAAATAAACACAACATAACCATAGAAAACACTCAAATACTAAATAAAGAAACAAACATAAACAAACGCAAAATTAAAGAAGCCTTACTTATACAACAACTTAAACCCAAAATAAACCAATATAAAGGAACGCCTTTATACCTATATTAATATAATAAAATAAATAAAATTATATATTCAAACATCTAATACCGCCCTCTACATTTCGACACACAGTTACACAACCCCTTTCAAGCATGTGATCAGCTTCCGGTCAGTTACCTCTTTCTTTGTGAACCTGACGATGACCGAAGAAGGTCGAAACGTTGTTCGCTCTTCCATGTAAAATATTTTCTCAACCCAAACGAGCCGTTTTTGCATATAAATTTCTCAACAAGTGGGTTTCTCGACATCACTGATTATGATTTCGAGCTATTTATTGTTTCATACTAAGTCTTTTCATTATAAAACCAAAGCAGAAGTGAGATATATATTGTGTCCTTTTATAACTGTCAAACCGGTCGACCGACTGTCACCAAACCTAACACGTACTTTTAGGGTCATGTGGAAGAACATGAGAGGTCGGAGTTTAATCCGACTCTCTATGTTATTCCCTCAAAATTCCTATATCTTTTCCATGAGTTGTGTCTTCTTAAAACTGGCGAAGTTCTGGACCCACTGTCACCAAACTTGTATCATGCAAATATTTGAATTGGTGCTTTAAAATATATAAAAAACTAACGAATGAGGTTTTAATGACCCTCAAAATTTCGGATACAAAGGCTAATTACCGATCACTAAGCTGAACAGATATTTAAAATAATTAACTCTTTATCTTGTAACATAACAATAAACTTCAAACCAACAATTTTCAAGGCTTGAAAAACGTAAAGAATTATATTGTTATGTTACTTAAAATCACGAAACCAAGTTTCCAGCCAAAGATCCCTGAGGCAGGTAATGTTGCAATTGGTTCTTAGATTGTACAGATCCTTCAACTATGAGTTCCAAACATGCCATACGATAGTTTAGCTATTTCTTTATATTATATCAACTAGCTACAAACTTACTAAAATATTAAGTTCTTTGCAACCCTTCTTTTAAAAAAAAATCACTCTAAGACGCGAACTGGTGAATTCTAAAGGAATATTATGCAAATTATATCTTGCTATTTCGCATCTGATTTGTATGCAGATTCTGTTTATGTTTCACCTAATTTACCGTGTAATTCGAAAATCTACTTAAATGGTCCCTAATATAAGAAATGTATGGTAAGTGGTTAGGGCATTCGATTCGCAATCTGAGAGTTGCGAGTTCGTCTCCCGTTTACAACAAACATGCTCACCCTTTCAGCCGTGAGGACATTATAGTGTGATGGTCAATCTCATTATTCATTGGTAAAAGAGTAGCCTAAGAGTTGGTGGTGGGCGATAATGACTTCCCTCTAGTCTTACAATGCTAACTTATAAATGACTAGTGCATATAACTCTCGTATAGCTTTGCGCAAAATTACAAAACAAATAAACAAAAAACTAGCTAAAATGTTGATATTAATTAATGTATCTCTTTCATCTTAATACGCTATAATTGCACACTTACATTCAAAGCTGTAATACTGATGAAAAGTTTTATCTTTTGAGTAGTCCCTTGGTGAGCCAATGGTAAGTTTGACGGCTTATAACAAAAAATCCGTTTTCTGTAGTAGACAAAGCGTGGATACGCCATTGTTCAGATACGCGATAAAAAAAATAAAACTGTTATTCCCATGTTTTAACCACTCGAACCACTTAGAGTAGTGTGTTTTCTGTCAGTCAGTTCAAAGACACTAATATGACGTCAAATAAGGAATGCTTAACGTTGCAATTTGTACTGTCGTGACGTCAGTAAAACGTGCACATGCCATAAATGGCGAAACAATTGATGTATTATCTAGGATGGCCCGGCATGGCCAAGCGTGTTAAGGCGTTCGACTCGTAATCCGAGAGTCGCGGGTTCGAATCCGGGTCGCACCAAATATGTTCGCCCTCCCAGCCGTGGGGGTGTTATAATGTGACGGTTAATCTCACTATTCGTTAGTAAAAAGTAGCCCAAGAGTTGGCGGTGGGTGGTGATGACTAACTGCTTTCTCTCTTGTCTTACACTGCTAAATTAGGGGCGTCTAACGCAGATAACCCTCCAGTAGCTTTTCGCGAAATTCAAAACAAACACTCAAAACTCTGCAGGCTACAACACAGCATGACACATAAATTTCAAAAGCAAGAAATACTTGTTACTCCTAATTTTGGTTTTATTCACTCTTGAAACAGAACATTTTCGGGGTCTTTGCGGAAATACATCTAGGGTGTATTTCTATTTGTATGTGTATAGCATATTTCTCTCTTCAACAGTTGTACATATTTTACACGCGCTTCAGTTTATACGAAAATACTGTTTAAGTATTGTATATCAAATCACAAACTTATAGTGTTACTATTTCAGTTGTTAGAAGCCTAGCTGTTTTACTGTAGACCATTTTGGTCGCCTGTACTCAACTGGATGTATTCATCTACGGCAATAATATATTAACTTCAAAATAAATAAAAGCGAAATAATATTTAGGGCCAGTTGCGGAAGAGAGCGAGACACCAATAACGACGAGCTTTGGTCTTGCAAGAACAAATTAAACGCACAATTTCATCGGAAAATAATTTCAAACCTGGGAACAAGTTCCCGAGATAATTTGCATAACGTGAGCCAAAGTTGACTTTTATTAACGTAATAACAAGAAGTATAATTCTAAACAACTTCTGTTACTGAAACGAATGCGATAAATATGAAAGAAAAAATAAGGAAAAGCTTGTTTGTTTGTTTGTTTTTGAATTTCGCACAAAGCTACTCGAAAGCTATCTGTGTTAGCCGTCCCTAATTTAGCAGTGTAAGACTAGAGGGAAGGCAGCTAGTCATCACCACCCACCGCCAACTCTTGGGCTACTCTTTTACTAACGAATAGTGGGATTGACCGTCACATTATAACGGCCCCACGGCTGAAAGGGGGAGCATTTTTGGTGCGACTGGGATTCGAACTCGCGACCCTCGGATTACGAGTTGAACGCCTTAACACGCTTGGCCATGCCGGGCCAAGGAAAAGTTACAGAATAGAAAAGTAAATAAACATAGGGCACACACATATATGTACAATAAAGTTATATTTCTATTTTGTTGTATGCTTCTTATAGATTGTTCAATTTTCATATATCATTGGACTATTAGTAAACGCTTATTTTTTACTTTGGAATGCCTGCGTCACAAAATTTTCTGAATTTATCTTCCTGAATTATAACTACCAAGAGAAAAACATGAGGTCCAGCCGAGTAGCTTGTCTTCATGTATTTCGTATTAACCACATGCTATTGATCTTAATGTCTAATAAAGATCGTATTTACACGAAGAAAATATCAATTTAACTATCGTTGTTCAGTAATGTTTATCTTTAAATGAGCCTTGTTATCTGTCGAGAAAAACACGTGCCTGTCACGAAATATATAATTAAACCCATTACATGAAGTAAAGTATAAAGCATATGATATGTTAAAGTTGCATTAAATGTATGCGTGATATTGAGCTGTATATATATATATAACCGCTGTTGTTTAGGTCCTATTACAACGTGAATTAATAAAAAGAGAAAGGTTATAAATTGTTTCATTTCAAATTACCCCCCCCTTCCGGTACAGCGGTAAGTATACGGATTTACAACGCTGACATCAGGGGTTCGATTCCCCTTGGTGGGCTCAGCAGATAGTCCGATGTGGCTTTGCTATAAGAAAACACACAAGCACACTCATTTCAGATTTCCTCGCATAGCTTTATAAGGAATATCTGCGCCATCCCTAATTTGAAAACAATAAGCTAGAGCAAATATAGTTATTTTAACAGCACCTGCCAAACGCTCCGAGTTATTACTATCTAACAAAAAAGTTGGATTTGACCTTCACCCTCATTGTGCGTCTACGCCCCCAGAATGTGAGGCGTGGTTTTGCGTCAACGGAAAGTGAGCCTTGAACAATCGAATTCATAGTCTAAGTGTGGTTAACCACAATGGCCAAGTGCGATCCGATATTATAAATGAAATGATACGACTCTAGATATGAATGAGTGTGTGTGTGTTTTTCTTACAGCAAAGCCACATCGGGCTATCTGCTGAGTCCACCGAGAGGAATCGAACCCCTGATTCGTAGACTTACAGACATGTATGAACACAATCATTTTAGATATTTTAATAACCGATTAAACGTTACAATTTAACTTTGTTCACCGTCGCTCTTCAGTTTTATGTTACGTTCGAAATAACGTCATAGATTATAACTTTGTATAAATAATCTCCAAGTCTTATGCACACAGAGAATCTGAGGGGCGCGGGTTCGAATCCCCGTCGCACCAAACATGCTCGCTCATTCAGCCGTGGGGGCCTTATAATGTTACAGTCAATGCCACTATTCGTTAATAAAAGAGTAGCCCAAGAGTTGGCGGTGGGTGGTGATAACTAGCTGCCTTCCCTCTAGCCTTACACTGCTAAATTAAAGACGGCTAGTGCAGATAGCCCTTGAATAGTTTTGCACGAAAGTCAAAGCAAACCAATCTACACAGAGAAACGCCGGGTACTATAATGTTATTTTCTGGTTATTAATAAATAAACAAGTGTTCGTTAAACTACAAAGGACACAACAGTTTCGAAACTAAGCGAAACATTCTGTTTGACGTAATATAAAAACATACTTAGATTAATATTAAAATGCAAAAGAGAGTAAGAAATTCATCCAATGGAACCAGCGATCTCTCGTTGTTTTTTAATACAGTTAAAAAAGACTAGAGTTCCTTTAAACCAAGCCCTTTTTTTTCACTATCATAAACAGTAAAGAATGTTTCAGTTGCTTAAGAAAATCTCGATAAGTGTTTCTATGAGCGTTGAACCGAAAAAGAATATTAGGAAAATCAAAGAAAAACTTTAGGGCTTTCTGATACTCGAGCTCAAGAAAACAAAAGTCCAATCACGATGAACGGCTGGCGAAATTCATGCCTGATCAGTTTTACTGGTCTTCAAATAAAGAGGTTCACTATTCTTACTCTTCTTTCATTCATTATTCTTTCACTCGGTTTTATCTCTTTCTTTCTATCGTGACTATTGATGCATAATGATGTAATGCTTGGGAAAATAGTAATGATATAAGACGTAAAATGGTAAGCTACATCGGGGTTTATAACATGTCGTGTTACAACATTATGTCTGTTAACAATAGCTACTACGTTTGTGTACATCTTGTTTGTTTGTTTTTTTAATTTCGCGCAAAACTACTCGAGAGCTATCTGCGCTAGCCGTCCCTAATTTGGCAGTGTAAGACTAGAGGGAAGGCAACTAGTCATCACCACCCACCGTCAACTCTTGGGCTACCCTTTTACCAACGAATAGTGGGATTGATGGTCACATTATAACGCTACCACGGCTGAAAGGGTGAGCATGTTTGGTGCGCCGGGGATTCGAACCTGTGACCCTCGTGCTACGAGTCGAACGCCTTAACCCACCAAGCATGCCGGGCCTGTGTACATCTTCCAAAAATGTTTCCTACCTTAATGCCGTATACTTTATACGCTGTTCATAAGTTTGTATTATATTGTTGCAAGCTTGAGACGGCTTGACTTAAAGATAGGAGATGTGGGGTGTCCTCTTTATTCAGTATTTTAGTCGCGATTCAGAAGTGCCTCTAACGCTCGTATTTTCAGCTGTAGGTGCGTTACAAGGGTGAAAATCAATCCTGTTTTTCGGGTTAAATCTAAATGAAGTCCTTTTTACCTGTAGCTCAAACTTATAGACGGCTATACGCTTCAACCCTGGCCATTTAGCCCATAAGATCCCATTGATGCATTAATGCCAGTGTGTACTAACGGTGCTAACGAAGGCAGTAAAGAAAATATCAAAGATTGCTTATTGTTTCAAATTTGCTTGAATAAAATGTAAAAACAACAACAAGCAATAATAAACTTCACATATGTGATTTTTTTGGCATACGTTTTGTGAGTTTTTGTGTTTCTGATTGTCAAGGGGATTTGTTTAGGAACAATGCAAAGAAGAAAAAATCTTTCTGTGTTCTGTAGAGATAAAACAACATGGAAGACTCCTCTGAAATAAGGAGCTTTGTACGTATCTGTAAGTTCAACACATTGATACTAATTGCTGAGCTCGGGTTCATTCTCCATGTCTTAACATTCATTGTCAGCCCTTAATAAGTAGTGTATATCTTAACAACTCATAACATCAACTGCAAGTTCAAAACTAGGAGCAACCGATGATTCATCAACCACATAAGTAGAATTCACTACGTAGTTACAATATGAACAATGGACGATCTGTAAACATTATGACACAAACCAACCATGCACCCATTGTGGTCTTTCTTGTACTTTTGTATTTTTTTATTTTATGTTTGCTTGTTATTTTTTTAAGTTTGGCATGCTAGTGTGTTAGATATGTTCACGCCTATATAGAATATTCTGGAAAAACAGAATTCTCTCTGAAGATTTATGATCACTCCAATACCACTTCGAAGTTTCTTGTTTATTCCAGATTCAGGTGATACCTACAGCTATAATAAGTATAGAAGTAATTGGACTTATTCACCTATTATATATGTATATAACTTTCGCAACAATTTCTTTTTTTCATTGTTTTCTTTATTTACTTTTCAGCCAATACAAAGTCATTTTCATATTAAAGGAAATTACAACCATTTAATAACACTTTAATGATGTGATTCCTCAATCGTCAAAGCTTCCAAAAGATCTGGGCTTATCAAACACATATAATACAACCTTATCTATATTAATAGCACAGTAAAATTATAGCAAGGATGCTGCTATTGTCACACAGAGAGGTTTTCGAACTGATCCTTTGTTATGTGTTTAGTACGAACAATATTGAATTGATACTTTGTTCTGTGTTTAGTACGAACATTCTTGAATTGATACTTTGTTCTGTGTTTATTACGAACAATCTTGAACTGATACTTTATTATGTGTTTAGTACAAACATACTCGAACTGATACTTTTTCTGTGTTTAGTACGAACAGTCTCGAATTGATACTTTTTCTGTGTTTAGTACGAACATTCTTCAACTGACACTTTGTTCTGTGCTTAGTACGAATATTCTTAAATTGATACTTTGTTCTATGTTTAGTACGAACAACCTTGATCTGATACTTCGTTCTGTGTTTAGTACGAACATTCTTGAACTGATAATTTGTTCTGTGTTTAGTACAAACACTCTCGAACTGATACTTTGTTCTATGTTTAGTGCGCACTTTCGCAACAATTTTTTTTTTGTATACAGTCGATAAAAGTTTTTTTGACAAGTCATGATCTATAAACTTATTTAGGGAGACAACAGTACAGAATATATACGCTAGTTATTTTCTTTTGATGTGTTTATATATACAAGTAAATTTAAACAGTTATACTGAGCACGCTGTAATGGTTTAAAATTAACTTTTAATTAATATTCATTCTTATTATGTGTTCTTACACAAATAACTACATTTGCCCACTTCTATCCCTGCATCTTATTACTATCAAAAGAGTAGGAAGAAAATAATTAAAGGTTCAAAATCCAAAAGGGTAAAGTAATTCACTTAATCAGTTTCTTTGTAATGGCTATCTAAGTTAAAGTTTCTTCATATAAGGCTATATAAATATCCTTACTTGTACACGTGCCTTAACCTGTTGACTGCCAAGCATTTTAGCTGCTAGGCAGTTCCTATGCCGCATTTTTCATTTTGTAATTTTTTCGTGACGCTATTTTGGATCGAAAGTGAAACAATTTGTAAGTAGGTCAAATGCATGTATGGTGCTGAATGGCGTTGAAGTAAGGTATTATTGAGAACGAATTAACTCGTCCGTGGCACTGTGTTACCGATAGGCTCAGACGAATTATCTCGTCTACGGCACTGAACAGGTTAAATCATCATATTTCTCTTCAGTGAGAAATATAAGGAATATCGAAAGGTAATCACTTGTAACTCATTTGATTATCAAAGAAAAGTTGAAGTTTGAAGAAACAACATTTATTTAGACATACACTCCGAACTACAATGTAATTAACTAAACTGTTAAACACTTAGGAGAGTTTATATTCAGCTATCATGATGCCCGATCTTTCAACCCATCCATCTTTCTCAGCTTAAAAGCAAATCCAGTTCGTACTTTGGACGATAGACGATGTTTACTTGATAATTATAAACGTCGTTTCTAATTTTATAAGTAGGAACATTATAACAAGAGACACTTCAGAGTTTTCAGACACCACACTTATTGCAAATTTCAGTGCCCTTAATATTATAAAAGGAACACATTATTAGACACATTACAAACAATCAATTTCATACAACGAACGCTGTGAAGCAGAATTCATTCCAGACACTTGCCCTCGCTCAGCTTTTGTTATCAAAAGTAAGACAGCAAGAGGATCATATTTGGAGAACGACAGTCTGACAGATTAAGGATTTGTTCTCTGACAGAAATCCAAAAAATTAGTGAGAAAAAATTTAACTCTGTTCAGATTCCAAGACAACAACGAAACAAAGAATTATGTTTAGATATTTATTGCCCAAACCTATCAATCGCCAGCTGCCATTAACTGTTTATAGCTAATAATGGCCATGGCATAAAAATAGCGAAAACAAATAAAAATCGTTTTACTGCATAGTAAAAAACATGTATTGAATGAAATGAAATTCCACTTTTTTATTTCTTGTGTCATATTGTTCAATATAAATCCCAACTACATTAACCTTCATAGGTGATATTATTCAGCTACACGAAAAGTTTTATACTAAGATAAAAGCCCGGCATGGCCAAGCGTGTTAAGGCGTTCGACTCGTAATCCGAGGGCCGGGGCTCGAATTCCCCTCGCACCAAACGTGCTCGCCATTTCATCCTTGGTGGCATTATAGTGTGATGGGCAATCTCACTATTCATTGGTAAAAGAGTAGCCCAAAAGTTGGCGGTGGGTGGTGATGACTAGCTGCCTTCCCTCTAGTCTTACACCGCTAAAGTAGGGACGGCTAGCGCAGATAGCCCTCGAGTAGCTTTGCGCGAAATTCAAAACAAACATAACAGTGTAATTTACTTAATAGTTATTTTCTTACATAATACCGTTGTAGATTAAGCTATAATAACCATTTTGTGTATGAAGAATTACACATCAAGAAGAAATAAATATGCATATTTGAAAAGAAATTATCTGTTGGTCGAAAACAATTAATTGCACAGTTCTGTAAAGAAACTTAGAGTATAACAATTTGTTGTTTATCTACGTTTGTTTCCCTAACTCAAGTGCATTTAATAAATATATTCTTAATGCTTTCAGAGAATATTTTGGTATTAATAAAAACTACCTCATTAGTTTTACCTACGACTTTCATTAAAATTTACAATCTTGAAACGTGTACTTCAATAATTCACGATCATTATGAAGCAAATACAGATTTTTATCACTGAGCGAACAGGCGCTTCTATAAACCAACATTTCAATACATATTCTGTGATGAACTCCAATATAGATACTTAAACTGTGTCAGTAAATTTCTATTTTTAATTCTGTTTTATGTTTCTTAATAACTGGAGCATTGGTTTTGCTGTTGTTGTTTGTTATGTATAGAGGTGCAAAATCAGATATTTCAAGTCTTGTAATTATTTCATTTTTTATTGAAATGTTTAGACCTTTAATTACGGATATTCCAATATATTTCACCTAATACTTTAATTCAGAAATTAGTTAATTAGTTAGTTTTTTAATTTCGCGCAAAGCTACTCTAGGGCTATCTGCGCTAACCCTCCCTAATTTAGCAGTGTAAGACTAGAGGGAAGGCAGCTAGTCATCACCATCCACCGCCAACTCTTGGGCTACTCTTTTACCAATGAATAGTGAGATTGACCAT
Organism: Tachypleus tridentatus; assembly: GCF_004210375.1. Taxonomy (NCBI): domain Eukaryota; kingdom Metazoa; phylum Arthropoda; class Merostomata; order Xiphosura; family Limulidae; genus Tachypleus; species Tachypleus tridentatus. The sequence goes on along the minus strand of NC_134837.1, from coordinate 34,881,123 downwards.
CACACTATAACGCCACCAAGGATGATATGGCGAGCACGTTTGGTGCGAGGGGAATTCGAGCCCCGGCCCTCGGATTACAAGTCGAACGCTTTAACCCACCTGGCCATACTGGGCCGTAAATTCAGAGCTATTGCAAGTGATTTAGTAGCAGTTTTCCACGAATTAAAGATACTTTTAAGCTGCATCGGATACATAAATAACACAGAGAACTAAAATGGTGAACTTAAGTGATGTCAATAATTGGCTTGGCACCGTTTCAACGAGGCCTAATATTTAACGTATGAGAAAATACAAGGTTCGAGCTACTACATGTCGCTGAACTTTTTTCTCACTTTCAGCTCTGGGACATTATAACCGTGCCAGTCAATCTTGTTAATAGTAGTTACGTAGGTGACAGGTCGCGACCTAACTGGTTACCCTTCAACCCGTCAAGAGCTCTACGTCCGGAATGGTCTGAATAAAAGCTTCGTGTCGTTTAACCTAACCATTTAACCGATGTGTCATTTTTAAGGCATTAAACTTAACTTCGTTTAAAAAAAAAAAGCGGTTTTGACCTTCTGATTTTTACTTATATTATAATGTCTCACATTCAGCTGTTTAAAAGCACGTTATTCTCCTTGAAGATAAGAAAATTTCCACCTTCAAGTGGTACAAGGGTGTGTCTACGGACTCATACCGCTAGAAATCGTGTTATGATACCAATAGTGGGCGGATCTCAAATAGACCAATGCGAAGCTTTGTGCTCAATTCCAAACATCATTCAAAGAAATTTTTATCATAAATATACCTTAGGCCTTATCATTCCTTGCTAAGCTTAAACACTAATTATTTATACTTTCCAAGAGATATTTAAATTGCTTATTTGGAACACCAATTTTAAACATTTAGAAGTGGAACAGTTTTCGCCTTTTTTTATTATTTTGTTCTCAGACAAAGTTACATCTTGCACTTCCTCAAAATTGCCAATAATTTGTACTTGAAGTGATGAATCTCTTGAGAATAATATACAATTAAGATAAAACTACTAAAAACTGGACGTGATAAATAGATAGAAAATTTTCATGTTAATCTGCAAAGTAATTACGTTGTGTTTAAAATTAATCCTTCACAATATTCATGTTAAAACAGCCTCGTGAGTTCTTCACATTTTCAAGGTTTAAAGTAGTTCCAAAATTTGCTGTAATTGGTGTATCATATCCAAAACTAACAGATGGTATAATAGGTTTTGTATTTATATTACCGGAGGTTGAAGCAAGCAAATGTACGCCTATTATCTGATGAAAATAAGGTTTTCTTATTTGTAAAAATTCTTTGTTTTCGCAAAATATGCAAATTCAATTTAAGTTTAATTAAAACTACAAGCTAAACTATTCTCTACGTTTATTATAAGAATCAAAATATTCTATAAATATAAAACGTAGTTTTAGTTTAGTTTTATTAAAGTGTTTTCAATTTAGATTTATTAGTTATAATTAATTAAACTCTCGTTGGATGTTTTAATTGTACTGCTCTCGTAGAGATTAGGAACAGATTCATAGGTGACTGGTCCCTATAACTGATTGCTCTTCACCTGGTTATCAGCTATAAATTAGTAATGACTTTAGCTTAAACCTGCTTTTTACTTTCACCCAGTAGTTAATGTGTGGAAAGGTCCAAGGTTTGAGTTGCGATATATCATTGAATATGCTCAGTATTTTCTATTCGGAGACGTTATAATTATAACATTTAATCTCGCTACTTGGTTAAAAGTAGCTTTATAGGCGAATCCTGAAAACGTACGAACTGACCTTTTTTAGTCCAAGTGACCTTACGATGTAGCTTAGGTTGAGATATTGATTTCCAATATTTTACCCACAATTCTTTTTATTAAGTCTATAACTTTTTTATATTAAAAATCTTGATCGAGTCAGTAAATATTTCAGGTACAATCACTTATATTCCAGAGAAAATATATATTTGATTCCTTGATACGAGAAGTGAATATAATAGTCTGTGTGGTAAATGGGGAGAAAAAAGTTATATTATTCTACCGTTAGGTACGGGCGAAAATGAAACTGAAAGAGCAAACGATACAGTGAAGGGGACTGGCAATGATGCAGTTTTGTTGTGCACGTAGGAGCTAATAAGTCAAAGGAACTAATTAGTAAGAGTACAAAAGTTTGATAAAAGAATTCAAAGATAAAGGCCATAAATTAATTATTTCAGAGATACTTCCAGGAATTAATTGTGGAGATCAAATTTTGAATAGGTAACTATGGCTAAATGCTGTTTCGATATGTATCGATGAGCAGGTTGGACGTGTGGGATCAGTTCAGTGGAAGGAGGGAACTTTGTGAAATAGATGGATTACACTTAAGTAGGAAGGGTTCTGGCATGTTTAAAAGGGCTGTTAACTCAACTGTTAGAGAAAATTTAAACTAGGATTAGATAGCGGTGAAGGAAAATATAAGCTAAGTCTGTTTGTTTGAACTTAAACTGGAGACATTATGGCAACTCTGGCCGAGTTTTAAAGTATTATTCAGTTACTGTGTTTTGTTCAAAGAGACAGCTGTGTCTCTTTACCACTAATATTGAAACCTGGTTTCCAGCATTGTTAGTCCTCAGACATACCGCTGTGCCACTGGAAGGTAAAAAATAGACTACATGAAAGAAAATTGGGATGTAGAGGAAAGTTTAGGATAGGAAATTATTATAAAAGTAGGTATAAGAATAGGCTTAATCGCTACTACTGTAATACTAAAAGTATGAGAAATAAAATAGATGACTAAATGATACTGGTAGGAATAGAAAATATTGATATAATGGGAACAACTGAAACATAGTTAAATATAGATGATTTTGACTACAGATATTTCTTTGAAATACATGGTTATATATTATTTAATAAGGACAGAGTGGTAAAGAGTAGGAATGGAGTGGCTTTATGTGTAAATTGTGAGTTACATCCTGTTAAGAACATTAAGAATCTTAGCGAGGAGGTTAAATCATTTGGGTTTCTCTTAGTGGATATCAATGGATATCCATTGACTTAGTGGGAATTTGTTAAAGAGTGCTAGATGAAACTGATGAAATTAATGAGAAACTTTATATGAGATTAAGATTTCAATTGCTAATGAGATCATAATTACAGGTAATTTTAATTTCGGGCATAAGGATTGGGAAACGTTAGAGTCAAACCATGAGAGAAAAAGGTTTTTTTAAAAAAAAACTGTTTAAGATGTTTTCTTTTTAATAGTTAATCAAGAAATCTACCAGGAACAATGCTATTTTAAATTCATTTTCAATTTCTGATATAGAAGTGATTTAGAGGGTGGAAATTAGGAAACATCGAGGTACAAGTGATCGTTGCTGTAATAGATTTGATGTTCTACTGCACATGGAAATCAGGAACAATTATACTTTGATTCACATTTTTAAAAAATTGAAGGGATGTTACAAGAATTATCTGTTGTGAATTGGGCAGCTGAGTTATTTGGAGACACTGAGCAAATGTGGAAAAGATTAAAAAAAAGAATTCAATATTCAAAACAAATATATTCCTTACATAAAGAAAAGAGTAGCTGGTAGTAGAAACAGGTTGGCTCACAAAAGGTGTAAGAGATAAAATTAAAGAAAAGCATTATTTTAAATCGACTGGTATCATAGAAGATTAGAGAAGGTCAAGAAAACTGGTCAAACAGGAAATTAGGACATTCAATAGGATGTGTGAAAAAATCTGAAAGGAAACATAAAAAATTAACAATAATGATTTTTAAGTACATTAAGGGTAAACAAGATGTAAGGATGTGGATAGGATTTATAAGAGATGACAAAAGAAGATTAGTATCTGTTAAATGAAAAGGTTATGAAACTCTGCTCTTTCTTCACTTTTTACCAATGAAACTAAAGCAGTATTTCTCACCTTGAGCAATTAATAGACGAAAATAAATTTGAGCAAAACAATTGCATAAATTCTGAATTTCTTAAAATAAAATTGAGAAGTTAAAACAATTATAAAACTCCTGGGCCAGAAAATATTTCCTCGAAGGATTGAAAGGAGGTCAAAGATTGGATATGTGAGCTACTTGTCATATTTTGTTGTAAGTCTTTGAATAGTGGACAAATAAAAACAGATTGGAAATTAGCTAACATTACTGATGTCTTCAAGAGAGGTAATAAAAATTGTCCCAGTAATTATAAGCCTATTTGTCTTACATCAGTTGTGGTAAAAGTTTAGATAGTTTGATAAAACATACCTTGCAGAGCTGTTTAACAAAGTTTAGAATTTTGTTGGATACTGAACATGGTTTCACTAAGGGAAAATTTTGCCTTACATATATTTTGATATGCTTTTAAAATGTTACTGATTATAAGTTTATAAGGTCTATAAGGGTTAGGGTGTAGATTTGGTGTATCTGGATTTTAAAAAAATCATTTAACAAAGCACCTAATGAAAAGCTTGTAACAAAAGTTATCTCTGTTGGTATGGGAGATAAGTTAACTAAGTGGATATAATAGTGGTTTGATAGAAGAAAGCAGATGGTTGTTATAAATGGAATTCAATCAAACTGGATTAATGTTGCAAGTGGTGTACCTCAGAGCTTAGTATTAGAATCATTGCTCTTTTTTGATTTACATTAATGACATATATGAGTAAATAATCAATAAATTACTTAGATTTGCTCAGGATATCAAGGTCTTGGGTGTTGCTAGATGTGAAGAGGATGCTGCTGATTTACACAAGAGTTTAGATCATTTAGTTATTTGAGCAAATAAATAGCAGATGAGTTTACTTATACTAAAAGTAAGATATTTCATGTGGGCTATCATAATTTGAATTAAAGTATAATTTAGATGAATAATCTTAACAGTGTTATGAAAGAAAAGGATCTTGGTGTAATGGTTGACCGTTCTCTTTAGTCATCCAAACAATGTATTGTTACTAGTGGTATGGCAAATAGAATTTTAGGTTGTATCTACAGAAATATTGAATGTAAGTCTTAAAGATATTATAATTTCATCGTATAGGTCACTGTTCAGACTGCATTTAAAGTTTTGTGTTTAGTCTTGGGCTCTTACCTCAGGAAGGGCACTGAATTATTAGGAATAGTTAGTGAGGGTCATTTTCTTGAGAAACGAAAAATTACTGAGGATCTGTTTGTTTGTTTTTTGTTTTATTGAATTTCGCGCAAAGCTACTCGAGGGCTATCTGCACTAGCCGTCCCTAATTTTGCAGTTTAAGACTAGAGGGAAGGCAGCTAGTCATCACCACCCACCGCCAACTTTTAGGCTACTCTTTTACCAACGAATAATGGAATTGACCGTCATATTATAATGCCCCTACGGCTGAAAAGGCGAGCATGTTTGGTGCGACGGGGATGCGAGACCGCGACCCTCAGTGTACGAGTCACATGCCTTAACCCACCTAGCCATGCTGAGCATCAGAGGATCTGATTGAAGCATTTAATATTATGAAATGAATTGATATAATGTTGCTACATCAACATGTTTCATACTCAACAGCGAGAATTATAGAACTAGGGGCCACTAGTCAGTAAACCTGAGTGATTGTAAAAAGAAAGCTTGATACACATGTGGATGATAAAGGCTGAATTAAAGGTTTTAATAGTTTTAGTTTGGCTCAGTGCAAGGGAAATGCGTGATTGACCAATAGGTCCCTTGTCCTTAAATATTATGTTATGTTCTAAGACTAAATTTTAGCTTCTAAGAGAATTGAAGCATTTTTAAATTATAATTTCTTTAGATTTTAAATAAAACGACTTTTAACTAAGCTGCAGTCTATAAGAATTTATTTGACGAATGTGGTGCGAAAATTACGAGCGTATGAAAATATAACATTTTGCAGAATTCAAATAATCCGTGTAAAAATTGCAGTCTTTTTTTTACCGTAAATTCATTAAAGTCTAATTTATAACTTTTTTACTATACTATTAGCAGCATCATAGCTCATTCAGAGAAGTGGCGAGATGCGTTCAGGTAGTTCCGCTGGCAGACTATAGAGTCTAAATTCTATATCATCAAAAATATTTACATTTTCGTAGAACAAAATATCGTATTATGTTGTAGTTCTGTGACAAGCTGAGAATGATTGTTGATGTCTTTCGCGAAGAATGTTTACTTCTAATTTTTTATCTTTAATTTTCACTTCACAGGTTAAATATGTTACACTTTTATATATCAACGCTTTTATTTCAAAAGTACGGATCACATGATGTACGACACAGAATAGTCCTAATAATACTAGATGTGCTTCCGCAGTGTTCCGAAAATGTTCTGTTTCGAGAGTAAATAAAACGAAAATTGAAAATTACAATATTTTTATTTATTGCTTTTGAAGTTAATATGTCGTGCTGTATTGTAGTCTACAGAGTCCATAATTATTCTCTTAATTCATGACATGCACACGTTTTACTGAAGTCACGACAGTACAAATTGCAAAGTTAAGCGTTCTTCTTGTGATGTCATTTCAGCGGCTAATGACTGAGTGACATGCAACACTTTACTATAAAATGATACGAGTGTTTAAAACAAATTACCCCTCCAGGTGGCCTTTAGTCTTCTCTTAAGGAAGGCCCGGCATGGTCAAGTTGATAAGGCGTTTGACTCGTAATTCGAGGGTCACGGGTTCGAATCCCCGTCATACCAAACATGCTCGCCCTTTCAGCCGTGGGGGCGTTATAAAGTGACGATCAACCCCACTATTCGTTGGTAAAAGAGTAGCCCAAGAGTTGACGGTGGGTGGTAATGACTAGCTGCCTTCTCTCTAGTCTTAAACTGCTAAATTAGGGACGACTAGCGCTGATAGCCCTTGAGTAGCTTTACGCGTAATTCAAAACAAATAAACAAACATGTTTTATTTTAAATTACTAAACTAAATATTCACCAGAACTCATAAATAACTCTATGAAATAACAGGAATTGACCTCGTTTTTTTATAACACTTGCACAGCCCCAAAGTACGCATCGCGCCCGTGCATCAAGGGGGTGCGAACCGTGGACCCTTAAATTCCCAGTTTCACAGTCCGAACTCATAAAAAGATAGTTTTATTTCTCATATTCACTTTTGAAATGAAGACCTATAGACCTGGTACAAAATTGTTACTTCTAAACTTTCTTTCTGTAAGCCACTGCTACCGAAATTTCAAAAACATAATAATATGACAAATACAGAGGGCAGCAGGGTCGTTGAATTCTCCCCTCTGGTACTTTTCCTGCGACGAACAAGTAAACTGAAGATCTAGAAGGTTGTGAAAGGAACTTAATGAATTTGAGTTTTCACCATTATGCTTACAACTCACGCTTCAAGCAAAGCCTTTCCTATAGCAAAGCCATAAAGAAAAATGCTCACCTGATAAAGAGAGTTACAAATTTAATCCTTTTTGTGAGACACGCTTCGTATCGTTTAAATGTGTTTGCGCCAATCTGCGGAAAATACCAACGCAGTTACCTAAATCTTCAGGTTGTTATTGTTACCTTTTTTTTTTTAGGGTTTACAGTTGGCTACAAAAATCTAAGTTAAAATTAAATCGATTGTAAGAAACACCAGAGCTTAAAAACAGAAGTTTCCTCCGGGGTGGTTTTTCCTTTCCATTACACCTTACGACATTAATCAAAAGAAAAAAAAAATACATTAAAATCGTCCTGCTGAAATGCCTAGTTTATGTGTACTTAATATACTGTTTAAAGCTAAACTTGATCTGATGGAGAAATATGAAAATTGGAGATACGTTTGTTACATGCAATCTCTACCAAATTCACATTTTTCAATGGGGCCCGGCATGGCCAGGTGGTTAAAGACTCGATTCGTCATCCGAGGATTGCGGGTTCGAATCTCTGTCGCACCAAACATGCTCGCCCTTTCAGCCATGGATGCGTTATAATATGACGGTCAATCCCAATATTCGTCGATAAAAGTGTAGCCCAAAAGTTAGCGATGGGTAGTGATAATTAGCTGCCTTCCCTCTCGTCTTACACTGCTAAATTAGGGATGGCTAGCGCAAATATCCCTTGTGTAGCTTTGCGCGAATTTCACAAAACAAACATTTTTTAATGATTTTAACCTTCTTCAATAATTGCACCTCTTATTTAGAGAATATAAATAGTATTGAGTACCAATGACACAGACCCGGCATGGCCAAGTGGTTAAGGCACGCGACTCATAATCCAAAGAGCGCGGGTTCGAATCCCCATCACACGAAACATTCATGCACTTTCAGCCGTAGGTGCGTCAATCCTATTATTCATAGATAACAAGAGTAGCCTAAGAGTTGGCGGTGGATAGTGATGACTAGCTGCCTTCCTTCTACTCTTACACTACCAAATTGGAAACAACTATCCCAGATAGCCATCGCGTAGCTTCGAGCAGAATTCGAAACAAACAAATTAATGCTATAAGTCATACACTCTTAAATACAAGTACACCAAGCTCTATCAAATTAACTATTCTCCTCAAAACAAACCGAAAGAAAAATCTATATCCAACCGTAAGAAATAACCAAAAAGATCGTTCTCTTGAATAACATAATATCATTTTAGCTGAATATAAAATATGTTGCTATCTCATTTATAGAATTTTTTGACATAAGTATTATATTTGTTCTTTAAATGTCAAACAATTTGTCATAACGTCGAGATGATTTCTTTAAGAAACGAAACTAGTATATCTTCCGGAACAAAGTGTGAACTATATATTTTATCACTAGAACTAAAAATATCCTCTGTTCGCCCGACCTGTCTGGCACGATGGTATGTCTGAGGACTTATACTGTTAGAAACCGGGTTTCGATATCCGTTGTGGGTAGAGTACAGAGAGCTCTTTGCGCTTACTAACAAACAACTTCTCCAGATGAAAAACGTTTGCGCCAGTACTTGCTATAAAGCATGTTTATATAACTATATATACAGAGAGAGATAGAAACTACAATACGTTATATTAAAGCACATAATTTTAAGTAAGCAAATCAGCAAGTCACGTAATAACCACTACCGATGTAAAGTGGCGATTGGAACTGATTGTATCGGATTTACATCTTCACGTAGTTTGGTATAATGTTTGGGGAAGATCTATTACAGCCTTTTCCGACACAAGATATTCATACACTCAGGTCATAAAAGATTTGTTCAGGTCGGAAGATTAGAATGTTCAAGACAACGATGTCTCTTGATTTAATGGACCATCCAGAATATGATCTGCAAAGATTTGTACCTCATCAGTAATAAGCAACGTGAGGCATCTTGTAACAGATAAGAATCCAAGAACACAAAAGTAACTGACAAAAGACGTCTGCGTGTCCTAAGTAATAGAAACAAATAACCAAGAAAGTTCCTCATCTGAAAAGGTGACACAAGTCACGTTTACACATCTTCGTGTCCTATGCAATAAAAGACAAAATAATCAAACAAAATCTACGGGCGTAAAAGCGACACTGGTCACGTTTACACAAGTTGTTCGTACGACGTATATGTTGAGCCGTCGCCTAACTCGAGCGTAAGTAGAATGAAGCAAAAATTCATGGTATTTCTTACAAAACTTACCAGTAAGTCTCTATGATTAGACTGTCGGTACGAGCGCTAGAAAATACAATTCTTATATGGATTACGGAAAGCATGCACGGAAGAAAAGTGTGTTTTTGATATAATAGTCTTAAAACTATTTTCCCTTTGCAACGGAAATTACGCTGTAGATCTATTATCAAGAAGCACTGTCGTCAGACAGAACAGGACTAGACGTGGTGACCTGGACTGTAATGACAAGACGAAGCTTCAAAATTGTTTGCATATAACACATTCGACCACTCATACGGTTTTTCACGCCAAATCTTAGAGATGTTCTGTACATATATGCAAAATATGGTGAATATTAGTCATGTAGCAGCCTTGACTCAACAAGATATCGGAAAATATATTACTCAATTATACATGTGGTGACTACGTCATCTGAAACTGTAGTCACTGATTTCGGCAAAGAACTAATATAAGATGTTCTAGGTCATTCCAAAAATAAAATATGACAGAACTCACTGTCATATTCTTCGAACCAAAAATTTCAAAAACTGTTAGCGCAGTGGATTATTGTATTATAGCATTGAAAGAGTCCTTGTTTATCATAATGTAAATTCAGCATTGTTGATTTGAGCTTTTTAAACATTCACGTATATTCTGAATATTCATTATTAATTCTTCGTAATTATTTAAATTACTTAGGTCCTCCAATAAAAATATTTCTTATATCATCTTCAGCAGAACAGGGTGATATTTTTACTTTTAATAACAGTAAAGAAAAGTGTGAAACAAAACACATCAGATCACGCTTCCAGATGTTCGTTGTCCACAATGTGTCCTCTGAGAAATCAATATAACTAGATTTAGTCCAAAACCTACTGAATTTTTTTTCTAAGTTTCCAATTATATTTTCCCTCGACAGATGTACTCCTTTTTGACTGATACCATTGATATCCTCTCTCCCATTAGGTACCATATCCAAAGGTCATGGTCTTCCACAGATCGCTTATCCTTGAGGCACAAATAATTTCTAATGTCAATACATTTATCAGTTTAGATGTTTGTTCGTTTGTTTTTGAATTTCGCGCAAAGCTACACAAGAGCTATCTGCGCTAGCCGTCCCTAATTTAGCAGTGTAAGACTAGAGGGAAGGCAGCTAGTCATCACCACCCACCGCCAACTCTTGGGCTATTCTTTTACCAACGAATAGAAGGATTGACCGTCACATTATAACGCTCCCACGGTTAAAAGGGCGAGCATGTTTGGTGCGACGGGGATTCGAACTCGCGAGTCTCAGATTACCAGTCGAACGCCTTAACCCACCTGGTCATGCCGGGCCTGTTTTTAAATTAAGCACAAAGCTACACAATGGGTTATCTGTGCACCGCCCACCACGGGTATCGAAACCCGTATTTTAGCGTTGTAAGTCCATAGACATACTGCTGTGCCGCTTGGGGGCATTAAAGAAATAATCTTTCAAAAAGGAGCTTGCGCTATAGGGGCGTTCAAAATTACACCCTTTTTGAAATGAAAAATATATTTATTCGCACCTATTATTTTACTTTAATTATCATACCATATGTGACTATTACATTGATATGTCTCAAGCAATCAAATCCGTTTAGCATATGATTGTAAAGTTCTACAATTGTATTTTGGAATCACTCGGCGACGCTTGTTTATTGTAGTTGATTGATGGACTTCGCTACATAGCAGATGCTAAGATAGTCAAATTTGTTGAAATTTAACTTTGAACTCTTCTAATTTCTTTCTGCCTTGGACGCTCGCAGTGGTAACTGTGTCAAGCTGCACTGGAAGAATAATGCTATGTAATTAGAACTGTAGGTACCGTATCAGCAGAAGTAATCACTGTACAGAGAAGAGTGTTCGATTCTTTTTCTGATCTTGATGCTGACTCACAGTAAGCCAACGAAACAAAAAAATATGTTGTTAGAGATGAAAGTCATTTCATTCAGCCCTAGATTAATAACTCTGAGCTATTGTATAAGATATTCCTTGCCAAAGACATCCAGAATCATTATAGTACATTTCCGGAACGACAACAGATTGTGAATCCTTTACTCTGACTAGATAGATTAATAGATATTCTGCAGAATATGGAATCAGAAATAAGAACGAAATTTGTAGTTCTGTAACAGAACTATCTAAGGGCAACACGTAATGATCACGAATGATCCGTTTTGTTGTTAAAGATGTTCAAAAAAAAAAAAGCCGACATCATCTGTACTTTATAACAAAATCTAAAATGGCACAAATAAGATATGGGAGAGACTGAAACGAAAAATGCTATGCAAACAAAGATTTAACTGATAAAAACGTTATTTGTTAAAGAACATATATTGAACAGCTAATGAATCGTAACCTCTATTGCTTGACGGTAGAAGTTCTTATTTATATAAAATAAAGTATTCTTGGAAGACGTTTCTGATGAAACGTATCTGTCTAGGAAGTTTTGGGTGACGTTTTGAGCTGTTAGCACAGATCTTCATCAGGTCAAATTGTTCCGGTTGCTCAGACTTCCTGGACAGATGCAGTCCATTAAGAATGCCTTTGAAGCATACCTTCCTCTATCTAAACCATTTCTCAAGCAAAAACAAGATATTCGTAGAAAAGCTAATATACATAACTTGCAGTAAATTTAACAGAAATAGAATAAACATATAATAATACCATTTTAAAGATATCCTTAATGGTAATAAAAATATATATTTTGTGCTAATAATTTGCATAACTACAGATTTAAACTAGATATTCATGTGACATGTTTAGCCTGGGAATTATTATTGGATTATTGTAACGAAAAATGTAATGAATACACTATTTTTCCACGGTCGTTTAGCTAAGGTAAAACTACCTCATTGCATTGCAAATTAAACCCTTATAAAGAAAATATACTGCCTGAAGAAACATCCATTTTTTCCGCATTTAAGCGAGAGGATTTAAAGTGGTTTCTGCACTATTGATCTTTTCTAGTTCGACGTGTATCTTGGGATGAATATATTTCGGCGAATACCAATTTCCTAATGGCCAAGTATTAAAAAATAATGTTAATGATTTCTAAATTCCAGAGTCGAAGTGAATGAACAGTTTCTCACTAAAATTAACATTTCCAGCTGATAAATAGAAACAAATTTGGTTGTATTGATCTTAAAATTCTCGAGTGGAAATTAATACTTCCTGGTTAAACCAACGTCATGCTATTTAAAAACTAAAATCAGTTAGGGTTTGTTGATTTTTTACCATTAATTACAATACTATATATGACTGTTTATTTCTTAGTACTAAAGGTGCCGCTTTAACAATTTGAAACATTTATTCATTATTCAACGTAAGATCGAACTGAAAAAACTATCCTACTGTTAGAAATAATTTAGACATCATGATGTTGAGTAATCTAAAACTTGAACAGCTTAGCTACTTGCAATCTGTGTTGTCAGTCAAAAAGCAGTCTTACATAATGGCTCTCTGCTAGAAGATCATGCGCAGTTGTACTCCTTTGAACGTCAGAGATAAACTTACTCTTACTTCTTATTTTGTTAACTATGACACCGTAATGTAACTATACCTAAGCGTTCGATTGAAATCGAAAATCTCTTCACTTTATTCCCTAACGTCCTGAGAAATAACAATTTAAAATCCACTTTTATAAATTTGTAAATTAGTACTCTGTACCCAGTACACCTGTGAAACAATTAGAATATAAACAAACATGAAATATAATTAGAAAAGAAACTTGATAAACTGAAGAAAGAAATTTTACCTTGAAAAATTAAAAATTATTTAAGCGTTTCTATACAGGTTCATTTGAAGGAAGTATCACCATACGGAGGTTTACAGAGTGTTAGAGTATTAATATCACAGAAATAGGGGAGCTCTAGCGATATAAACTGTAACGTATACTGAATACAATTGCTGACTCGTTTCGGAAGCTCGTGACTGACCTTGTAATATTTGCGAAAACCACCAAAACAAAGTACATTGCCCACCCAATAAACTCAGTGACCTTTCTCATAAAAAAAGTAACTGAAGTGTGACTTATTGGGCAAATTTGACCTACATTGTCCTGGTCAGTTTTGATTTCTTTCATCGAAGCACACGCGTCGAATTCAATAACTGTAGCCGGATTGTTCTCATTAATTTTACTTGAAACTAATGTTAGACTTTATATGGTACTTTTCTTCTTAAAACAATAACTTTAAAAGCTCGAAACAGTGGTGAAAAATTCTTCTGTGGAATTCTTAATACAAGTATATGTGTATAAGTGTTCGGACTATGAATCCGAGAATTCATGGCTCGAAATCCTTTGACAAAAAAAAAGAAACGTGCTCCACACTTTATGGCCATTTGAACATTGTATATGTAACGATCAAACCCCACTACTGATGAGACAAAATAGTTAAAAAGTTGGTAGTGTCTAGTTGATTAAATGTCATTCCTTTTATTGTTAATGGCGTAGCGTCAGGTCTCTCTTGTAATTCTTGAATCATCTAATAATTAAGGTTATCTTGAAAACAAGAGATTGCTTATTCTAAGACTTGGACTTTCTACTTTGGTGTATGTTTGTGTGCTTATCTTATAGCAAAATTGCATCTGGCTATCTGCTGTGTTTACCTAGGGGATCAAACCCCTGATTTTAGGGTTGTAAATCCGTAGACTTACTGCTTTTCCGTGTGTGATTCTACTTTGCTGCGAATTTAGAATTTTATGGTAATATATTTAAGGTCATTCTAGGATATAGAATGTAGTAGATAAACTAAGTTATCTTATAATAACCTTACAGGTAAATGCGTTAATGTCTTGCAGTTCGGCGCGGCATGGCTAAGTGATTAGGGCGCTCAACTTGTAATCTGAAAATCTCTGGTTCGAGTCCCCATCACACCAAACATGCTCGCTCTTTCAGCCCTGAAGGCGTTATAATGTGACGGTCAATCCCATTATTTGCGTGAAACTCAAAAACAAAGGAACAAACACAGCCTTGCAGTTTTTAACTAATTTAGCTGCGGGAAGGTAGTTATTCATCATCACCCACTGCCAACTCTTAAGCTGCGAATAGTGGGATTGACCGTCATGTTATAACACTCCCACGACTGAAAGGACAAGCATATTTGATGTGGGTGAGATTCGAACCAGCGTCCCTCAGATTATGACTCGAGTGCTTTAACCACTTGGCCATGCCGGGCTTTCTAGTAAAGTAACTCAAGAGACAGTGAAGACTTGAGAGAGAGTTTCACGCAGATAGGACTAAATAAGTTTCTTATCAGAATACTAACCTAAAGTAAAATCAATCAAACTCACGTAAAGTGTGCGTAGAGTTTCATTCATAGGATAAACGAGAAGTCATTTGTATGTAAGCATGGAAAACACGCGAGGTTCGTTAAATTAAGTTCCTGAGACAGCATTAATAACTTCTGCTCAAAAATGTAAAAATCATCTATAGAGATCAGAACTAATATATATATCTATACAATTAGCTTTATCAATAAACTAACTAGATGTAAATACTGAACCCTATAACGACAAAAGTGAACTGACTGATCAGATGGGCAACCATATTTTCATCTGCAACCGCAATAGTTTCGCGCTAATTTCGGTTAGTTTGGAAGATTTAGACTAATTCCAAATCTAGAAACTAACCTAACAATGTATAGTAATATTCATAAGTACAAAAATTAATAATGATAGTATTCCAGTTATATTAGACGCAATAGCCAATAGCGTCAATGAAACTAAGCGAAACTCGATTGTGCCAGTAGAATGTAAATACAGTTTATCCTTAAAACTTCCACGGGATATATAAAACTTCTGCTATAAAGAATAGGACAACCAGTGACTCAGCTATATGCTTAAGGACTATGAACTTGATTTGGACACAGAGTACAGAAACCCACTATAAACAAACTAATGCACGGCAAACGCAATGAAATAGTATAGAGACATAAACACGGGCATAATCTACTGTCTCATAAAAGCACCTCACTAAGCAGACATACAAACAAGTTACAAGTAGCTTAATAATCTTAACCTGGCCTGCAATTAGTCAAGGCTTAACGAGATGCCGCGCAAACGTTATGATTAACCTTTGTCGAAGCAAAAGCATTAAAACCTAACGTGAATTATTATCGGACAGACATATATTTATATATATATATAGGAAGATACGGTATACTTCCTTTTTCACCAGAACTTTGTATAAATGTCTTTGATGTACCCAAGAAAACGTATACATTACATAAAATGGGTTACTTACCAGACTTTAAATTTTATGGAACAGTCTTCCACCGTCGTTTTTGTCGAATTTTTTTATCTTAAAATGTTCTCTATAAATTCAAAACAATATTACACTTGAAAGATAAAATTATGGAATTAAAAAATATATATACAGTGGAACCCTTCTAAGCGGCCACCTCTCTGATTCGGTCACCCCTTAAAAGCGGTCATTCAATCACAGTCCCTTTTTTTGTTTGCATAATCCCTAATTATGTACAGTGGAACCTCTCTAATCAGGCCAGTTTGTCTCAATCCCGAAGCTGGCTGCTTTAGAGGGTTCCACTGTAATTGCTTGTTTTGACGTTAAGTAGAAAGTCACACAATGGGCTATCTCTTCTCTGCCCACACGGTTATCGAAATACGGTTTCTAGGGTTGTAAGTCTCCAGACATGGACTCATCAGACAGCCCGATGCGGCTTTGCTATAAGAAAACACTCACTCACTTGCAGACATACCGCTGTGCCACTGGAAAGAAAAAAATTTAAAGATAGTGATAAGAAAAAAAACAACAAAAAATCCTTACATATTCTAATGTCCAAAATGATATAAGACAAATTAAAAATTATAGAAATACAATACTCAATCTTACCTCCATGTTAACATGGTTGAAATTAAGGATCTTTTAGTGAGTGGTTAAATAAGAGATAGAAATTGTGTAAAAAATATTTTTCGAATCATTGATAGTGCTACTTCTTTATAAAATTAAACCAAGCGGTATTCAAAAGTTTCACGGTAGGGTGGATATGAATGATGATCTCATTAACCCAATGATTTGTAAAATTTAAAAACTCCATCGAAAGTTATTGCATTTTTGTTCTCATAAGCCTTTTGGGACGCCATGTTACGAAAAAAAACACGTTGTTCTTTTGTATCTAAAAATACCAAATTGAAGTAAGTTGTTGTTGTTTCGAAATAAGCACAAAGCTACACAATGGGCTATCTGTGTTCTGCCCACCACGGGTATCGAACCCCGGTTTTTAGCGTTGTAAGTCCGTAGATAAACCGCTGAGCCACGGGGGGGCGTTAAAGTAAGATAATACATTTTGTGAAAAAAAATATATATATATATATATAAAATAAAAACAGATCGTTAATATGTTTTACAAATTTTTGTGCCTAATATCGGATTCTTCGTCAACAGTGATTTTCAAAAAAACTTCAAGGTGCACTGTCTTCTGGGTATTACATAGGGAATTGTATTTATGTGACTCAGTTTCAGCTGTTTGTATTTAATTAGCTACGAACTTGTTTGACTTAAACTGCTTGGAGAACATAATCTTCACTAATACTTACCTACAGGCTTTAGTTGAACATGTAACTATATTCGAATCGATTACTAAGTTAGAACGATATAAATATGTTACAGAAAATGAATGAAAGCGTCATTTGAGCCTAATGAGCTATGGGATTAGTTCTTCTCAACTTAATTAGATGATGTGTAAAAACTACATTTCCCTCTTAAAGTGATGGCATTTTGTTAAAGGCAGTGGAATCCTCTCTATTTGTTCCACAAGTAATTTCACTGTTTTGTCTACATGTTTTGAATATCGAGACTACTTGGTAACAAAGCTGCTAACAAACGTTTGTGTTCTATACATATGTATATACATATAAATGAATTGTCACTAAGAATAATATTTCAGTTGACTGGATTTTGAAACGCCAAAATGGAATAAAAATTCACTATTTAACTCTCAGTGCAATGTTATAATTTCGTCCAAATTTGTTAACTGCGTTTGATATACATTTACTGGCCCGGCATGGACAAGCCTGTTAAGACGTTCGACTCGTAATCTGAGAGTCGTGGGTTCGAATCCTAGTCTCACCAAACATGCTCGCCCTCCCAGTCGTGGTTATAATGTGACGGTCAACCCTACTATTCGTTGGTAAAAGAGTAGCTCAAGAGTTGGCGGTGGGTGGTGATGACTAGCTGCCTTCCCTCTAGTCTGCTAAATTAGGGATGGCTAGCGCAGATAGCCCTCGAGTAGCTTTTCGCGAAATTCAAAACAAACAAAACAAAACATTTACATTTACTCAACAAGTTACTGAATGCTTGCGCACATTTCTTTAAAAAATGTTATCGCATTTTTCAATATGAACGACACCATATATCAAAAGGTTAGATCGGGAATCCTTACGTCTTAGATATAGATATTCCTGATTTCGAACTGCCTATTAGATAAAAGACAAATAGCCAGCAGGACCTGCCACCACAACCGATTTATCTTATCTTTTTTAAGTCGAATAACTGGATGTAGTGCCACTTCTATAAATATGGAACATGTTCAGCTGAGTCATGTGTCAAACCCTTCAATTGGCAGTCCGACACGCTAACATGGGCTACGCCCAGCCCTGTAACTGAGCTTTTTATATGCTCGGAGCTATTGTCAAACCTGCAAAACATCGTAGCATCAATGATAAGCGTATATAATCTTAAAAGCTTTTGTTCAGAAATCAGTTCTTCGTGTACTGGCCTGTATATTTCGTTTTTTATAACTTGAATACTAAGGTTTTGATAGCTTTAGATATCGTCTGTTAAATTATTGTCAAATAATCGTGAGATTCATTTCAGTTAGTATATAAGTCACAGAATCACGTGATTGTTTCAGGGCCTTCATCATGGCTGACATGATAGAATGACCGGAAATTCTGAAACTTATTTATCTTATTTCTCCCAGAGCATTTTTTTAAATTTACTTCTTAGGTATCAGTACGAATGAATCGATTCTGACAAATTAGTTCGACCCCCAATTTGTACCAAATGAGGAATGATATACATGATAAAAAAGTTGTATATTTATTCTTGTTCTTTTACAGAAAATCGTCAACCCTACATCCCACACCAAGTAACAATAACCTGTAGAGCAAGTTGTGTTTTAACCCTCCGTTCTGAATTAACTGATAAAAACATGTAGAGTAAGTCACGTGTCTCAGCCCTCTATTGCACACTAACAATAACTAACAACCTGTAAAGTAAGTCAAAGATTTAAGCATCAATCTAAATAAATTAAAAATAACCTGTGCAGCAAGTCATGCGTTTCAACCCTCCATGCATTTTTTTTACCCTATAAACGCTTTAATACATATTAAAACAGATGTTTAGACTTTCATTATGGTGATGTAATACGGAGGAATTGTACAAATTCTATCCATCATTCTAAACACACCGTATTTCTATATTTATAGTTATAGAATTGTTTCATAGTATCGTTTATTTCTTTTTGAATTTCGTTCAAAACAATACAAGAGCTATCTGTGCTAGCCGTCCCTAATTTAACAGTACAAGACAAGAGGGAAGGCAGTTAGTCATCACTATCCACCACCAACTCTTGGGCTACTCTTTTTACCGACGAATAATTGGACTGACGTCCCTACGGCTGAGAGTGCAGAAGTGTTTGGTGTGATAGGGATTGGAGGCCGCGACCCTCAGATTACGACTCGCGTGTCTTTACCGCTTGGTCATGCCAAGCCTCCTAGTGCAACCTTTAATTTAGAAATAAAGAAGGTTGCAATGTCTATTAACATATGAGAATGATAACTGGAAAAGAGCGCACCATATTTTGAGCATATTTCACGTAATCTTAATTCCCAAGGGCCTGGTGGCTAAAACGCTCGACTTCATAAGTTCTAGGTTCCGGATTCGAATCCTCTCATCAATTTTACTCGTCCTTTCAGCCGTGGAAGCATTATAATGTGACGGTAAAACAGTATTTTGATAAAAGAGTACCACAAAAGTTGGCGGTGGGTGGTGTCGTCTAACTGCCTTCCCTCTAGTTTAGCATTTCAAAAGTAGGAGAGGCTCAGATCGCTTTCGTGTAGCTTTGCGCGAAATTCAGTAAACAAACAAACTTAATTTCCTACATTATACTCTTCGGTCCCTTAAGTCTTTTTTTTGTTCAGGTAATACTTGTTTACACGTATAATAACAGAATCTTCGAATTGGTATCTTTCTATCTGGTACTTTGCTGACTTGTTCGTGAACACAAATTTTGGAAGTGAATCACTTCTCACATTACCCATTTGTTAGTTCTATAATGTTCAACTGTTTCACACTGGTGATTCACTTATAGTTTACAAGTTTAACGTTGCTCACCTTTACCTTTTTTACGTAATGCCTCAAACTTGGACACTTTTTTCAGTAATATTGAGCTTTAGTTATTCCGCATTTGAATTCGCTGCTCGTGGACTATATGTTTTTAGTAAACCGATAAGAAAATCCCAAGAAACTAACGTGTGTGTATTTATATATATATATATATATATGTAGTCCATTTACTGAAGATTGGCGTCAGATCCCCAGAAAAATAATCAGTTAAAAGCAAATTTTTACAATAATACTCACAAAAGTAAAAATGTAAAATCAAAAGTATTCGCCTCCCAAGTAGCTTGATGGTACATTTGGAGCTTATAACGCTAAAAATCTAGTTTTGACGTGTAAACTGTCGTGTAGCAAAAAGGCAAAGAAGATCAGCTACCTAGAGTATTAATATAGAGTTACTCAAACTAAAGACATCTTTAGGCTTATGCTTTATCCAATCAAGCAAGAACTTGGAGCATTATAATGTAACAGTCAATCCCACTATTTGTTGGTAAAAGAGTAGCCCAAGAATTATCGGTAGGTGGTGATGATTAGATGCCTTTCTTCTAATAAACCTTAGAGTTTTTGAACTTCGTGCAAAGCTACTCGAGGGCTATCTTCGCTAAATTAGGGAAGGATAGCGAAGATAGCTCTCGAGTAGCTTTGCACGAAATTTAAAAACAAACCAAAGCAACAACGATATGTTTATTATTATTATTACTGAAAGTACAGTCAAACATCGATATAAGGCGCTAGTTGGGGTCCAAAAAATTCGACCGCTTTGTATCTGATTGCGCCTTATACCGATTTGATTATATATTTTTTGACCCTCGAGGTGAGCGATAATGCAAAATTTACGCGTTTTGTAGTGAAATAAAGAAAAACAAACAAAACTATTTACACCAATTATATAGCATTTTTTATTTATTTTTACTTATTAAACTCAATTTTAAGACTGAAATTAAATGTAAAAAGCAGAATTCTAAAGAAATTTATCGAATTCATTACTTTGATGGGGGCTGATATTCTAAAAGTAGTTCCGTCAGAGCAATCATGTGATCGTTTTTACGATTAGACGCTGATTAAAATTAGTTCAATTTTAAAAGTTAATACATATAGTAATTAATTTTCATAATTTATTTACTAATTATTAAAATCTAAGTACAAACTCAAGTCAAATAATTACCAGATAAAAAAATGCCATGGCAAAGTTTAAAATACAAATTCAGTACTGAAACAAAAACGGATTTTTCAAAAAATTTAATAACAATAAAATATAGTAAGCACATAAAACAAGTTGAAATGCACAAATTTATAGTTACTCAGTAGTCTTCTTTCTTTCAAAAGCCTCCAAAAGTGTCTGTTGTCTTCCTCCTTGGTTCCGCATCCTCTTCGCAGTTCTCATTAGGTCCTGGATCTGTAGTATCTTGCAAATTCCTAGATTGTGGTGTTCTGCCCAATATAGAAGTTGTTCTGTGTACTGTACTGCCTGAGTTGAGGTGATGCAATTCCTGAGTTCTTCTGGAATGGGGTCATCTTCTTCTTCTTCATCTGGAGTGGTAAAATCTGTGGGTGCTGCCGTTGGGTTCTCTATTGCTTTCTGGATCTCTTCATCTGTGAGGGGTGGCTGGGTAACTGGTGCTACTTCGTCAATCTCGGCCCACTGCTTCACAAGGGTTGTCAAGGGGAGTCCATCCTGGTAGTCTACAAACTTCCTTTCTGCCTCTGCTACTTCTTCTGCTGTAAATCCATGGAAAATGTCATCTTTTTCTTCTATTGGTTCTGGTTGTGGTTCTGGTGCTGCTTCTTTGAGTCCTTTATTCCAACAATTGATGATGGTGCTCTGGCTTATCTTGTTCCATGCTATGCTGCTCATGTAGATGGCGTCCTTGATGGTCATCTTCTTCAAGAACTCTGGTACGTTGCTGATATCATCGACTATGGCCTTGACCAGTTGAGCTCTGTATTCTCTCTTGAAGCTGGCGATGATCCCTTGGTCAAGTGGTTGAATCTTGCTGGTGGTGTTTTTGGGTAAGTAGAGTACGGTAATCTTTCCATCTCTGCTGGTGAGGTTCTCTGCCGGCGGGTGTGCTGGGCAATTATCCAATAGTAGTACGGCCTTCTCTTCTTTCTTCTGTGTTCTGAGGTGCTTCCTGACCGCTGGGACGAATTCCTGATGAAACCATTCTTCAAAGATTGTTGCTGTCATCCATGCGTTTTTGCTGCTGTTGTAGTCAAGTGGTAGTGTCTTCATGTTGAGGTGATGGAAACATCTTGGTTGTCGAAACTTGCCAATGAGTAGTGGTCGAATCTTGTGGGTGCCGCTCCAGTTACAGGTGAAAAGTAAAGTTGCTCTGTCTTTGACTTGCTTGTATCCTGATGTCTGGGTCTCTGTCCAAAGTGCGAATGTCCTATCTGGCATAGCCTTGTAGTAAAGTGCTGTCTCATCACAATTGTAGATCTGGTTCAGTTTCAAGTTATTCTCCTTGATGTAATCCTGTAGTTGAGGGATGAATTTCACTGCTGCTGCTATATCTGCCGACTTTGCCTCTCCACAAATCTTGATCTGGTTGATGCCGTGCCGCTCCTTGAATCTCTGTAGCCATCCATGGGTGGGCTGCCAATCTTCTTTCTGGTATAGTTGCTGGTAGTTCTTCTCTGCCTTTGCAAGGACCATGGGTCCTGAGATGGGAATGCTGTCTGCTCGAAGTCTCACAAACCAATCATAAACTTCCATGTCCACTGCTGGGTCTGCTGCTGTCTTGGCTTTCTTCCTCTGTAGTCCTGTCATTCTGTCTACCTGGTTGCAGAATTCTCTCAGTTGATCTTCATTCTTCAGCCAACCTCGAAGTGTAGACTCTGGAACTCCTATTTCTTTCATAATCTTGGTCCTTGCTTCCCCGTTCCGAATTCGCTGCACAATATGTATCTTCTCTTGTACTGTGTAAGCATTCCTTTTGGTGCCTCTCTTCTCCATGGGTATAAATACGCTGTATGTTGAAAAAATATGAAACTCGCAGTCTGTCGCCACCGGATGGTCACTATCCCATCCACTCACGACAAAATTGATTCGGTCGACGAAATTCTGCCTACAAGCTGGTGTTACAAGACCTTTCAGTTATTCGGCGATATTAGAATAAAAGGGAATAGCTGACGTCACAGATTTCCAAGAAACTATTTCGTCTGAAAGCTTCTGGGGAGCGAGCTGTTTCTTAGAAATTTATATGGTTTCAACATTGACGCTATCGTTTGCAGCACTTCATGCCACTGTCACTGGTGTATGAGTGTATATGACTCATCCTTCGTCATCCATCGGTCGATCAAGGATGACTTGTGGTTTTAATGAAAATAAAGTTTTGATACTTCTTGCCTACGCACTGAGAGCTATCCTATGACTGGCAGATTATGTACTTTACTGCAGTTGACAGCGCCAGAATTATTACATGCAGGCCGGGGTTTGATCACAATATGCGGCGTGAAAACCATACAAAAATATTGAAGTGGATTTGGTTTTTGATTTTTGATCACATTAACCGGCTGATTACATTAAGCAGTGGTAATATTAAGCGGCGGCCTCTGTAGAAACCCCAAAAAATTTGGGGTTTAAGACCCCATCGCGCCCAACTGATTATCGCTCTTTATCGATGCGTTTTATATCGATGTTTACCTGTATTCTGATTCTGAACAAAAATATTTGCCTGATGATCTTAAGCCAGATTAAAAATGTAAAAAAAACCTAAACTATCCAAGCAACAGAAACGCTGACAAAAGCATGAAAATTTAATTAGCATTAATTGCCCTAATGAGACCTGGTATTAATCAAAACTCGTATCTGTTTGTTAAAATCGAAAAAGGGTTTCGCTTATCTTCCAATCCTAGAATTTTCAGTCAGGCCTAATCCAATCATATGATCCGCTCGAGCAATTAAAGGGCAACATTACTGCCACAGTTATGATCAGACTGCAGGAAATATGCTCATAGTCACAGAAACAAATACTATCTCTGGCTGCGACTCATAGGTTCGTCTGCGAATAGTATTTCATGCCGCTATCTGTTACAATATTAGCATTTAGATGTCATTTTTTCAATCGGATATAACTGTATTGCGTTAGTTCTGAAAAAATATATATATTCATAATTTCCTATTAAAATTTCATTATTCTCCATTTTCATAAATTATACACTGTTACATTATCAATGCATGACTACTAAATAGGTAACATAAGCCTCCTGAGCTGTAATACAATCCATGCAGTACACTATAGGTAACGTTTTGTTTTTGGAACATTAACGTGTTTATCACGTTATTAAAATTATACGATGTTTCTTCGATACATCTAACCAATTTAATTGACTTTACTGAGATATTATATATAAACGCTGATGTTTTATATCTCTATATGGATTTATTTTTAATCAGAAAACACTTGATTTGAACATTGTCGTTTCGAAGTTATTTAATTTTCCATTTCTCTTATTATGTCAAACTAATCTCATCTCTCACAGCTTATGTCTACAAAAAAAAAATATATCTAAGATTATAGGCGTTCAAATATACTGAGAAGAGAAACTTGAACCACCAATTAGAAGACAATTTGATAAAATTTTCTCTCATACTGTTCATTTCCTAATTGAAATAACTCGGCGTGAAATTCTGTCAAGAATAATGAAGGTTTACGTATATTTACACAATGTGCATTTTAGTTGTCGTATGGTATTCGCTCTTTTTATATAACATGTGGTGAGTGAAAAAGGTCGGTAAAGACTATATTAGTAATGATATAAAAACGTGTGATTGCAAGGAGTCTTTTGTTAAAATGACGAGACATCTGTGGAGATAAATTACAAAACATTTATTTTTTACTTTTAAGCCGAAATTATGAGGAAAGTTTGGAGATAAAAGCTCAGACACTTATTTATTTCTCTCATGCAAAAACATAGCGCTGCTAAAAATAAATCCCTGCCCTTGTTTTCTTCGACGAAACAAAGAACTGAGTACATTGTAGTGATATCTCTCCCTTTTCAAAACAGCTTTGTAAGAGCATCCGGCTTATGATTGCAAAGCATGCTGTGAAGTCTCCTTTTGAGTGAACTATTTAACTCCTGAGCATACGTCACGCACCTCAACGCACCATCTCGTTTCGTGAAATTGATTCATTTTATTCGTGTAAAATTCAGTAAAAAAAAATGTTATACACGATAATGTAACTCATATGTTATCCTTAAAGGCGCATGGAATGAAACACTGTGTTCCAGTTTCGAAATCTGGAAGAAACCGTATGGAGCTAAACTTTCAGCTGTATTTGTAGGTTGTTTTTTTTGGTGGGGTGGGGTGAAGAAACATCAAAGAGTTCTAAAAGAAAATATATAACTTTTAATTTTATAGACAATAATAAAATATAGTATGTTTATTGCTTCTAATAGATAGATAGATAGATAGATAGAGTAGCAGAAAAAGTGAATGGATTAATAGAAAGACCTTTGAATTCACTGCGTTAGTACCTTTAGCGGTTTTAATAGCTACATGGTTACTTTCAATATCAATAACAAAATGAGAAATCGCTTTGATGTCAGATAGGATATATAATCATTAATATGTCATTAATCATGTATATCTATTCAAAGTCCGTACACGGAGGATCAAAACTTTAAATGCTAGCATTTCCCGGGTTAGGCCCAAGTGACACAGGGTAATGATGACAAGTAGGCAGCTCGCCAGTTTTCTTTTATTTTTATATTGTCTAAGAACCAAGTTGCGGCCTGGAAAGCTAGGAAACACGGAATTATATTAAATAAAGTATCTCACAGTGTGCGATTTTGCATAAAAGAAAGTAACTCAAGCATCAAACATCGAGTAAATTGTCTGGTTATGCTTAAAAGTATTTGAATATATCAATTTAGGTTAATTTGCTTTTAACTTAAATTAACATGAATAAGATAGACAAATGATTCTGTAGTATGGTTTGTTGCTGGTTGTAGATTACAAGCATATAAGTAAATGGAATATTTAGGTTTAAGTAATCTAAGTTAATGGAAGAGAACTGAGGTGACATATTTCAATATTGTTAAGTGTAAGATCATGCGTTATGTCATTAACAAAAAAAAAACATTCCATGTCAACATTTTTAGACAGCTCGTAGTTATACTAAATCACCCAGAGAAACTTTTAGAAATAAAGTACACATTTTGCATTATTACTTGGTGTCAGTTCAAAACATTCGGCTACCCACTGGCACAGCGGTTTGTCTCCAGATTTACGACACTAAAAATCAGGTTTCGATACCCCTCATGCGCAGAACACAGATAACCCATTGTGTAGCTTTGTGCCTAATTTTAAACAAACAATCAAAGCATTTAATATTGCAAAAAATGTTTTTTTAAATGGTCGAAATAAGATATCTTATTACGTTTCTTTACAAGTCAATTAAATCAACACAATATTTTAATTCCACCCCCTTAGAATTATCTCTTACATTTTGTATATATTTCATATATAGTAACTACTGTGGTGTAATATTCTTAGATGTTTGCAATTTCTGATTTTGTTGCTTTCCAAAATTTCTTTCAAAATCACTTAATATTCTTTATATACAATGTTTATCATAGTAAAAAATATTAAAAGTTTTCCTATTACTATTGTTGTTTCAAGCAACAGTTCAAGAAGTGGTCTATTACAGTTGTATTCCATGTTTTCCTCACACTCCTTATAATGTTTATTTTTGAAAAATGCAAAATTAGTTTTAATTATAAGGAACGATTTTTACCTTATTTTCTAATTACAAGGAACGTCTGGTTTGGTTTGAATTTCGGGCAAAGCTACATGAGGACTATCTGAGTTGTCCGTCCCTAGTTTAGCACTGTAAGACTAGAGGGAAGGCAGCTAGTCATCACCACCCATCGCCAAATCTTAGGCTACTCTTTTACCAAGGAATAGTAAAATTAACCGTCACGTTATAACGTCCACACGGCTGAATGGGCGAGCATCTTTGGTGTGACGGGGATTCGAACTCCGGCCCTAGAATTATGAGTCGAGTCCTTATAATGACTTAATTTCATTCACACCTACTTACCTCGTTCATACATACAGACGTCTATTGCCCTGATATCTCAACGATAATTCTGAGATCGAACAATGTAAAAAAAATCGGGTTTCGATAACCCTTGATGAACAGGACATTGTGTAGATTTGCGCTTAAAAACAAGCGGTTTTTATTTAACGTAGTATACATTGCATCCTGGTGGCTTGTCCACAGATTACGGAGAGTTCACCTTGGAAGGTAATCCTTTCTGTCATTGGAAATGTCAACATGATATTACATCAATCTTTTTCAAATAATTTTAACATGTTTAACATGTATTATCCTCTGATAACTAGCAAGTACAATCCTCTAAATATTAATCCGATTAATTTGTTTACATACGATTAAGCAAATCCCTTTTATATGGGATGTATTTATCAACAAGTAAAATCGATTGCCAACTGGAAAAATCTTCTATAGATTAATCTGGCTGTGAAGAAATGTGCTCAAATTAGATAAATATATCCTTTAAAGCATTCTTTTTAAAAGACTCGTCCCTCTATTATAAGAACCTTTTTGAAGTCCTCACGAAGGTGGATTAGCCAGTGGTTTTTTTTTACACCACATCATCACAGACAATTTTCAAGAGCTTCGATGAATCTATGATGAAAAACACTCACCTTTGTGAGCACACTATAATCTCAGAATTCTTCATGCAAAACTATGTTGTTTACTTCGATTTTGGAAAATTTTGAATCAATTAAAACATAACTAGTCATAATTAAAAAAAATACATAATGAGTTAAAGCAAAAATATTTGATGGACAATTATTAGTGAGAAATGTTGGTAACATCAAAAAGTCTGACTTTCCTAACCCTAAAACTGTCATCAATGATGCGCCCCCTTCTTTAGCTTAGTGTTAACTTGAGGGCTTAAAACGCTAGAAATATAGGTTCGATCTTTGCAGTAGGCATAATTGGCGTTCCTATATGCTTGTCATCAAACGTACAACAACAACAATAATACAGTCAGTAATTAGTGTTTATAAGATACTATGGAAAGACTGCATATGTTACTCAAATACTAGTCATGGGTATTGCTGTAGAAAATCACATCAACGTGACATTTTACATTCGGACCCCCAAGAAACACATTTCCAAGTACAATTACTTAGAAATTTCAGCTGCACTGTTTCATTGTTATCAATTATCAATAAGATATACCTTTTAGATGCAAAATAATTTCAAAACAAAGTTATGGATTAGTAGAAAGCTCTCTAGTTTTTAATGA
Organism: Tachypleus tridentatus; assembly: GCF_004210375.1. Lineage (NCBI taxonomy): Eukaryota > Metazoa > Arthropoda > Merostomata > Xiphosura > Limulidae > Tachypleus > Tachypleus tridentatus. The sequence continues at coordinate 34,852,946 of NC_134837.1, read as the reverse complement.
GGTTTAATCCAGACAACGCTTTGGTTAAAAATTGTCCTTCAGTTTGGTTACGGATTGCTACTGCGAAAAGAAACAAATCAAGGAATATTAGTAACACCTCTCCTGTACGTAAAATACTAGCACAATACCGAAAATAACATAATTTTATTTTATAAATCCCGGTGCTTATGGAATCACATTAATGTACAAGATTGAGGAATTGCAGTGAAAATAAATTCTTTTAGCTAGAATTAACCATGACGAGATAAAACCTTACAAAGCAAAATTAATTTGCTGAGACAAGAAACAAAACAAAAAAGGATTCTGGTATCAAATCGATAACCTAAAGCAAATAACAAGATGTCGTTAAGTTCTCAACGTTATTTTTGTGATAATATTATTTTAGCCAAACAAATACAGCTTCAAAAAGATTCTCGGCCTTCGTCCAAAAGAACGTGATTTCCACATGTTACATGGCCTTAAGGGGTGGTGTGAAAAATACTGCTATATTCCTTTCTTTCTACAATTTCATGTCTTGCTCGACCGACCTGTTTCCTCGAAGATACTAGTCTTTTTTTTTTATTCTTTTCATAAACATACAAGTTGCAACACCCGTCAACTGACGGAGAATGTGTAAACTTAATTAAAATTGTCAGTTTAATATGGATCATATATTTTACTGTAATATGTTGAATGTGAACGTTATCTTAAAATTTTAAAATTATAACAAAACTTCTTCGTGTATAACATTTGTAGTTTCTGAGGTGAATCTACCCTTGAATACACTGAATCTCTTAAACAATCCAGCAACTTTCAGTTTGTTTCCATCTACCAACGAATAAAGATTTTGAGGTGATCCTACTCTTCAACATCCTACATCTCTTTGATAAAATCATGGTTGTTTGACAAACAATCTTGGAACTTTCATCCTTGAAACTTGAAACTATTTACAATATTTGGCATTGTCTAAAGCATCAGCCTGCAAATATTGTTTGAGGACTAAATATGTCGAGAGCAATTTACCATCAGACTTTACAAAATAGAAATAGAAACGAAGTTTGATTTTGAACCTTTTAGGACATTTGCCACAGATCATAGTGTTTACATATGCATTTTGATTGAGATTATTTCGGGAGGCTCAGAAGGGTTGGAATACAAAGAAACATACATTTCATCTTTATATCTATATATACAGTTGGTTTGTTTTAAATCTTGCGCAAAGCTACACGAGAGCTATCTGCGCTAGCCGCCCCTAATTTTGTAGTGTAAGACTATAGGAAAAGCAAATAGTCATCACCACCCACCGCCAACTCTTGGGCTACTCTTTTACCAACGAATAGTGGGATTGACCATCACATTATAACGCCCCCACGGAAATGGCGAGTATGTTTGGTATGACAGGGATTCGAACCCACGACCTCAGATTAAGTCGAGTGAATTAACCACCTGACCATACCGGCCCTATATATATATATATATATATATATATATGTGCATATTTTTAAAAGTAACACGAAACGAACTATTCTCAGGAATTTGTAAACCTTGATTACTTGTTTTTCAAATTTGTTATTTAATTGAGCTTTTGTTCTTCTTAAATACAAAGCTATACTTTACGCACTGCGGTATCGAATCCCAATTTTTGGCATCATAAGCTCTCAAACTTACCGTTAAGCCACCACTGGATGGATAATATAATTAAAAATAAACGTGATTTAAGCTTCGAACTTTTGTGAAAAATAGTATCCTTAAAGCGTATTTAAAAATTTCATCCCGGCATGACCAGATGGTTAAGGTACTTGACTCGTAATCTGAAGGTCGAGGGTTCGAATCCCCGTCACACCAAATATGCTACCCCTTTCAGCCGTGGGAGCGTTATAATGTTACTGTCAATCCCACTATTCATTGGTAAAAGAGTAGCTCAAGAGCTTGCGGTGGATGGTGATGACTAGTTGCCTTCCCTGCTAAATCAGGGATGACTAGCGCAGATAGCCCTCGAGTGGCTTTGCGCAAAATTCGAAACAAACCAAACCTTAAATATACGTTTCACGTAATCTGAAATATTTGACGCAACGATTTCGGGTGTTATCTTTTGTACTGGATTACATAGGATCTCGGCTCGAATTGAACTGTAAAATTGAAAAATAAAATGCATCTATTCATTCTGACATGTAATACTTTAAACAAATTTATAAACTAATAAAATTAGTGTTGCTAAAAGAAAAGCACTGAGAGGTTTCTGATTGTTTCATTTTATAAACCCCAATTGTTTTATTCCACTTATTTTAAACTTATGATTTATTTTATATACACCACAAACTTTAATATGTAAAAAAGTGCAGTCAACTGTTTTTTGAGAGGTGGGTGAAAAACAACATGGCAGATACTGAATTTCAAAATACCAGACTAGCCATAGTTTGTTACTAGCAATCAATCTTCCAAGTAATCAAAACCGTTCCTAGCAGCAGGCTAAATATTACGCCAATATATCACCGATACTGATTTTTTTTAATCCACGATAACTGAGTTGTTTTCGGGTAAAAAAAAATTATACTTTGTAAATATGACATGAGACAAATCATTTTTAAAAAAGTTCGTATACTTCGACTGATGTACTTATGAAGATATAATAGCATTGTTTCAATAAATCAATACAAAACTCAATGAATATAAAAAGATCTTCGAAAATCGAATACATAGAGGCACTCATTCTTTAACAGAAGGATCAGTTTTAAATGGCACAGCGGCATATCTGGGAACTTACAACGCTATAATCGGAGTTTCGATACCCCCGGTGAGCAGAGCACAGATAGCCCACTGTGTTGCTTTGTGCTTAATTTCAAAGAAACAATATAATTCCGTCGTAAAACACTTTTTTAGGTTTTCTTAGTCGAAAAAAACACCTTTCGCAGTTCGGGAATATCGAAGTTCTCTAAGAGTGATATTCAAATCGTATTCTTCGGTCAAATAACAGTCGCTTTAGAGTAAGTTGTGAGTGTTGTTGATTAGATGTCTTTCTTTTAGTCTATCAATTCAAAATTAGAGGCAATAAAGCAAATTTAACGTTTTTATAGCTTTGCGCGAAAATTCTATGATAAACAAACCCTCTTGAAATGTATGATAAAAAGCATGAAAGAACACAGACTTATATTCTGCTATGATAAAAATTCGTAGTAAAATTACATCAAGGAATGTCTCAGACAATTCAAGTATTAAATGACTTCACATCAGAAACAAAGTTTGTATTTTATTGGAGTAACAATTGCTAAGATTTGAACGTTTTTGTAAGCGTGATTATAATCAGTTACATCTGTTTTAAGGCAATAGTATTAAGTTTATTTAATATGATCAACTGACTGTTCTTGTGCAAATATTTAATAACAGTAATAGCTTTTTAACTTTCGTTCTTGTTTTTAGCTTTGAACAATAGTGTTGAACATTAGAGTCGTCTCCTTATTATTTTTTACTTTAATCTCGGATGTTTTCGAGAATAACAATGTATATTAGCATTTCGACAATATCATGTCTGTCATATTTGTTGCTGACGAAGCATTTCACTCAGTATCAGAGCTCATCAGACTGGTTGGACACAGTTCCTTTAGATCGTTCAAATTTGTATAAACAGCATACCACCGATACAAATGAAATAATCTATTTTGTATATTTTGAAAACAGAGTTTACACACACAAAATTGTTTTCGATGTATCATTCAGGCATCACCTAAATATAACGATTCTTAAAACACGATAACGTCATAAACCTGCGTAATAAGAAAGATGTTCCTCCTAGACGAAGTGGCAAGCAACAATTACTTGTACAAGCGTTTAACAATATAAAATGAAATTCACAAAAACGCGTTCAATATACGATTCAACTTTTGTTTGTCATTAGGTACAAAACTACGCTGTTCTCTGCCTACCACAGCTATCTAAACTCAGTTTCTATCAATATAAATCCGCAAGCATACCGTTGTGCCACTAGGTGGCGGGCTCAACCGCTCTACTTTGTTTTGTTTGAAGAAATCATTGTTATCATTGATTGGTGTTATTTGTTTTTGTTCTTTGATCCAATTACATATATTAGTAAATCGGTTTAAAATCAAACTTGCAATGTTGCAGCCAGTCTTGTTTTTTTAGTGATTTAGACATCAAATTGTAAGTAAATACGATTCGTAAAACAAGTATGTTTTATAAGTTTCTTTTTAGTTTAGAAGAAATGCTTTATTGCGACTGCTAAGCCTGGTACGATTTTTTATCTTGTCGTCAGTGATAAGCTTATATTTTGCATTCTTTCTCCTTTGCTTTTGTGTCTCATCTCTTTATGTAGGTCTACATATAATTTATTTGACGTACATAGCTGCGCTGTTTATACATTTCCCTTCAAAACTATCGTGTACGCTTTGGAAAGGTTTTTCCTCTTTCAATAAGCTTGTGTTCAACAGTGAGCTAGCTACCTTCTAGAAAGGAAAGATGAACACAGTGAAATAAAAAAAGAAGGACTAGCTATAAAACGCGCGTCTGATTGATGATAGTTTTAATCCTTAAGGCCTCCCCTCCACCCCTCCACCCCAGAGAAAAAAAACATTCCCTTCAAACTTACATATGGCAACTTAATACAAATGAAACATGATTGTTCAGGCGGAAGTGGTTAAAGGAAATAACTTTTTTTTTGTTAACAGAAAGTTTTAAACTGTTATGAAATATATTAGACGTCAGTGTTGTTTTTTGATGAAACTGATAAACTGTGATAGGTATCTATATAAAACATATCTGAATATCTTAAGCGTAAAGAGGTTTACGAACTCTTTTAAAGATTTCATTTATCCCTAAAACGTTGATGTTTATAGTCAAAGACAACTGAAGTCAACGGTGAATCTTAGTGAGATAAATATATCTGCTCAAAATTACATTTTATATAATCGACCATATTACATTTCGAATAACGGTTTTTTCATTGTTTTCAACCATGCCATTTGGAATGAAGTTATCAATTAATATGCCTTAGATATCCATATCACGAGAATATCCCCAGAAATACGAAATGACTCTTCACTAAATCAGTTCCCCGCAGGCCCAGTGGCACGCTTGAGATCCAATAAGACTAAATCTTGGAGTTCGACCTCGTGGTGGTCACATGCGCATTGCTTTCCATTAAAGGGCCCAGCATGGCCAGGTGGTTAAGGCATTCGACTCGTAATTCGAGGGTCGTCCCGCAGGTTCGAATCCCCGTCACACCAAACATGCTCGCCTCTCAGCCGTAGGGGCGTTATAATGTGACGGTCAATCCCACTATTCTTTGGTAAAAGAGTAGCCCAAGAGTTGGCGGTGGGTGGTGATGACTAGCTGCCTTCCCTCTAGTCTTACACTGCTAAATTAGGGACGGCTAGCACAGATAGCCTCGAGTAGCTTTATGCGAAATTCAAAAACAAACAAACAAAACAAACTATTATTCAAGACATAAATGAATATTTCATTTAATTATAGATAAGGAATAATCGTATTACCATCAAATGTTTAGCCTAACTATATGGAATACGGTAAGTAAAGTTAAAACATAAAGTCTTAATTATCTTTTCTCTCCGTGTTATGGAACTTCATGTTTACATTGTATCTGATAATCGTCTTTAGATTATTTTAGTTTTTTATTTGCACAGATTAAAACTTAAAATGTTGTAAAAGGAAAACAAATACATTATTTCTAACTGCTTTCTTTGTTTTACTTGGGGAACTATATGCAACTTACTCTTTAAATCCTTTAATAAGTTATATTAGTTAACAAGTGGTGTTATAACGTATATAATTTATCTTTATGTACTTGTTATCGTTTTTTGGTAACAGTCGCTGTCTTGGTTATTGGCTTACAATAACGCTAATTAGTTTCTTTTCCATTACTATATTCCAGCGATTTCTTTTCTAAGTTTCAACTACTATTGTGGGATGTCTTAAAAAGAGCTGTATAAGGGACCGAGGTTCGATCCTTTATTTTCTGGTCAGAAAAACTGATGTATTATCCATTTGACTTTGGTCTTCCCTATTAAGGCTTGAACAGAATGGTTTCTAGGAAAATATCAAGGTTATCCTAACTTTCAAACTAAATCAACTAAATATACCCACAAAAACTACACACCCTAACACCTAGAAATAACAAAAACAGCCTTTCTAACCAGACGACTTAAGCTCGAATCTTGACCCCTGCTAGTACATATAATCCTTTTCAGAACTCTCTTAAAGACAAGGGTAGATCAGCAACCAAAGCTTAATTTACTATAATTAATTAATAATCATAAATTATCGTATATTTACTTATTTAGTACATTAATGAAATTAAAATCCTTTCAAGTAATTATAAATATGACCAAATGTCCTTTGCTATCTTATTCTCGATTCATTTTATTCCTCAGAAATTTAAATTAAAAAAATACAACTAAAAGGAGGAACATCATTAATGGAGTAACAATGGTAACTTTATATCCATGGTAACTCAAATATTCAGTCGTATCTTATTTAGTTAATTGAGATGCCTCTTGGTTTCAGATATATTTGACTATCCTGTATAAATATAAAGGAATATGTCGTGAGTATTTATAATCCAAAATGCAAAAGATAGTTGTGATGTCTTTTTCTTTAAAGGTAGCGCAGATAGCCCTCGTGTAGCTTTGCGCGAAATTCAAAAACAAACAAACAAGAGAAAAACAAGACGTGATACAAAATACATTAACATGATAACATTTTCAAATCATTTTTCATATGTAGACGAATGGCACGTAACTTCAGTTGCTGGAGTGAATTCTAACTATATTGTCATTTGGTTGTCCTAGCTAAACATTGATTTCCTTTAACATTTGGTACTGTTAAGTGTTTTTCGATAAAATGGTTCCATTCACTTGTTTTCAATACTTTCTGGAGTTAACAAACATGCGTGATCTTGGAGAACAAATAATACACGAAATCACTAAGCAGGTCCTACTTGACTTGTAGCTATAGAAACTTCAAACACAATAAGGAAATACATTATGTATGCTGGTACCATGTTTATTCAATAGCTCGTTGCGTTGCTTTAATATGAGAAGAAAAAAAACAATCAGTGACAAATCTTTTATTCTTACTCTAATTGAATGGGAATTGAAACTAAAACGATTTGTGAAAAGATTCGGTTGTATTTCACGAAAAGACAGTTCTGTAGGCTCACATTAAACCAGAGAAGATCAATAGAAGGTAGGTTAAAGAACAAAAGAAACTCCAAATCCTGCAGATGAATATTTAGAAGAAAAAATGTTGAGTGAGTTCCTAGTTTAGTCTTTTAAACATTTCTTTAAATGATGTACTTTTGTGAAAATTATAAACACTTCGAAACACTGCGTATACACGAGTTCCCAATGAACTCGAGCGGAAGACAGATTATGAGCGATGTTTCAGCTTCGTCTTTATTATGGTCTCCTGTATTAACCAACTGACTACTTCATTGACACGAAAAGGTTCCAGTGACTCCCTTCAACTGTGCTTGTTTTATATACATCTGGAAATTCAATAAGGATAACTGTTCTTCATAGCTCTACTATTTTTCTATGAAAGTTTCAGTTCTTGTCAATCACATTGTTGAATAGATGTCCTACCCAAAAGTACCCAAAAGACGTCACTCACAATAAGTAATACAAAATACTCGTTACTCGACCATTTCACTAGCACTCTAGATGGACTAAACTATGACCTCTGTATCAATTTCGAAGCAAGATTATCCATTGCACAAATCGTTCTTTCCAAAATGATTTTTTTAAAATTGTCAAATCATACGTGAAAATGAAGCTTTTAATCCGTATTTGTATTGGACTGCTAGCAAACACAATTGCATTTCTAGATCACAGATAACTGTAACAATTTCTATTTCTGTTTTCTTCTGTAAATCAATGAACTGGTTTTACTGTATAGTTATTATTTTAAAATTAATGCATCTCGTCATAAGATATATAAAATGACGAGTCATTCGGGACCATCTCATATGTACAAACGTACAATTAAATTTATTTTATAATAATAATTTGTGAGTGCTATTAATTCTCTAGATTAAAAAAAGAGCTTTCCACTATGTTATTCTATTATCACTTTTATTTACACTGTTTAAAATTTATTAATGTGTGTGTCTTTACAAAATATTTCAATTTATGTTACTATTTTAAATATTAAATCGTTTCACTGCTTTTTAAAGAACATAGTTTCTCAAATACAGTTTAACAGTGTTCACGTTCAAATTAACATTGTTTTAAAGTTGATTTGAGTATTGTCTTAAAATCAATATAGATAATGTAAACGTTAATATGAATAGTTTCTAAAGTTATTATTACAGCGTATTAAAGTTTAAAAAAATATCATAGTTAACATGATTAGTGTTAATACGAACAGTTTTAAAGTCAATAGGAATAGTGTTTTAAGGTTAGTATGAACAGTTTTAAAGTTAATATGAACAATCGTAATATAAACAATGTTAAAGTTAGTATATATAGCGTCTTAAAGATAGTATGAACAGTGTTATAAGTAATATTAATAGTGTTAAAATTAATATAAACATCTTCTTAAAGTTAACTTCTTCCTTCAGGGCAGTGCAATGAGATCATGCCGAGATTTGCGGAAGTTATTCCAAATGTGACAGTTCCGGCTGGACGAGACGTGGAGTTTCCTTGCATCGTGGAAAATCTGGGAAATTACAGAGTAAGTTGAACTAAATGGATCTGAATGTAAAAGAGATAAGTTATACGGGCGTAATTTACAAAAAAAGAGACATATCTTTCTTCCTTTTTCGTTAAAGAAGAACTATCTCTCTCACATTTTGACATTAATAGTATATTTTTAGATTGCAGATTTTTACTTAACAGCTCTAATAGTCCTAACAAAAGTATAAACTATGTTTTTAAACAACAAACCAGACATGTAACTCTTCCAATGTCTTCACCGATATAAGTTTTTCGAAACAAACAACTCACGCGCCCCAGTCCGAAAAAAAACTACTAAATTAAACTGTAAAATTCTTTATTGTAATTTAAATAAACAAAAGATTATAACTAAAATAAATACAATATAAAATAAATGTTTTTATCAAACTATAACTAGAATAAATAAAATATAAAGTAAATATATTTCTCAAACTATAACTAGAATAAATACAATATAAAATAAATGTATTTATAATATTATAACTAAAATAAATGCAATATAAAATAAATGTATTTATAATATTATAACTAAAATAAATACAATATAAAATAAATGTATTTATAATATTATAACTAAAATAAATACAATATAAAATAAATATATTTATCAAACTGTAACTAAAATAAATACAATACAAAATAAATGTACTTATAAAAGTATAACTAGAATAAATACAATATAAAATAAAAGTATTTATCAAAGCATAACTAGAATAAATTCAATACAATATAAATGTATTTATCAAACTATAACTAGAATAAATACAATATAAAATAAATGTACTTATAAAAGTATAACTAGAATAAATACAATATAAAATAAATGTATTTATCAAAGTATAACTAGAATAAATACAATACAAAATAAATGTACTTATAAAAGTATAACTAGAATAAATACAATATAAAATAAATGTATTTATCAAAGTATAACTAGAATAAATACAATATAAAATAAATGTACTTATAAAAGTATAACTAGAATAAATACAATATAAAATAAATGTATTTATCAAAGTATAACTAGAATAAATACAATACAAAATAAATGTATTTGTCAAACTATAACTTGAATAAATGTATCAAACTATAACTAGAATAAACATAACATAAAAAATGTATTTATCAAACTACAATTAGAATGAATACAACATAAAATAAAATGTATTTTTAAACTACAACTAGAATCAAGTAAATGTATTATCATTCTGATCTCGTTAACCTCTGAGTGAACTATTCACCCAACTGAGAAGCAGTTATAGAGCATGTATCAATCATTTTCTGTCCACCACTTCTTTGAAAAAAACAATAACGTCTAACTTTCACTCTTTTCACTCCATACGTTGGGAATCATTTAACTTTATACCATATATGAGAGGCGTAATGTTGTCAATACTTGAATTACTCTAATCGAATAATGAAATTTTGAAAACCCCAACATGGCCAGATCATTAGGGAGCTAAACTCCTGATATGAGGACCGCGGGTTCAAATTCCCGTCACACCAAACACACTCGCCTTTTCAGCTGTGGGGTCGTTATAAATTTCAGTCAATCCCACTATTCGTTAGTAAATGTTTGTGGTGGGTGGTAGTGACTAGCTGTCTTCCTCCTAGTCTTATGCTGCTAAATTAGGAACGGCGAGTTTAGATAGCTCTCATGTAGCTTTGTGCGAAATTACAATCGATTTTGAAAGGTTTTCATTGAGCAAAATATCTTGTCGGCTACCGATATGACGGATAGTGTGTGTGTGTTGGAAGTGTTATTATTAAACACTATTCTAGTCATTAAAAGTCTCTAAGGGACCAGATAAAGGTTGTGGTGTCTAAAAATGTAACAGACTTAGCACTAATTCTTTATCACAAGTATAATTAGAATCATTCTTCGTCAGCTACTGTTAGGCGTACAGATACTCAGAAATCAAAAACTTTCTTTCGTCATTATGGGAACTTAGTGATAAAGAACCTTCATTTAGATTGAATTTTTAGATGAATCAGAATTTCTGTAGCTAACACTTACCTTTACAACACATACTGTTGAAAGCAAAATATTCACAACGTTTCGGACTGCGACGCCTGGTGATTGTAAACTGAAATGATTTCATTATTCTTCATAGTTTACTGTGTGTGAAGAAAAATCGTTTTTGCTTAACTTCATTACCTTTCAAATAACGGAGATTTCTATCTTTAAGACCCTATTTTATACGTGGTCGTGGCAGTGAATACACAACATATCGAGTTCGATATCTACGACTAAAATCACATGCTTCTAAATTGGATTTTATAATTTCAATATTGTGGAAAAAAGAAATCATTGTATATTTCATGTGCTTCAACATCAAGTGTACTAATGTATTTTATTGAAGAATAGAAGAGAAATACTTGAGGCGTGAAAATATTTTTTTTTATAAGTTATCAAAGTTATCATTCACTTAACCTTTCAAGATCACCAATCAGTCAATAACAACTGGTTAGAATTATTATACACTTACAGAACTAAGCTGAATCTGACATCCCAAATATAGACCTGTACAGTATGTTGGTCAATATGTAATCTAACTCTTTCTTTCTTTACTATTTTTCTCGATGTCCTTAATTATTCACAAGAAAACTTTAATAGTAGTTACTGCGTATGCTAACGAGATCAGATTATTTGAATAATATTCTATTATTATTATAGCAAACCTGAAAAATATTATGAGGCTGGGCATAAGTTCCTTGTAGTACTAACCGTGATGTCCACTGCTCCATGGTAGTGTATTCAAGCATGATTTTCTTTCTGCACTTTATATATGGTAACAGAGAATCAAATATAACTACGTCTCATCATCTTATGTAAAAGTGTTAAATACAATTTTAGACATATTTTTCTGGGAAGCTGTTGAACATAGTTATTGTTGTTTGTGCAAAGTTTACAAACTAATGAGTTTTGTTCCATTTTCACCCATGTGTTTCGTATTTTGTGGGAGATAGTTGTGTTATGTATCCTTGGAAAAAGTCGAAACGTCGATTTCTGACAAACGTTTCTGTTTACAGCTTGTTATTGTAATATAACTAATTATGCTTTCTAATCTCCGAGATGTACCAAAAATCCTTCATTAAGAGACAGCAATGGTTCTACAGTAAACACTATTTTTCCATCAAGTTATCTATAACTCTTGTGATCTTCAGACCTTCAATAAATTTTTAAAGTAAAATAATAATAATCGTTTTACATCAATGTGTTTTTTTCATCTACTACTTTATAACTATTGTAATTTTAATATCGTCGATAAACTGTTCAAATAAATTAATAATAATCGTTTTACAACAAACAATGTTAATTTTATTCAGTATTTATAACTGTTGTAATCTTAATGCCGTCAATAAATTGTTAAAATAAAGTAATAATAATCGTTTTACAACAAACAATGTTTCTTTCATCCAGTATTTTATAACTGTTGTAATCTTAATACCGTCAACAAATTGTTAAAATAAAATGAAAATAATCGTATTAAAGCAATCGATGTTTCTTTCATCTGCTGCGTTATCACTGTTTTGATCTTACCATCTTCAATAAACAGTTAAAACATTGTAGAAATATCATATGTTCATGTTGATGTTTATCAAAACTTCGAACATGTTAACCTTTAACGATGAATGATTCAGTTAATACGTCCGATTCACCATACAGTTTTATGAATAATGCATGAGCTTTATGTTAAGATATTAAATATTTTTTTACTTCACGTTGCATTGCATCAAAGTCCCACAGCTTGAATGTATTTTATTTTAGCTCGTATGAAAGTAAAAATACCATTTTTGTATTCCTAGAACAATAAGTAAAAGAAATTAAAATGTAAATATGTATGTGTGGTTGTGTATATATACACTTTTACGCCAAATAAAATAAGTATATATTTAAAATAGATTAGTATTTTTCAGTTTATATATACGTATATGAAACCCCCTCAGTAGTGCAGCTGCATGAAATTACGTTTCGATACACGTGGTAGGCAGAGTACGGTTTTGTTTGGATAGCTACGTTTTTAACCAGAAATAAACAAACGTACATACATGCATGTAATTACTCACATATGTTTGAGTAATTGATACATAAGTTTGCTTGTCATTATATGCAGTGGAAAGACTTATTGTGAAAAATGCACACAAACGCTCTCCTATTAACATATATTGAATGATGTCATATTCTAAAGCTGCGAATGTATTCAATTAAAGTATGCAGGTGCAAAACGTGTAATAAAATAGAAGTTTATATATCCCATACCCGCATAAGCCTATTACACAGTGCTTATCAATCTGCCTGTATGAAAAGTGGCATATGATAAGGAATTGCATTATGTTTTATTTCACATTCCTCTTAACAAGGATTTCGAATCCAAAGTGTATAAAAAGGACATTCATTACTATTTTGTTTGTTTACCATAAACCATTGCCCAGAAAATCTTTCGACAATGCCAGGACTCATTAGTTGAGCTAAATGTATATCTTAAAACTGTTTGTATCAAGTACGAGATATTTAACACATTGGTATTAAATAAAATTTAATTGTAGTCGTGATGCAGTTCTCTGGATTATATTACGTCGTTTGAAAGTTCTAGAGAGGTTTCGAGGAAGTACACATGTTTCCATAAATTCTACGATCTGTACTTCAATTCTTAAAAGCACTTGAGAAAATGAGGGCTCTGTTTAAACTATATTATTATTGCGCCTACACGTGTTGTTGGATTTCAATAAAGAATCACAATTGAATTGTTTAATAAGCCGTGTAGAATGATTCATTATATGAATATTTGATTCACTATATGAAGAGAATTTCAATTATATATTTTCTGAGGCGTCTTTTATAAGAATCTGAAGAGTGAGCTAAAAATGGGGGATTAAACACAGGATATAGATTTATCATGTTTATATGGACTAAATTATTATTTTTTAAATACTATTACAAAGCATTTTGTTATGCATTCGTGTGTATCTTTTTATATATTTTATATCACTTACTGAACAAATTACGTTATTTGATTCTACACCCTATGGTTCGGGTATTATAGTTATTGATGTAATTTATGATCTCGGTAAAACTTTTGAAATATGAAACGATACACGAATCAATTTCATGTAAATTATCTATCAAACTGCTGTATGATATATTTATTATTTAATATATGATATATAAATAACAAGTTCCTTTTCAGGCCGATTCGATACAGGGAATTTCAATTCTTGTTTCAGTTAAAATTAATTCATAACTAGTGAACAAAGTATGGCGAAAATCAGATCAGAAAAACGTAAAACTGTTCTTCTGTCCATCAGTAGTACTTACTATAGAAAGTAAGATATCCGTATTTTATTATAAAGGATCTGAGTTTTGTTGTTGTTGTTTTTCCAAGTACAAACTTTTAGCTCATAGCTCCATCTCTTGACTGATTTCAGATCTAATTACATCCGCGGCTATTGAAGATTCCCTTACGTTCTTCGTGATGTGGCAGCTCATAGAAAAGCTCTGAGACTGGTTACATTGTTCTTGCTTTTCTTAAATACAAACATTTGGCTCATAGCTCTTTCATCTCTTGACCGATTTGATATGTAATTATAATTTTGATCTCAGTAGGTCAAACCCTTTCGACTAAAGAATTTGACCACGCCCAAGGTCTGATACATTAAATTTTTCTAATCCTGCCTGAAAGAATTTTAATTTGAGGGTAAGCTTTTAGAGACAATGATGATTAATAAAATCGAATCCGGTATTTTCGCACCCCATACTATATAACTAATAAAAAAAAAAAAAAATGTATCATAGCTTAATTTAAGCTAACCTGCCTAAAATAATTTCTAGTTCCACGGTTATTGGGGATTTCCTCTGGTTATTCCAAAGCTTCGTGTCTCATAAGCTGTCTTTTCCACAAAACAACAGTTTTAATAATATGTCTTTCCTTACCGCCATATGCAAATGTCCGGTATAGCCACGTGGTTAAGGCACTCGACTTGTAATCCGAGGGTCGCAGGTTCGAATCCCTCTCGCACTAAACATGTTCGCCCTTTCAGCCGTGGGGGCGTTATGATGTGACGGTCAATCTCACTATTCGTTAGTAAAAGAGTAGCCCAAGAGTTGGCGGTGAGTGGTGATGAGTAGCTGCTTTCCCTCTAGTCTTACACTCCTAAATTAGGGACGGCTAGAGCAGATAGCCCTCGTGTAGCTTTGCGGGAAATTCAAAACAAACCGAACCGTAGGAAAATGCAACGTCTGATTATGGCTAACAGTAAAATTCAGTTCAGAATTATCATTCATCAAAACAAAAGCTTTCACTAGGTTCAGCAACCAAATATTATCTATTTATTATAATAAAAAAGTTTAAAGTATTACTTTATATAGTGGTTTTACAGAACACTACGAATGTGTGCCAACTGACAGGGCCACGTGCACCCCCATGTGTATGGTGACCTGTGACCCATTTACGCCAAAAAAAAACACGCTTTGTACTCTGGGTACATAAGTGAGAAGAATCAAAATAATGGTAAAATTTGGTCTGACTAAAGTTGGTGGTAGGTAGTACTGACTAGCTACCTCCCTTCTAATCTATCACTTGAAAAATTACTGGCAGGTGGCGCAGGTAACTCTCTGTAGCTTTGCGCAAAATCCATTAAAACAAACAAATAAGTGTCAAACATTATTATACAGTTATTCATGGTAAACGTTTCTCGCAACACTCACCACCAATTCTTGGGCTATTGTTTTCTGGCCAGATAATGGGATTTGGCTGTCACAATTACAGCGCACACATGATTCAAAAAAGCCTTATACGCGTTTTCGTGGTAACGGGACGAAAACCATGAATCATCAAATTTACAGAGTTCTTTCCAAGTAGATCAACTACACCTTTTTAAGTGTTTGAGCCTCTACTCTTTCGATTTTTAATTCTACGATTTCTCCTTGTGACGGTTGTTTCTTAAGCCTTGATCAATGTCCTTGGACTTTCTAAATAAATTTCACATATAGGTCCATTTGCTGAAGTGTATCGATCATGCACAGTGTACCTAAGATTTGTGGACAGTCTG
This sequence comes from Tachypleus tridentatus, assembly GCF_004210375.1. Classification (NCBI taxonomy): domain Eukaryota; kingdom Metazoa; phylum Arthropoda; class Merostomata; order Xiphosura; family Limulidae; genus Tachypleus; species Tachypleus tridentatus. Next base: position 34,837,209 of record NC_134837.1, on the reverse strand, counting down.
CCAACCGTGTTAGAGTGAACCACTGTATTTGACTGATATCCGAGCAGCTGTCAAAATTTGCAGCGGTGCTTTTAATCATAAAAAAAAACATTATGCTTGAGAAAAAAAGTTTATTTTGACCAGAAATGGTAGTTCATTAATCATCTTTCATGACAACAAATTCCATTCAGTTTTCTAGTGTCTAGCGTCCTAAAGCTAATACGTTTCACACGCTACCATTATACATTTACCCATAATAACTTATTTTTAAAACGGAGCAATGAAAAACAATTTCATAATTTGTTATGTCAGGATTCTATAAATCAGTTTGATTTTTTTACAAGAATCGTGAGTGCATAAAATGTAATCTATTATTTCGGACGCTTTGATTTTACGTCTTTATCAGATTAGAATCATCGTTTAAACTCACGTTCGCTCGAGTGTATGCTAAATCTATATCTGTTTGAAACAGAAATTAAAGCTTTAAACTAGTCATGATTCGTTACAATTTTTTTTTTCTAGTGAGCTTTATAAACTACAAAGAAAAGTCTACCAACTTCAAATTAAATTAAATCTGTCTTTCGCTGAAACAAAAAAAAAACTCCAAATTTTCTATTTTCACCAAATATATCAGTGAGTGATGAAGGAAACAAAGTTTGATATTACTTTGAAGGCCCGGCATGGCCAAGCGCGTAAGGCGTGCGACTCGTAATCCGAGGGTCGCGGGTTCGTGCCCGCGTCGCGCTAAACATGCTCGCCCTCCCAGCCGTGGGGGCGTATAATGTGACGGTCAATCCCACTTTTCGTTGGTAAAAAGTAGCCCAAGAGTTGGCGGTGGGTGGTGATGACTAGCTGCCTTCCCTCTAGTCTTACACTGCTAAATTAGGGACGGCTAGCACAGATAGCCCTCGAGTAGCTTTGTGCGAAATTCAAAAAAAAAAAAAAAAAATTACTTTGAAAGAATGAAAAAGTTTAGCGTTGCCTGTATTACAGCGCCACCGTTATTTAATCCATAAATGAGCGTGCGGTAAAAGCTGGGTTATTCATAATACTTGATGAATTCGGGTTATAAACGAACGAAAATATAAGTTATAAAATTGTAAGATTTGTTTTTCGAAAAGAGTAATTAATTCCAACAGTACAGGAAAACTCAGCAGGGAAGACAAAAGTAGATTACAGATTACATTAACATTTCATGAAAAAACACTTTATACATTAGTTACTCACGTGTAGATTTTTTTTCAGTAGCATTAACTTTCGATTATACATGTATCGTATCTATTAACACAGTTTAGTGTGTTTGGAATTTCGCACAGCTGTCTGTGCTAGTCATCCAGAGTCACATCGGGCTATCTGCTGTGTCCAGCGAGAAAAATCAAACCCCTGATTTTAGCGTTGTAAGTCCGTAGACTTATCGCTGTCGTAGCTGAGGAACCCATACTTTAACAGCGATAGATTAGAGGGATGGCATACAGTCATTACTGTCTACTGGACTACTCTTTTTGCTTGGCCCGGCATGGCCAAACGTGTTAAGGCGTGCGACTCGTAAACTGAGGGTCGCAGGTTCGCATCCCCATCGCACCAAACATGCTCGCCCTTTCAGCCGTGGGGGCGTTATAATGTTACGGCCAATCCCACTATTCGTTAATAAAAGAGTAGCCAAGAGTTGGCGGTGGGTGGTGATGACTAGCTGCCTTCTCTCTAGTCTTACACTGCTAAATTAGGGACGGCTAGCATAGATAGCCCTCGAGTAGCTTTGTGCGAAATTCGAAAAACAATCTCTTTTTACTAACTATCAGTGCGACTGACCGTACGTTATAACGCCCCCCACGGATGAAAGGGCGAGCATGTTTGGTGAGATGAGGATTTGAACCGTCAACCCTCAGATTGCGAATCAAGTTCCCCTAACAACCTTGCCATGCCGGACCTCTCTTTGACCAGTAGCTCTATATCTGAGAGACTTCTTACATGGCCATTCAGCACATCGTATGAGACTCGCACCACATACTAAAAAGTAAAACGTTTCGCCGTGTAAATAAATGTAATACAAAAATTAAAGATTGTGTCATGGAAAAAGTTTCAAGTATTCCTAAATGATATAAACTAGTTTTCTGTTTATTCTATTGTCAAAAAAGTAATTCAATAAAAATAATGAAGTAGTCACTAATTAATTAAAACGCAAAATTCATGTTTGGTTGTGAAACACAACCAGCATCTTTTTTAAATGACATTTGTTTACTAACATGATTGGATAGTTTTAAAATAAGATTTCAATGTTAAGCGCATTGACCTTTAATGTTAAGCTGAACACTATTTTCCAGGTTTGTCTCCCTCTCTCTCTATTCCTAGGCCCGGTAATGGCCAGGTGTTAGGGAGCTTGACTCGCAATTTGAGGGTCGCAGGTTCAAATCCCCATTCTATCAAACATGTTCTCCCTTTGTGACGTGTGGGTGTTACAATGTCACGGTAAATCCCACTATTCGTTGATTGGTCAAAAAGTTGGCAGTGGATGGTAATGACTACCTTCCTTCCCTCTAGTCTTACACTGCTAAATTAAGGACGGCTAGCACAGATAGCCCTCGTGTTACTTTGCGCGAAATTCAAAAAAAAAAAACTCTCTCGTACCCAATGGGCCAGCGGTAAGTCTTTGGACTTATAACGCTAAAACTTGGGGTTCGATTCCCCGCAGTGAACACAGCAGGTAGACTAATGTGACTTTGCTGTAAAACAACCAAACCAAAACTCTCTGCTAAATTTATATGTTTATTTTTCAGGCTGCCTGGTTGAAAGTTGAATCAAAAGCAATTCTCTCGATTCACCAGAATGTCATCACCAGAAACTATCGGATTAGCTTGAGTCATTCCGACAACAAGAACTTCGTACTACAACTTCGACATGTTCAAGAGTCGGACAAAGGGGGTTACATGTGTCAATTAAACACGGTACCAATGATGAGTCAAGTCGGATATCTGGATGTATTATGTAAGCTCATTCCCGTTTGTGACGGTCCGTATGTTCTTTGTTGATTCATTTAAGATTTTGTTATTCTGGCTGTTTCTATTGGTGTTGCTTTTGCTTGTTTGTTTTCAGGATAGACTCTTTGTTACCGTTTTTGTGAGTTCTTTTAAAATCACCTTTATCTAGTGGAAATGTTTCAAGTTGTGTTTTGTTTTCTAAATCACTATTCGTGTTAGATGTTCCGAAATTGTGTTTTCCTAACAGTACACGCAACTTTCACTGCTTCTTCCCGGAATTTGTGAAGCATTTCAAACAAACGGCACCAGTTTCGTTAACTGTTGTCGATAAATGTATTTTGAAGAAAAGGTGTTTATTACGTCGATTTCATCACTAACTAAACTAAAAATGATTTTATTGAGCTTCCAAACAGTTTTCCTGATTCTTCTCTAATCACGAAATCTCTCTTATTGTTTCTTTGTTGTTGTTGTTTTTAACTTAATGACATTCGAACACTTTATTTTGTAATAGTATAAAGTGGATGAAAACCACACAGTTTAATAATAAATACCTATCTGAAAATTAGCCGTAATTTTTGTAAAGTAATGAGAATAGACCGGCTCTCAGTTTAAATGGGCGTTTTGTGAATATTATGCAATTCATATACTTAGCAAAGTCAGGTAAAGAATGAATAATACTACAGTATAAAGGTATTGTCCTTGTTTTTAGTAAATAACGATATTCCAACAGTACAGAAGAACTCAGCAGAGGAAACGACATAAGGTTGTAAAAAAATTAACTGCTCAAAACAAGAATTTTGCTCATAAAATTAATTTTAAATTAAAAAAGAAATAGTGTAGTAATCAACAGTAGTTCTTAAATATTTAACGTAATTTTCATATGGGATAAATATACTGAGTTATTGCCGGAATGAGTGGAATGTGTAATTTAACTGATATCAAATGATTTTACTGACGAAAATAATACAGCGACGTAACCAATCTCAAATACTGAGTTTCACCGAATAAAGGACACCACTTACTTCGGAATTTCAGTAAACAAAACGACGTGAGCAAGTTTAAATGAGTTCAAAGTTGTACTTCTTTGAAAATGCAGAATTAGTTTATGAGCACTTTGTATATTATATATGTATTATGGACGCACACTCTATCGCTGATGAATTTCACCAACACCTACTTTCCACATAGATTAACTAACTAATATACCAAATTTTGAATACCCCCCCTTCTTAGTCCCCACTAACATTGCGCTGCCGCATTTGTTTTCAGTAATAAGCCGCTTATGATGAGTAAGCTAACACTGTCTTCGTACAAAGACACGACACTGAACACCCTGTCTGGCAGTCAATAAGAGTGAATTCTGAAGAGTTGGCGATTTACAGAGGACTGTTACAGTTTCCGTTATTCAAGTTAGAACCAAAAAAATGTACTCCAGTAAAGAGTTCGATATTTTAATAATTATAAAAAGACGACATATTACTCCCAAAAAGAGATAAACTATCGTTAGCGTTCGGCCACTAAGATGTGAAATTTAGGGAGTAAGACCGGACTGCGTTCCTCTTGCAGAAAATAAGTGTTCGTGCTCGAGCAGGTACCGCATTTAGCCACCTTCCAGCGGCAAATAAGTTTCGTTTAACCTCCGCGGAGAAAACGGCTTTATAAAACTGAGGAACCAGATTTTGTATTGTACAACATTTGCGGCCACTATCGTGTTTGTTTGGGATTTTGGATTTGACGATGTGTTTAGCAACCTCATAACTTGGAGTGTAGTGCATATCCGGCCATACTGGTTCTAGACATCGAATGGTGCTCAAATCTTTAATCAGAACTACAAAAAATGCTCGAAATCCTTGGTTGAAGATTAAGCCACCAAACTTTACTCCCAGACTGGACGTTAAAGAAACTAACCATGATGATGATGAGACTTGAAGCATTTGTCTAGTATTTGTATCCCATCTGTCTCATTTTGGACTACCCCTAAAAGAATGATATATAAAGACAGTATGCTGCGCTTATGGAAAAGAAAAAATAAGTATATATATATTCAATGGCTTTTCTGCCCATCCGACAATGTAACTGAATTCTGAGTTTATAATGAAATAAGATTATAGCCTGACGTATCCATTCCCTCTATTAACTTTAAGTTTTTTATATTTTCTCAGTACTTGTGACATTTTAACTTTCAGTTCCACCGGAAATTGACCTGAAAAGTTCTAGTGTAGATGAAATGGTTAGAGAGGGATCCAATATTACCTTGTCTTGTTTGGCTAGAGGCTACCCTACTCCCAAAGTCACATGGCGAAGAGAAGACAATCGTCCTATAAGTGTCAAGGGACTTGATGAGAACGTACAACAAGGTAGGTGCACTTGTCAAAATGGTGAAGTTTCATTGAACTGGTGAGGTTAAAAACAAAATTAGTAAAGTACAAATAAACGTATACACTGGTCAACAAAGGAGTTACATCGTGAAAAATATTAATGAAATGAACTATGTTATCACTGGAAATGTTTAACACTTTACGGAGAAGTTAGCCCTTTACTTAATATAAACATTTGAAAATATTCATTAGAGAATAAATAGAAGGTCTCCAAATACTCGAACTTAATTCTCACTCGTGCATAATTATTTTCACTTGTCATATAAAATCAACGTACATACCATAGACCAAATGTTTGTAAGATAGAAAGCTGAGTTTCATCAAAACCATTTTATAGAAGGAAGACCTACTAAGGAAGGCCTACTAAGCTATAGTGAAGTATCAGAACGACTTGATCTAGAAATCTGTTTATGACGTTCCTGCTTAAGCTTTGGTATCGCGCGTACAATCTACGCTCAAAACTCATTTTAACTACGTAGATATAATATAAACGTATTTCCTTCTTTCTCTCCCACTCTTTTTAAAGTCTTCCTTTGGCTTGTAAGAACATTACCTAAATTCTACGTTTCATGTTTTCTTTCACATGATCACTTTCATGTCCTGTACATACTGACAGAATTGTCAAGTACAAGTCAAAACGTTGTGCTGGAATCGGTTTAAAAGCAGGATTTTTGCACTTCATAAATTAAGACATTTAATTTGGTGTTTGTATGCATATCGTATCAAGTACTTTCATCAATATATTTCTCAACGATGATAATCTCATATTCTCTCGGGTTTCAAAATTAACTGTTTTCCTCTCTGTTTTAGTTTCTCTTCGAGCCAATTTACATTTTTTTTTCTCTCTTTACTTGTTTAATAGAATTCTAAATTTCCTGAAGCGAAGCAGCAAGCTGAGAAGATAGTCTTTATTTGTTCTAGTAATGTTTCTCTAACGGCCAATATAGAACACTCTAGTGTTGTACAACTTTCTTATATCAACCTGAAGGAGTTAATTACGATTGAAAACGCTTTAATATTAAGTAGCGAATCCAAGAAAAAAAAAAGCGCTATATGAAACGATAACTAATAAAAATAATTTAAGGTCTTAATTAACAATATTTGATTATTATCACCCAAGAGTGTGTTCAAAGACAATCTGAAGCAAAGGGAAAGAACCTACAATGTCTCTTAAAGCAATATTTACAGTCAAAATCGTTTTCAGGCGTTCCCTAATGTAGCGTTATTACATTTTTCCTTCCAACCTTGGAGACTTAGCGTATAGCTTAGTAGATAAACGTTTTACTCTTAATGACTGATCATTAAGAGAAATTTGAGTTTTCATTTCCAGATAAAAAGAGATGCTACTCAATTCGTATTTCACAGTATGGTTCTCTTCTCTGTCACAATACCTCCACGTGGCTAATTAAGAAATTTTATTGGTTTCTCTGCGACCTTTTTTATTTTTCGAATTTGTGAAATAATTTATTTAGTATTACTTGTAGAAGTTGGTCTGGTAACAATCTCGTGATTACGTAGTGCGACCTTCAACAGCTGCTTTGAAAAAATACCACATTAAAAAAACAAGAGATTAAATGACTTTTTTATCTTAGCATTTCTGATGCCAAGTAAAAAAAGAATGGTCAAGATATTTGTTCAAGCAAAAATATATGTAATGGTAAACTGCTGAAACTTGTTACTTCACGCCTAGTAAAACATGAATAGGTTGTGATACTAAGGGTATGTGCTAATTATGAGTTCATGATTCACGCTACGTTACCAACAACAAAACTTTGAGCTTCACATACTGAGGTCAGGTGTGTTATCAAAGTAAAAGTCCAAATCCAACTTTTCGATTAAAGAAGTCACAGAATAAGCAGCTGGTGCTATTGACACACACTCTAGTATATCAGACCAATAATAAGGAGTGTAAGTAACCCTTTTATAGCTTTGCACGAATATCAGAATAAAACTGAAATAACACGTAGCGGAAAGAAATTATTACGTTGTAAAAATTATAAACATACATTTTTTATGCTGTTGTTTCATACGTTTGTTTATTTTGCCCAGTGGGAGAAAAACGATGCACCTTTCCCTGGTACCACTATCATTGTTACCATTGCCATTGTTACCACTGTCATTGTTACCACTGCCGTTTCTTGGTCGTTTCCACTTTTTGAACAAAAATAAAACAATGTTGAACGACATAAACAAACATCCTCATTTTAAAATTTAACGAAATAAAAACATTTTTATTTAACTGTTTGTTTGCTTGTTCTTCACCAATATCACAACTGACTATATACTGTGTCCACCGTGGGAAATCAATCCCTGAAATTTAGCGTTGTAAGTTTTTAAACTTACAACTCTCCGATCAGAGTTCTCTTATTTAATCATTGAGTCTTCTTCAGATCTGATGGTAGCTGTAGTGTAAATTTTACTTTCTATAATAATTGCAAGAATATCCTGATTTCTTGTAAATAAAGATTAGCTATAAGTACTTATACATTAATGATAATGTCAGCATTAAGTAATATATCTTGTTCAAATATATATTTTAAAGGGATTTATAGTGCAGACGTAACGTACGTTGATCCGTGTAAAAGCTGAAGATGAACCTAATGTGATATACTGTACCACTAAAAGAACGGAAGGAATAACAGATGTCACAAACAGCAACATTTATCAGCATTTAAACTGCTATTGTATTAACAAAAAAGTATATGTTTCCATAAGTCATCCAAGTAAAGCGTAATGAAGCTAAAATCAATTTTTACACTAAAATTGCTATGGTTTGTCTTGGTTTTAGTTTTGCCTACTTTGAAGTGGTTTAAGGGAAGTCTGTTTTACAACTAGACTCACCCCAAAACAGTGTTTGATATATCTTGCCATCTATGACCTTATGAACACGAACCTGTATACTTGGGAACACACTCTACTTAATTAATACTAAAAAAATGACCTAAACTATACACTGACCTGTTTACTGAAGAACACACTCTTATAAACTCACAATAAAACCAAATTTGTTGTTGTCTGTTATTAAACCCAAAATGGCTATCTGTGCTCTGCTCATCACGGGTATCAAAACTCTATTTTAGCAGCATTAATTCGCAGGCATACTGCTGTGCCACTAGGGGATTAAAACAAAAGAAACTAACCAATGATGAAAAAATGAAAATGCATTGTCCATTAATAGAAAACTGAAACCTTCCTCTAAATAAGTTTTATAGCATGTGGATTATTACCCCGAGAGGGTTAGAGTTTCATACCTGTGGATCATGATCCCCAAGAGGGTTAGAGTTTCATACCTGTGGATCATGATCCCCAAGAGGAGTAGAGTTTCATACCTGTAGATCATGATATTCAAGATTATGATCATAAATATATTAATAATTTACTATTTTTATACTAAAACGAAGCACACGCAAGTCCTATTAAGAATGCATTTCGTTAGTTATGCAACATTATTTTAATATTTTAATACACTGTCATGTGAAAAAGGTAGGACACCCTATGAAAGCCTGTGTATTTTTGTAACATTTTTAGATATATAGATATTTAATCTCAATTTTAACAATACTGAGAGATTGTAGGAACATAAATAAACAATTAAAACTGAAGAAAAGACTTTTCAAGATCTTCTGTAAATGTAATTCTACAAAAATGCATATTCTAACTGAGGAAAAAGTTAGGACACCCTACCCTCTAATATCTGAAATCACTGCAGTGAGACGCTTCTTGTAGCCATCTACCAGTCTTTGACATTGGTCTGAAGAAAGTTTGCCCCACTCCTCAATGCAGAATTCTTTCAGCTGTGAGATGTTTGAGGGGTTTCTTGCATGTACAGCATCTCAATGGGATTAAGATCTGGGCTTTGACTCGGCCATTCCAGAACACTCCATTTCTTAGTTTTAAGCCAGTCCTTGGTGGATTTACTGGTATGTTTTGGGTCATTGTCGTGTTGCAGTTTCCAGTTCCGCCTTAGCTTTAATTTTCTTACAGATGGTCTCACATGATCCTCAAGCACCCTCTGATACACAGCAGAATTCATGGTGGATTTTATGATTGTGAGCTGTCCAGGTCCTGCTGCAGCAAAGCAGCCCCAAACCATGACACTTCCACCTCCATGCTTCACAGTTGGTATGAGGTTCTTTTCCTGGAATGCTGTATTCAGTTTACGCCAAACATGTCCTCTGTTTTGGTGTTAAAATAATTCAATTTTGAACTCATCTGTCCAAAAAACATTATTCCAGAAGTACTTGTCTTTGTCTACATTCTCTCTAGCAAACTTCAGTCTGGCCTTGATGTTTCTCTTAGAGAGAGCAAAGGTTTTCTCCTTGCACGCCTCCCATACAAGTTAAACTTGTGCAGTCTCTTTCTGATTGTAGAGGCATGCACTTTCACATCAACAGTAGCCAGAGCCTGCTGTAGGCCCTGTGATGACATGTTAGAGTGTTTGGAGACCTTTTTTAGCATCTTGCGGTCTGCTCTCGGGGTTTACTTGCTTGAACGACCAGACCTGGGCATGTTGGCAGTTGTTTTGAAAGCCCTCCACTTGTTGAATATTTTCCAGACAGTGGAATGGCTGATTTCAAAATATTTTGGGATCTTTTTAAATCCCTTACCAGACTCATAAGTTGCTAGAATTTTCTTTCTGAAGGTCTCAGACAGCTTTATTTCTTTCACCATGGTGCTCACTCTCACTTCAACAGTCAGGAGCACACCAAACTAAATGTCTAAGGTTTAAATAGGGCAAGCCTCATTCACAATGCTGAGTAACGTTCTTCTACTCATGTGCACCTGGTGTGATACACCTGTGTGTGAGTTGAGCCATTTTAAGTGGGAATAAATGTGGGGGTATCCTAACTTTTTCCTCAGTTAGAATATGCATTTTTGTAGAATTACATTTACAAAAGATCTTGAAAAGTATTTTCTTCAGTTTTAATTGTTTAGTTATATTCCTATAATCTCTCAGTATTGTTAAAATTGAGGTTAAATATCTATATATCCAAAAATGCTACATAAATACACAGGCTTTCATAGGGTGTCCTAACTTTTTCACATGACTGTATTATGTTATATGTAGATATATATATATATATATATATATATAAGATAATGTAAGTTAATTTGAGAAGAATAAGAAAGAATTCCGATTGGAAAAGGAATCGTAATGAGCAAAACTGAAAAATCTTGTTTACACTGAATCGACTACTTTCATAATTATGTATCACAGGTAATTGAGAGATGCTGTCCCAATAAGATGTCGTCAGTACAGTTTGGTCAGAATACTTTATTCAGTGTCAGGTGTCATCAGCTCAGTTTGGTCAGTAATCGATGAGCTCATAACCAAAAAATTTAACGTTAATATTTTAGTTTTGGGGGTAAAATAGTAATACACACACTGTACACATATCATTAGCGTCACCAAGTGCAGATAATCCTGTGGATACGAACTTGCTCTCTTTTGGGACTAATTTCTACACATCATTTGTACAGGTTGTTACATCTTTTTTGAGATTAACACCATCATGAATATTTTGGGAACAACTATAACATATTCAAATTTACTGGACAGCGTAATATCACGTTGTGGCCTAGATATATATTTTCATCTAAGCAAGGGCATCGAAGTAAGCTTCAGAAAGTGGAGTAGAATATAACAAAATTACATTTTGACACTACTTAGCGTATCGCAGGTAGTAGGTTACCAACGTAAATAGACGCACTTGGATAGGTTGTGGAATTGAAAAATAAAGACATATGGATCAACTTGGAGCGTCAGGACCATCCACAGAGAGACCTCCAACAAGTTGTACCCCAGTAGTTGTAACCAAAACGCAATGTCTGGTATCAGGTTAGAATACGTAGACACAAAAATCAGGCAAAAATAATTCACATGACTCAGACAACAGGATCTTCTTCTGGAAGTGAGGCAACATGATAAGGCTTTCAGTTTTATCTCCCATTCAACCATTGCATACCACAAGCAACTAGGAAATGAAATGGGTATTCGTATTATTCCATGTAAAGATATACCTGTCAGCTTGTGCAGGAGCTGTCTTTGGGCGTCTCCGAACACGAGCTTTCCAGGATCGAGACATTAGGACAGTCATCAAGATGCTCGTATAAAGGTAGTTGTTATCTCCACCCTCCTGTACGAAGCTGAAACATAGGTCACATATGATCGACACCTAAACCAGCTAGAATGTTTCCACTAAAGGTACCTCCGGAGTATCTTGAAGATCAAGTGGGAGGAATATAGAACCAAATTCAGCGTTCTCTAAGAAACTTTTTCAAGAACCTCCGATGGGCAGACCACATGATCCGAATGGATGACAGCCGACTTACAAAACAATTCCTGTATGGTCAACTGAAAAATGGGAAACGAATGAGAGGAAGACAAAAGAAGCGGTTCAAGGATGGCCTGAAGATAATACTCGAGAGCTGCAACATTATGTTAACAATTGGGATATTCTCGCTCACAACCGAACCACCTGAAGATTCCTTATCCATCAGGGAGCAGAATTCTATGAGTCATAAAGAATATAACATTTTGAAGAGAAGCGAGAGAAAAAGAAACAGCGCCATCTACTAGTTAAACCTCTGAACTGATCTGCCCTTAAAGCCAGAAGACCTGTGCAGCAAGGATTGGCTTCATTAGCCATCTTCGGACCCATGTATGAACTTGGAGGACTATTACCCTCGACCTCAAGGGATCGCCACGATGACGATACCAGTCAACTCACAGGATATAACACCTGTTGATTTCTGTGCAGTCAGACTGTTGAACTGGGTACTAGAAAATCATCATTTTCCTACATTAGATAGATTATAGAAAGCTAGAGGGAGGACATGAAAACCTTATGATTGAGCATTTTACAATAAAAACTACATCTTATGCCATTAGCAAGATGCAATGCTATCAGATAGAGCATGACTGAGCTTTCTGACGTTGACTGTGACGATTTCAGTAAACATTTCAGTAAACATAATTGACATCTGTAATACCATATGGTACTTAATAGAAGGATTTAAATTAAAGTATGTTATATAATTTGGTAAAAAATAAATATTAAAACTGGATTTACAATAGTCTTTTGACCAGCTAATAAAGCTCAATTGAGTAATGACAAGATAGTATATAGTTTGTTTTTAAAACTCTAAAGAATATTTATGGTAAACTAAATTGTTCATTATCAAGTTTCAATCATAACATATACATTGTTATTTATAGATATATAAACATTTCTAATACAATATGCACCATCAAAAGAAATGAACTCACGTATGAAAAACCTGGATATGTTCGATTCCCATGGAAATGCATCGTTTTGCAACTTAAACCGTTACACAAAATACACTAGTCCTGAACTAAGTTATTAACTGAAATACTCAACTTTTAGTCTAGCTTAAGTAAATAGTGCTTTATGAAAAAGTATGTATTTTTATAAAAACAACACCAAAATGATGTACCACCAGTTACTGATAATTTGAAATCAAGTATTCAGTTTTGCAGTATGTAAACATACCGTATTTTTCCTACCCCATTAATTAATATAGAGAAAAATATATTTTTCTATGCAAACCGAGTATTTACTCTTAATATAGAAAAAATTATTGAAGAAAGCCACTAAGTTTCTCTAGCTCTAGTTACTCACGAAATCAGTCAAGTAGAGCATCACACTTTAACATCAAACACACAGTATAGAAATCGACAGTGGTCTTTTCATCTGGTACATCAGATGGTACTTCATGGATACAACACTTCTTGTTCAATAAAAAATGCTGCATTCTGAGAATGTTATTTGTTATTTTTCGTATGTAATGCCGTAATTTCTCAGTTTGGGATAAAATGATACATCTATCTGTATGATACCATTCATTTCAACTAAGATCACATCTCTCTCCAGTTGATTTAAAAAATTATTTGATTGGGCATTAAAATGAAGATTATTTTAGTGTGTGCAACTATTGTCCAGTATTTTTTTTCCGCGACAAATTCAATAGAGGTTGGAGAAAGTTAGGTCTTTACTCAACAATATATTTTATGACGAGCCTCCAGTACTCCAGTTAGTTATCTTACGATTCCTACCCAATAACTAAACAGAAAATCGATTGCTGTATAATTGTATAAATTGATAATTGTATAAAATTCGATTTGAGAATGAATTACTTGACCAAACAAAACACCGAAAAGTCTTTGGGTGTTGATACAAGGAAGCGCATTGGGTGACTGAGTAAAGCTGTTAAGAAATTCACGGTAAAGGGACTCCTGATTAATTGGAAAATACATTTCAATTGCATATATTAAATAAAAACAACAATTTTATTTTATCCGCAGGAAGTAGAAGCTGTTAAACTGACAGGTTGACGAGAAATGTAAAAGAGTCTATGAGGTGTCATCAAGCTTAAACTGACAGGTTGACGAGAAATGTAAAAGAGTCTATGAGATGTCATCAAGATATCTATAAATATCTAACAAAATCTTCCGAGAGGGGTTCAGAATTAAAGTGAGAATGAAATAGATACTGAGCTTGAGCCCTGCAAAATAGAGGTATATGGAATGAAACACATACCAGACGAAGGTCAAACGGCCTGGATTCTAGGCACGTTACAGATACAGATAAGGACGGGTCAAGCTCTAAGACAACTTAGTTAGAGGATATAGTATTGACAATATGTCCCAATGTAATAACGACGACTTATCGGTACATGAGAAATAACCAACTGAAATCCAGGAGCAGTCGCTACGGTTTTGGTTTCTTTTATTAGGTTGAGGAATAATTCGTGAGCGTTTTTAAATAATTTCATTCAAGCATTACATGCAAGACTATACAATACTTCAATGCATGAACACATTACACCCAAAACATTTATTATGATACTTTATTTCATGTAATACCTAGGTATATAGCATGCATTGTTTTAAACGAAATTTCAAGAAATTAAATGCGAAAAGCAGATGGTGTCGAAAATGCTCGATTTTGTCCACTTGACATTCCATTTAATGAGCTAAAAATGAAAGCAAAAAGTAAAGACATATGAAAATCAAACACACCATCTATTAGAGCAAAAATTTATCTACCAAATGACATGAAATATTTTGCGAAAGCGTTTCATTAGTGAATATATTTTTTAACTTGAAAAAACACTCACGAATTATTCCTCAACCCAATAGAACAACATTAAAAATTAATCAAAAGCTTAAACACACGTGCTATGGTTACGATTTGGTCCTCTCTAGAACGATGTCAATACCTTGTTAAGTAAGTATAAAAAGCTAGCATTTAAAATGTGAGAACGAGAGGAGAAGAAAAGAAATAGGAGAAGAAAAGAAATAGGAGAAGACAGCCCTTCTGTTTTTCAGTGAATCATCTGAGAAGAAGCAAGCCTTATAAACTGCGGAGAACTTACACCACTGAAACATCTTGTAAGTCCAAATACCTTCTCTACTTCGTCTAGTAACGTATCTATTATACAGTATACTATGACAGATGGTCTTGTAAGAGCTGAACTATTTAATGATTTACTGAGTAGGCTCGGCATGGCCAAGTGAGTAACGGCGTTCGACTTGTAATCTGAGGGTCGCGGGTTCGAATCCCCGCGATCGCCCTTTCAGCCGTGGGGGGGCGTTATAGGTGATGGTTAATCCCACTATTCGTTGGTAAAAGAGTAGCACAAGAGTTGATGGTGGGTGGTGATTAGTAGATACCTTCCCTCTAGCCTTACACTACTAAATTAGGGACGGCTAGCGCAAATAGTCCTCATGTAGCTTTGCGCGAAATTCAAAAAACAAACAAAACAAAAACAAATTTACTGAGTATGTTAGTGAATATAATAGAAGAATCGCTCATTAGACACCCCAATGTAGGAAAAAGCAATGCGAATGTAAATTGTTGGAATCTGTTAAGTTAAATATAAGTTTTGTGTTATCTGGTCCAAGTTGTTTCTTTGTTTTTTACATAAATTTCCTTGATTTGGTGGCTTGTGAGCTTTACCCACGACTGCATATAAGAAAGTGTCCTGATAGTAAATAAATTCATTTGTAACGAGTGCAAATCGAACTCAACAGCACTACAACGGTCAAATAACAAAATTGAAAATAATATAATTTTTAACTTTAAACGTCCTCTGGTGTTGAGAATAAAAAACTGTTTGGTGTAACCCACTTACTTCAGAATTAAGTGATTCAGAAAAAGTAGGTTTATTACTTGAAATGTTTATTTTTGTTAATATTTTGGTGTAAATAAAAATATGAAAATCAATTTAATCTTTAATTTTCCAAATGTCATCGAATTTGTTTTAATATAAATGTTTTAAGTGTTTTCACTATTGTGTTCAGTAAAGTTTGACATATTACAGGTGGAAGAGACGTTTTGACAGTTATTAAAAACAGTTTATTAATTATGTAAACTCAAAGATTGTACAAATAAAGAAAGTTGATTAAGTAAACCTATAAATTTGGTTGACTGATCCTTTCAAATTGAATCGTCAGAAAGCCTAAAGGTATGTGTGTGTGTGTGCACGTTATATTGGTGTCTGCGTTTTATTAGTGATGTATTATTGTTTAGAACGTAGTTAGAAACGATGTTGATCGAATTAGTGCTCACGCATGTAAAAGATACGTAACCGAAGACTCTTTTTTCGTTTCTCAACTGAAAAGAAGTCATACATTACATGTCAAAAGCATTGTTACAACATAATGTGTTTTTGACGTTCTTTAGAAGCATGCTTATATTTCAATGTGAAGAAAGATAATATATATAGAAGTTCCAAACATGTCACGTTCGATTTAGTGACGGAAAGTAATCAAAACTTTTAAAGCACTTACAGGAATGTTGTACACGATTTTCTTTTGTCATTTGAGACAGTTCCTGTTTCCAATCAAACATGCTTCTCCTAAAGAGAAGGCCCAGCATAGCCAGGTGGGTTAAGGCGTGTAACTCGTAATCTGAGGTTGCGGGTTCGCATCCCCATTGCGCCAAACATGCTCGTCATTTCAGCCGTGGGGGCATTATAATGTGACAGTCAATCCCACTATTCGTTGGTAAAAAGAGTAGCCCAAGAGTTGGCGGTTGGTGATGATGACTAGCTGTCTTACACTGCTAAGTTATGGACGGCTAGCGCAGATAGCCCTCGAGTTGTTTTGCGCGAATTTCAAAAACAAAACAAACCTAAAGAGAAAACAAAATCAGAACATATTGAACACTATTTTCAAAATTGTAATAATAGCGAAAATTTGATTTGTCTCTTTGTTTCTCGTTATTATTTCATGGTTTATATTTCTCAATAAAACAAAAAGCGTGTACTCGAATTTAGTTTTAATATTCCACAGAATATTAAACAGAACCAACGCATTATTGAAATATTTAATTCTCGGAAACCTTTTATTTATATCACAGATTCACTTCATATGTTAGAAATTAACACTCTTTTCTTTTTTGTGAACTTCAAAACCTTTCGTGTTTCGTTAATAAACGCATCTATAAAGTTTTGTGAAAATAGACTAAAAATATAAAAATGTTACTTTACTAAACCTTCGTGTGTTATCTTCTAGGCCTGGCATGGCCAAGCGCGTAAGGCGTGCGACTCGTAATTCGCGGGTTCGCGCCCGCGTCGCGCTAAACATGCTCGCCCTTCCAGCCATAGGGGCGTTATAATATGACGGTCAATCCCACTATTCGTTGGTAAAAGAGTAGCCCAAGAGTTGGCGGTGGGTGGTGATGACTATCTGCCTTCCCTCTAGTCTTACACTGCTAAATTAGGGACGGCTAGCACAGATAGCCCTCGAGTAGCTTTGTGCGCAATTCCAAAACAAAGTTATCTTCTATCATGATTCTACAACAAATTATTATCTCGAAACAAACGCCCCCAGTAGCACAGCGGGTATGTCCGCGGACTCACACCGCTAAAATCCGGGTTTCGATACCCGTGATAAGCAGAACGCAGATAGCCCATTGTGAAGCTTTGTGCTTAATTCAAAACAGACGCAAAATATTAGTGTAACCTGTGACTTTATGTTAATTTTTTTATTTCACTTTGAAGTTCCCCCCCCCTCCAATATGACACTGATTTATAATCTATATTTTTACAGCTGGGACTAATTCTAGGATCTATACAAAAATGAGTTTTTAGTATAATACCTATTCTAGGCCTAATGTTTTCAGTCCTTGATACTAATTCTAGGCCTATGTTTTCCAAAATAACGTTATTTTTTTTTTCGAAGTAACACCGACCTGGTTCTAATTTTTGCCAAGTGGCAATATGTACAAACGCAAATTTTCAGAGAGAAATTATTCTTGACTTCACTTATTTCAAGTGGTACTAACTGTAAAGCTAATTGTGCTTTTTCATCTTTCTGAAGTGACTGTCTCTGGCAATTTGTTTATCAAGAACTGGTCCCCTCCCAGTCTGCGGAGTTAGAGCACTAGAAAGTGGGTTTCGATACCCGTTGTTGGCACAGCAAAGATAGCCCAGTATATATCTTTGTGCTCAACTTCAAACAAACTATAATTGGTCTTTTGAAATTGATACTAATTTCAGGCCATGTGGTTTTAAAGACTCTGTTAGATAAAGATACTTCATAAAGATATTATTTTCCCAAGCTGCTACTGATTCTAGATTAATTTTTCGAAACTACACTAATTCCAGGGCTAGATTTTCTAAAGTAATATTTATTACGTGCCTCGGTCTTCGGTGATATTGACTCTGTGCTTATAATTTTGCCAGAAAAACTATATCTAGACCTTAATTTATTATGTTTATGTTTGGTTTACGTAGAGATTAATCAATTTATTAAACATAAAAAATATGCGATTTTTGTAAAATCTCCTCTTACCTGAGCGAAGACATACGCAGATTATTTGCGATCTGTATTACTAGAAATAGTATCTTTATGATAAAAGACTGCAAGTTTGCATTCGAACTCTCACAGGACCGTCTATTTACTGAAAAAAAATATTAAAACTAACACGTGACTATTTACATTATCCTCCCTATAAATGAACGGCCCGGCATGGCCAAGTGTTTTAAGGCGTGCGACTCGTAATCCGAGGGTCGCGGGTTTGAATCCCGATTGCGCCAAACAAGCTCGCCCTTTCAGCCGTAAGGGTGTTATAATGTGACGGTCAATCCCACTATTTGTTGGTAAAAGAGTAGCCCAAGAGTTGACGGTGGGTGGTGATGACTAGCTGCCTTCCCTCTAGTCTTACACTGCTAAATTAGGGACGGCTAGCACAGATAGCCCTCGAGTAGCTTTGTGCGAAATTCAAAAACAAAGTTATCTTCCATCATGATTCTACAACAAATTATTATCTCGAAACAAACGTCCCCAGTGGCACAGCGGGTGTGTCCGCGGACTCACACCGCTAAAATCCGGGTTTCGATACCCGTGATAAGCAGAACGCAGATAGCCCATTGTGAAGCTTTGTGCTTAATTCAAAACAGACGCAAAATATTAGTGTAACCTGTGACTTTATGTTAATTTTTTTATTTCACTTTGAAGTTCCCCCCCCCTCCAATATGACACTGATTTATAATCTATATTTTTACAGCTGGTACTAATTCTAGGATCTATACAAAAATGAGTTTTTTAGTATAATACCTATTCTAGGCCTAATGTTTTCAGTCCTTGATACTAATTCTAGGCCTATGTTTTCCAAAATAACGTTATTTTTTTTTTCGAAGTAACACCGACCTGGTTCTAATTTTTGCCAAGTGGCAATATGTACAAACGCAAATTTTCAGAGAGAAATTATTCTTGACTTCACTTATTTCAAGTGGTACTAACTGTAAAGCTAATTGTGCTTTTTCATCTTTCTGAAGTGACTGTCTCTGGCAATTTGTTTATCAAGAACTGGTCCCCTCCCAGTCTGCGGAGTTAGAGCACTAGAAAGTGGGTTTCGATACCCGTTGTTGGCACAGCAAAGATAGCCCAGTGTATATCTTTGTGCTCAACTTCAAACAAACTATAATTGGTCTTTTAAAATTGATACTAATTTCAGGCCATGTGGTTTTAAAGACTCTGTTAGATAAAGATACTTCATAAAGATATTATTTTCCCAAGCTGCTACTGATTCTAGATTAATTTTTCGAAACTACACTAATTCCAGGGCTAGATTTTCTAAAGTAATATTTATTACGTGCCTCGGTCTTCGGTGATATTGACTCTGTGCTTATAATTTTGCCAGAAAAACTATATCTAGACCTTAATTTATTATGTTTATGTTTGGTTTACGTAGAGATTAATCAATTTATTAAACATAAAAAATATGCGATTTTTGTAAAATATCCTCTTACCTGAGCGAAGACATACGCAGATTATTTGCGATCTGTATTACTAGAAATAGTATCTTTATGATAAAAGACTGCAAGTTTGCATTCGAACTCTCACAGGACCGTCTATTTACTGAAAAAAAATATTAAAACTAACACGTGACTATTTACATTATCCTCCCTATAAATGAACGGCCCGGCATGGCCAAGTGTTTTAAGGCGTGCGACTCGTAATCCGAGGGTCGCGGGTTTGAATCCCGATTGCGCCAAACAAGCTCGCCCTTTCAGCCGTAAGGGTGTTATAATGTGACGGTCAATCCCACTATTTGTTGGTAAAAGAGTAGCCCAAGAGTTGACGGTGGGTGGTGATGACTAGCTGCCTTCCCTCTAGTCTTACACTGCTAAATTAGGGACGGCTGGCGCAGATGGCCCTCGAGTAGCTTTGCGCGAAAATTCAAAAACAAACAAAAACAAACATCCCTACAAATGAAAATGATAGTCAGACAAACTGAAACATGACTTCGGTTTTTGTTTAAGTAGTTATTTAATGGAGTTAATATTCATCACACCCAAGTGAACCACTTGCACAAGCAAAATTTTCAGTGCTAACCTTTATATATGTCAAACTTTACCATCGTATCTTCTGTCTCTGAAGTTCAACCGAATCAAACAAGTGTTCTTTGCATGTAGTTTGAAAATGCATCATAAAATAAAAATATTAATACACGTGAGCTGAGTATTATCAAATTACTTTACGAATCTTCAGTACAGGCTAGCTCAACGATGTTTTAAACCGTAAAAGGAAATCTCGTGCTTTCCTCTTGAGTTAATAATCTATTTTCCCAGCGTAACGTTAGAAACAGGAAAAACTTAAATCAAAATAATTGTATTTTAAGAGATTTTAATTTGCATATTGTAAATCATAAACTTTGCATATTTCTTCTGTTTTAAAAATGAAAAATATTATAAAATAAAATGACAGGGAATTTAACTAAATTGGTAGGTTTTTGATGCCCAAAAAGCATTTTTCTCAACCTGTAAAATAATTTCATTTAACATGTCTATAACACAAGGTGAAAACATGAGTTCCGGGGGCCTAAAGTGTCAGTATCAACTGTCGATTCTTTCGACAGTTACCTTAAGGTATATCAGTATAAAGTTAAATTAAACACAAGCCGAAGCAGAACTTATTTTGACTTTTCGCCCAAAGGGATTTGGTATTGCTGACGCCAAAACTTTTGACCCTTCTGGGTTTCATACACAGTTTGTATGTTTGTTTCATTTCTTATACTTGCTGCTCCGGCATATTAGAACAGGTTAATTATGCGTTAAAAACCCAAATGTTCTTAGCCGAATCAACTGTTGTTGCATTCTAATGTCATTACTTTGCCTATCGAACTCATTACTGAGAAAGTATGAGGCGTTATGTGCAGTTGATTTTGTGAATAAATTGTTTATTAACGTTTTAAATTTGTGTTTGAATTTGAATATCCTTCCTAACTGAGTGATAATGTGAGTTTTTAAGACTCAATTCTTTCACGGATGACCATCAAAAATATTGTCATGTTTTCACAATTTCGTGTATTGTTTTGGCAGTATTAAAAAAGTTGTTTACAAAGCTGTCCAATTACACGTACATCATGTGCACATCTGTTTTTTGGAGTTTTCAAGCCTTATGAAAATAATCGTGAATTTCATGAATGGTCAGTTTACTTGCGTTTCCCCTCTTCTTATTAAATGATAATTATTACCATCTACCGATTTTATTACATTGTGTTGCCTATATGAAGTTCGTTTATGATAACAGCTACCCGAGTAGTAATTGCACTGTAAACGTATTCTAACGCAGAAAATTGATATCACTAGCAGCACGATGGGTCTGAAAGCGAAATTGTTCCAAAACCAAGTTGTACCTTTCCTCATTAAATCGACTATGTTCCGAAAGATGGCGCAGCAGCTATTTTCAGATTAACTTGACAGCTATTAATGATTGAGTTTTCGTTGAGATCTGATATTTGTGGATACAAACCACATATAAATTATGATAATAAGAAAGAGAAGCGACATCTAACACACACTTTTATTCATCTTTTTTCCTTCCAAAAAGTAGTTCTAAATGTCTCTGTTATAGATTATAGTATTAACATACCAGACAACCTCCTGCAAATGTTTGTCTGAGCAAAGATATTTGACGTGTAGGAACACGTTTTTCTTTTCCTTTTCAACGACAGTTAATAATTGATTTATGGTACGTAGTGTAAATGTTTTCTTTGTTTCAGAAAATACCTACGAGGGTGAACACTTAACCCTGGTCAACATCACTAGGCAGCATGCTGGGGCCTATCTTTGCATTGCTGTTAATGGTGTACCTCCCTCTGTCAGTAAGCGGCTAATGCTCTATGTTGAATGTAAGTATAAAAATCTATCACCGTAGATGTAGCGAAAAAAAGAGCAGCCCTGCGGTGTGAAGTAAGTAAGATAAAATCTCAAATTTTTTCTTTCGTTGTCCATTGAGTAATGATTGTATTAGATCATTGTGTTTTTTTATTGAACGAAATTAGGATGATTTTAAAAAAAAAACTTCTTGAATTTAGACAAAAGATTAATTGTAAACAAACAAGTTTTCATATTTTTATTAGATTTATTTTTATTAAAGTCATTTAAATTGTATGGATAGTTTTCTCGAATAATATTTGGTGAATAGATAACTTGGTGAATTATATAATTTGTTGTTTTTTTTATTAAACTCAGATAAGTTAGATTGAAAAGTCTTCTTGAATTGGGTATAACAAAAGGTTAGTTGATAAATAAGTTTATAGTCGTATTAGATTGTTTATTAAACTCAGGTAAGTTGATGTGAAAAGTATTTTTAAGTTAGGACAAAAGATAAATTAGTAAACAAATAACTTTCTTTTGCAAGTAACAGGCAAGTTTTAATTAGCAAATTACGGTAATTGTTAAAATAGAGGTAGTTAAAACCCAGAAGTGTATTTTTTTAGAAGACTGTCCTCATAACTTTATACTCGTTAACTTAACTTTGTTAAGTTATTTATATGAACATGAATTTCTGAATAAATTGGTGTGGAATGACTTGCTACTAATATATAAACTTATGTCTTTTACTGTTCAGTTGTCTGAATACCAAGGTGCACAACTAAAAAAGCTTATTACCATTGTATGAAAATATATCTACTTGTTACATATTATAATTTTATTTCAGACACGTCTCCGATTTATTATATTACGTACATTATGTATTACTATTTCAAATATCCGAAAATTTGAATATAAATGTAGAAGTTAATTCACTGTTAATATGTATCAAACTTATTATATTTGCCAACAAGATTGATAGAAACAATTTTCTTTTTCAACACAAATATATTTTAGTGTACAAACAGTGTTTATTTGTCTTGGAATTAAGCACAAGGCTGTACAATAGGGTACCTGTGTTCTGCCCATTACAGGGATCGAAACTCTATTTCTAGCAGTGTGAGTCTGCAGACATACAAGCAATATACAAACACAGAAACAATACAATTTATAACAACGGTTATTAATTCATACGCGCAAGAACATTCTACAAATTTCAAGAACAGTCAAGAATATACGTCACATACTAAAAAACATTGTGCAGAAACAAGCGTAGTCACTAAAGTAAATATGCAACGGTAAATTCGTTACATGCTGCTATCAGTTGTCTCCATACCAATGTCGTTGTTGCATGACAATTTTGTGATATGTTGTATTAATAAAACAGTAGTGTAATAGGACAATAGGTAAGTTTTATGGTATATTAGTTTATGATAAAGTTTTAGGACTTTAGTGACAATTAAATAAGACAGTGAGTAAATGTTATGGTATAATAGTTTGTGATGTGTTACATATTTTTAGACGCAATGTGACAAACTAGCAAACTAAATGTTACAGAATGTTAGTGAAAAAACAGAATTAAGATAACTTATCTGGTAAAACTTTGCGATATCTTACCATTTATAATCACAATATACTCTTAAGTATCTAGTAAATAATGTGCAAAAGAAATACTTGATAAAATCTCAAAAAAGAAATAATTATGTGCATTTAATGCCTCTGGGGTTAACAGTGCTAAAAGAAAAAGAAAATACAAGTTTGAAACTTTGAAAATAAAGTGAAACATTGCAAGAGTTTGAAACGAAACAGCGAAACAGCCGAACCGTTATTTGTTTGTCACCGTAAAAGGAATTACCAAGGGGTCTAAAACTGAAATCTAGATACTATTTAATACTGGAAGTGTTTCTGAACAGAACTAAGAAAAGCTATTCTTGAATTTGAAGGCTTAAAAATGCACGACTATTATCTACATTCTTCCAGTTTGTTTTAAAAGAACAGTGATGTTTGTTTGTTTGTAACTTTTTGTTAAGTAAAAATTACACAATGTGCTATTTGCGCTATGCCCACCGCAAGTATTTAACCATGTCTTTGGCGTTATAGAACCTCAGATATACTGCTGAAACATCAGGTTAAGAACCGTAAGTAAAGACTGCTTAAAGATACAGAAAATGCAAGCTCAGGAAAACACAAAACATAAAAAGAAGTTTTTCTCTCTGAAAATGTTATGTGATTAATTTTATTATCAAAATAACTACTGTGCAATTCTGTAACAACGTTTTACTAAATTTACCATACAGAAAAGATTCTTTGTTTGTGGAATTTTGCGCAAAGCTATTCGAGAGCTATTTGTGCTCAGTTGTCCTTAATTTAGCAGCTAGTCAACACCACCAACCACCAAAACTTGGACTACTCTTTTACCAACGAAATGTGGGATTGGGCGTCACGTCATAACGCTCTTTCATGGCTGGAAGGGTGAGCATGTTCAGTGGTGCCATTCGAACTCGCGAACCTCAAATTGCGAGTCAAGTGCCCTAACTACCCAATATTCGGTGATTTTAAACATTCTGTGTTCACCATTAGGAAGTATCTTTTGTTGTTTTCTTTGTCATTGAACCTTGAACTACACAGTAAGATATTGCCACCCAGTGGCACTGCAATATGTCTGCAGACTCACCCCGCGAGAAACCGGGTTTTCATACTCGTGCTGAGCAGAGCACAGATAGCCCGTTGTGTAGCTTTGTGCTTAATTTCAAACGAACAGTGATTTTTGGTGACGAGCAAGTTACAAACTTTCTTTGCTAACCTGAAGATGACCTAAGAAGGTCGAAACGTTGTTCGGTACTGTATTTTAATGACATTTTTAATACCCACACCAGACGTCTTGAGAATACAAACAAACAATGAACTATTTAATTTCTGCCCACCACGGCTATCGAAATCTGGTTCTAACCGTTATAAGCCTACAGACTTACCTTCGTGCCATTGGAGTAGATGGAATGTTCTTTTATCTTTATGCCATTGTAGTAGATGGAATGTTCTCTAACCTTCGTGCCATTGGAGTAGATGGAATGTTCTCTTAAGTTAAATATATTTGTTAGTTCCACATTTAATCCCACTAAACCTGAAAGAAAAAAAAAACGCTATTTCTAAACTGAAGCTTAAGTTAAACAATTTCCAAACTGTAATATTCAGATATATTCACTGATTTTCTCTCAGGAAGTACATCTTCAAAGGTTTTGTATCTAGTTGTATTATTAATATGTTATTAGGAAGTGCAGTTTCAAAGGTTTAACATATTGGCGCATCATCACCGGTTTCTCACCAGAACCTAAGTTTTATGCTGAGTATATCCTTACTATGATGTATAAGTACTCCTGGTTTGGAACCATTTCCTCAAATACACGTTCCGCACTTTGGGGCGCAGCAGTAATTATCATATCCCAATATTCGATCAAACAAGAGTATCAAACAAGAGTATCAGAAAGACAGCAGTAGAAGCTATTGACTCGCTTCTTTCCCTTTAGTCTGTCAGTTCAAATTTTGGGACGAATATAAACACAAACAGCCCTTTTGCTCGAAATTCAAAAACAAACAGACAAACTAAGAAACGTTTGTAAGTGTATTAGTCGTCTCCGACTGCTAGATTAAATAGTCGTGTTATTTCTTGTAATTTGTTACCAAAAGTCCACAGTTGTCGTTGTAACCATTCATACATTTCTTTAAAATGAAAATTCAAATGTTATTTAAATGTAATTTTATGATCTCCAAACAAAGTAGTTGTAAGAACAAGCTACCTCAAATGTTTTCCCGTAACTTTTAAAGCATTATACTGTATACATAAATAACGTTTCATTTTACCGTATACATAAAAAACGTTTCATTATACTGCATGCATGAATAATGTATTATACAGTCTTTTGTTTCTCATCATTCAATCCAACTGGTAAGTTCTGGTATCGAACGAAAGTCTTACTTGGCAGCGACTTCTAGAGACAAAAGAGAGATTTAAAACACAATGTTTAAGCACTCTTAATTTTCCACTTAATGAACAAAATAAGAGGAATATATAAACAATATCTAGACTTAACTTGATTTTATAAAAATTGTTGGACCTATTTGTATTCCAACATTTATCTGGCGTTTAAACTGTAACTTTAACAAAACTAGACTGAGTTTTGCTTAACCAAATACAAGGGTGTTAATAAAACAAAACGGAGCTATTAATTCAGTAATATTTTATCGCGTAATGTGTAACAACCCTGACTTAATCTCTGAGCTCATAAATTATAGGTCGATTTACTCGGACTGTTACAAATGTGGAATGTTTAAAGTCAATAAACAAGTTCGCGCGTATCTCAACATTTCAGATTTACCAACGGTCACCGTCCCAGGAGGCTTTCTTGGAGCAGAACTGAGAACATCGCCTGTTTTAACGTGTTTAGTGGTTTCATTTCCTTCTTCGACTATCTACTGGGTGAAAGAAACCGGTGCTGGACTGACTTCTGGAAGCAAATATAATATCAGCACTCAGAATGTTGGGGAAACTAAAGTCCAAAGTAATCTTAGTATTCACAATCTCCAAGAAACTGACTTAGGAGTTTACAAATGTTTGGCTAAAAACACCGTGGGAACAGGAATAGCAGAAATCTACCTGTTTAGTAAGTCAGACGTGTTGTTTATTTTTCAATTGGCCTAGAAGATGAGTGGGATAAATAAATCTTTATTACACGTTTCAGTTCGATTTTTTAAGGGCACATCAATCGGATGTTTAGCCTAAAAATGTATATTAAGATGTACGTGTGATGATTTAGAAAAATTAGTATTGTGTGATTTTGAAAGGAATACAACAAACATAGCATTCTGCACACTAATAAAATAAAATACCGAAAAATGGGCTTCAGTTGGGTATATTTAGATCTGTTATGCCTCAGTCCTTGCCACTAATAGCTTTTCTTTGTCCATTGTGGACAAAGTGTCATAAACTATAAATTTATATGTATTTACTCCACAACAAGTGACCATAGTCTATACACATATATGCTCCCAACCTCTTTCGAATCTTAATTAATAAAATACTCAACAACACTTTGAGCTATAATGCATCATAAGAATAATCTCATAAAGAAGCTATGGTTATAACTTGTACACTTACTGGTTTGTGTCGGTGTAAGTGAAGAAAATAGCATCGTGGGATTTAATAACATTTTGGTGAAAGGAATGGCATTGTGAGATTTAATAACATTCTAGTGAAAGGAATGATATTGTGAGATTTAATAACATTCTAGTGAAAGAAATGATATTGTGAGATTTAATAACATTCTAGTGAAAGAAATGACATTGTGAGATTTAATAATCTTCTTCTGAAAGAAAGAACATTGTGACATTTAATAACATTCTAGTGAAAGAAATGACATTGTGAGATTTAATAACATTCTAGTGAAAGAAATGGCATTGTGACATTTAATAACATTCTAGTAAAAGAAATGACATTGTAAGATTTAATAACATTCTAGTGAAAGAAATGACATTGTGAGATTTAATAACATTCTAGTGAAAGAAATGACATTGTGAGATTTAATAACATTCTAGTGAAAGAAATGACATTGTGAGATTTAATAACATTCTAGTGAAAGAAATGGCATTGTGACATTTAATAACATTCTAGTGAAAGAAATTACATTGTGAGATTTAATAACATTCTAGTGAAAGAAATGACATTGTGAGATTTAATAACATTCTAGTGAAAGAAATGACATTGTGAGATTTAATAACATTCTAGTGAAAGAAATGACATTGTGAGATTTAATAACATTCTAGTGAAAGGAATGATATTGTGAGATTTAATAACATTCTAGTGAAAGAAATGACATTGTGAGATTTAATAACATTCTAGTGAAAGAAATGGCATTGTGACATTTAATAACATTCTAGTAAAAGAAATTACATTGTGAGATTTAATAACATTCTAGTGAAAGAAATGACATTGTGAGATTTAATAACATTCTAGTGAAAGAAATGACATTTTGAGATTTAATAACATTCTAGTGAAAGAAATTACATTGTGAGATTTAATAACATTCTAATGAAAGAAACGACATTGTGAGATTTAATAACATTCTAGTAAAAGAAATGACATTGTGAGATTTAATAACATTCTAGTGAAAGAAATTACATTGTGAGATTTAATAACATTCTAGTGAAAGAAATGACATTGTGAGATTTAATAATCTTCTAGTGAAAGAAATGACATTGTGAGACTTAATAGCATTCTAGTAGTATTTGAATAAAATAATTCATAGGATTTAATAATCTTCTTGTGAAAGAACGAACATTGTGGGATTTAATAATATATTAGTGGTGTTTGCACCAAATAACATTGATGGATTTAGTAATATTCTTTTGGTATTTGAAGAAAATTACATTGTTGGATTTAATATTTTGGTGGTGTTTGTATCAAATAACATTGATGGATTTAGTAATATTCTAGTGGTATTTGAATAAAATGACATTGTAGGATTGAATAATATTTTAGTGGTATTTGAATAAAATAATATTCTAGGATTTAATAATATTTTAGTGGTATTTGCATCCTCATGATATCCTTAACACCCCATTTGTCAGATAAAACAAGCTGAACTGCGAAGTTTTGAATCTACATATGCTTTCACTTTTTATTTTTTTAACACATGAACCAGGGCTGAGCGTGACCTTATAATGAATGTAATAGGCTGTGGATGTGATGTTTAGTGATACGCGTCGGGTTATTACCAAAAGCAAAATTGCGCCCTGCATTTTGGGGGCGCGGGTGCCCTATGAAAATGACTATCCAATTCCATTGTACGGTCAGACGATAGTATCGCAACAGATAGCAGTGGACTATGTTGCCTGGTTAACTTCTCTCCAGTCTCTCCCTTCAAAATTAGGGACAGCTAGCGCAAATAGCACTCAAGCAGTTTTGGGTGAAATTAAAGAAACATACACATAAAGCTATATTCATGGAAAGCTATTTTCGAAGATAGAAAAATATTTACTTTCACGTTACTTTCAAGGTGCGGGTTCGAATCCCCGTCGCACCAAACGTGTTCACCCTTTCAGCCGTGGGGCGTTATAATGTTACGGTTAATCCCACTATTCATTGGTAAAAGATTAGCCCAAGAATTGGCGGTTGGTGGCGATAACTACCTGCTTTCCCTCTGGTCTTACACTACTAAATTAGGGACGGCTAGCGCAGATACCCTTTGTTAGCTTTGCTCGAATTTCAAAAATAAACAAACAAACTTTCAAGTTGGATGCAGATCATGTCGCTGAGCATTTCCAAATAATTTTACCGGTAGATGTCAGCCTCAGAATCGAAAACGTTTCTCTGGAAGCTAATTCATTAGGTATCATTAAATGTTGTTTGCAATTGTTCAGGATTCTTCAGTTGTTTTACGTCATGGTCCAAAAAATAAGTAAACAAATGAATAAATTTAACTGGAGCATCACCACTACTTATTTCTACATAAATAAAACTGGTCATAAACCAATAATTTTACACAAGATATCCAGGTGAGCTACTGCTCATACAAGCTGTAAATTCTTATCGTGGGGTCTCCCGGTGTGTCACCGACAAGCTTACGAACTTACCATGTTAATATCAGTGTTTCATGTATCGTACTAGACAGAGCATAAACAGTTTGTTGTGTAGTTTTGCTTTGAAACGTCAACATTTCATACATAAGAACGTGATCACAATCATAGGTAGGAACATAGTCACAAACTTTCGATTGTGACACTGAGCTCTAAGACTCAGTGTCTTTTCATATCGTAAAAATTTTATGAGGCAAATATTACACCCAGAGACAGCTTAAAAAGTTTACTCTTCACCCCAATATTTACGTTACTTCCTGATAAATCTGTAAAACGTGACACCAGAGTCCTCGTTCAAAATATAAATAGTTAATCTTAAAGTATTCAATTATGTACGTTCATTATAGCACTATTCAATACATATTTACATACATTAAATTTGTTAAACGTTTCCTAACATTTGTTTATTCCGATTAATCACTGACAGATGGCAAATACATCAGAATTATTTCTTTTAGAAGACGAGAGAAGGCTTACTTGTATCTTGGGTTATTTCATAAGAAGACATCTGACCTTGTCAACACATCTACTGTTAATCAAGTAAATAATTGCCACTGGAAAGTCCCACTCATTAATATTCAGTTTCTAAGCCGCAGGCATAGTTTCATAATCGCTTGGTGATTCTGTACGTATTGTCTCTGACATATCAGGACATGGGAAGTTTATTAATATTGCCTCGTGCAAGGCATAACTCGGTTGAGTTTAACCTAATCGTATCTGATGTCAGAGTTAACACGCTGGCCGTACGTTTGTTTTTGACATTCTTGCTATTAAATAAACTCGAGAGAAAATTAACAAAGAAACAAGTGTATACACTGGTCAAGAACAAGTAGGAGCTTAGGGGAGGCTTAGCAAGAGACTACAAAGTACAAAAATGGTGAGAAATGTATTGTAAAGTACAGCTGAAATATGTCAAGTTTAGGATGTTCAACCCCTTTATCTCAATATTTTAAAGGATGCGTTTGTATGCACACGGTTTTTCAAGCACGTGTAAAATGAATTCGTTTCTAATGTGGATAGTACAGTAGTGCCCAGGTAGAAGTAATAAAAATCGCCTGGAGATGCTAAAGACTTAATCAGAGCAATTCTATGAGGAGCAAGTGGTATGGCTCCCCAAAAATGTGGTTGTTGTTTTGAAGTAAGCACAAAGCTACACAATGGGCTATCTGTGCTCTGCCCACCACGGGTATCGAAGCCCGGTTTTTAGCGATGTAAGTCCGCAGACAAAGCGCTGAGCCACCGGGGGGGGGCCGAGAATGGAGTATTTAAGAATTCCTAAATTATCCTTCGTTAAAAGCGGTCGTGTAATACATGACAACTTTTTAAACATTATTAACATGTTGAACGTGTGGGGTCTAATTCTACACTCGTTCCTTTGTCTATATAATGTACATTGGCGAAACTAAATAATTGCTTGTGACTCAGAAACTGCGGGTTACGTTTAGGGATGTAGGGCTTACAAAGATTATTAACCTCTGGGGCAGCACAACCTTAAATCTGCCACTGGGTTACCTACCCCTGGTCTATTGGATGATTGATTAGAGTCGTGGGTTTGAATCCCTATTATATCAAAGCATGCTATTCTTTTTAGCCGTGGTAGTCAATCCCAGCGTTCATTGTTGAAAGAATATCTCAAAAATTAGTAGTGGGTAGCGGTGACTAGCTATCTTCCCTCTAGTCTACCACTGTTAAATTAGGGACAGCTATCGCAGATAACCGTCGAGTAGTTTTGCACGAAATTCTAAACAAATCAAGCCAAACTCTTTCTAAGCGCTGATAGCTAATGAAATAATTGCGTGTGTAACTGGAAGATTGCTGCACCTAATTAATCCTAATGAGGTTATACCCGCCCCCTCATTGATTGTTTTTGCATTATTCGCATAAACATGACGGATCCTCTGTATAGTTATCATTATTCATTACTGCTTTAGATAAACAAAACATTATCACCCATTAATAAAAAGTGAGGGATCCTATTTAAATAATACATGTCTTACTTATTGTTATATTTGTATGTGTCTTCCCTTTAAACTTCTTTGGAAATATACTTACAATGAGTCTTCCTAATGTTAATCCTGAAATATGTGGTTTTGTGAACTCCATTGACAATGTTTTTAATCATATATCTAAAGCACTTATATCGTCCTCGCTATTTTGAAATTAGAAAGTAATCCAAGGTATGAAGATACGGGTATGTACCCTCTTTTCTGTGTAACAGTTTAAAACTAAAATAAAAACCACACTATTTTCATAAATAATTAAATTCAGCTTATATTTCATTGCTTATTCTTATTAAATAATTTTTCAGAACTTACAGAATTTTTTAACAAAAGATTGTCTTCAAAATTGTACATTGAACACGAATTCGATTAACTTTGGTTTTCATATGATTTTTGTTTGTTTATTTCTGGGCCTGGCATGGCCAAGCGCGTAAGGCATGCGACTCGTAATCCGAGGGTCGCGGGTTCGCGTCGCGCTAAACATGCTCGTTCTGCCAGCCGTGGGGGCGTTATAATGTGACGGTCAATCCCACTATTCGTTGGTAAAAGAGTAGCCCAAGAGTTGGTGGTGGATGGTGATGACTAGCTGCCTTCCCTCTAGTCTTACACTGCTAAATTAGGGACGGCTAGCACAGATAACCCTCGAGTAGCATTGTGCGAAATTCCAAAAAGCAAACAAAAACAATTGTTTATTTCTTTCTTGTTAAGCACAAAACTACACAACGGGTAGATGATACTGTAACCACCACCATAGGTATCAAAATTTAGTGTTATAAGCTTTCAAACCTCCCGCTGAGCCACTGGGACCTGATTTTTGTATGATACGTGATACTCATTAATATCGAGCTAATATTATAATTAAAATTCTTTACTACTGACAAAAATCTATTGAGTAAAGAAAGTAACTTCTCTTTAATAAATTTGTGTAAATCATTGAACATGTGAAAAAGGAAAAAGTTGCCATCAAAATATTGTAATATTTTTAAAGTCTTTTATCAAAACAATTTTTAGTTATTTGTCTATGGTGGGGGCCCGGCATGGCTAGGTGGTTAAGGCGCTCAATTCGTAATCTGAGGGCTGCGGGTTTGAATCCCCATCTCACCAAATATGATTGCTCTTTCAGCCGTGAGGGCTTTATGATATGACGATCAATCCCACTATTCGTTGGTAAAAGAGAGGCCCAAGAGTTGGCGGTGGATGGTGATGACTAGCTGTCTTCCCTCTTGTTTTACACTGCTAAATTAGGGGCAGCTAGCGCAGATAGCCCTCGTGTAGCTTTGCGTAAATTAAAAAGAAAATCGTCCATAGTGTCTCCTTCTCGTATACTGATACGTTTTAAAGTTGTGGAACACATTTGTCGACTAACGTAATGTTTTGTATGTTTAGAATTAGAAACCACGACGACAACTTCAAAACCTGCAAGCGAAGTTTCTCATCCTCTCGTTCTACCGCCAAGAGGTAAGTGGCACCAGTATACAGTTTCGAATATTAGTATATGGTGGAAAATGGAGTTTGTTTGTTTGTTTTTTCCTTTGTGCTTCACGTCACGTGATCTTCCAGATGGTTGGCTGTCGAAAAGCAAGGTAGTAAAAAACGTGGACACACTTTTTTTGTAATTGAATCTTCACTGATAATGAAATAAACGCGCTGTAATGTTAACTTTATCAACCATCTAAGTGAACTGGCTAGGTAAGAACTTGCCAATTTCCCTTACATTCAGTGGAAACTATTCTACTTTGAGTTTCGAATAGAACAAAGCCTATAAGCTGCTTTATGAGACGGCTCCCGACAGATCAAAGGGTGCTAGCGATTTCCCCACTTTATCGGCCAAACTTGATAGTAATACAGTCCTGAATAATTATCGTACAGGGTGGAAAAAGGCTTGAAAATAAATAATCGTAGATGTACGATTATTCGGAACTCTATAGTAGTACTCTAATGGTCTTTGGCATTTAAATTAAAGTATAGAACAGGCTGTTGTCATTCTGTGTCAAATGTATATATAAAAACGTAAAAAATAAAGACGTTGAAATTTCATGGTGCATCAAAACAAACTTGCACGTGAAGTAAAGAAGCAAATAAATAAATTTTTCAACCACAAATATTTTACAGGAAACCCATGTAACACATATAAGACATAGCATTGTCATATCTTAACAGCATGTCTTATAAACAGGATAACAGATAAAAAAAAATGTTTGTGCGTGTGCTTTTTTATATCAAGGCCACGTCGAGCTACCTATTATGTCCATAGAAGGAAATCGAATCCCCGATTTTAGCGTTGTAAATCCGAAATCTTATCGCTGTCCCATTAGGGGACAGAAGAAAAAAAAAAAAAACGACATATACATCAGGTTATCCCTTAAGTCATGTCCGACTTTAGGTTCAGAAAAAGAGAAAAATTTCAAATGATTTTAATGTTATTTAATTAACAATGTATGTTCCATTGTCATTAATTACTTCCTGCCAACAATTCACAAGCTTCTGAATGCCACTTCTATAAAATTCTTGGATTTTGAAGGAAAAGAATGTAGAGAAGGTGGTTTTGACATCTTCATGTGTTCCAAACTCTTTTTCCATCAAGATAGTTCTGCATACTTTGGAATAGATGATAATCAGATGGGGCAAGGTTTGGACAACAAGGAAAATGTGGAAGTTTTTCCCAGTCTATCTCTTCAATCTTTGCAGATGTGATCCTTGTTATATGGGACCGTGCATTATCCTAGATTGATCAAAGTAGGTCTCCTTTCTTTCAGTGCAACATTCCAACGCTCTAACTGTTAACAATAGAAGTCTGATATAATCGTTACATTGAGTGGCAGCAACTCAAAGTGGATTACACCAGCAATATCCCACTAGATGCTTAACAAGACTTTCCTAGGGTGGAAGTCTATTTTGGGCTGTGCTTTAGCCAGTTTACCTGTACTGAGCCATTGTCTGCAGCGCTTAACATTTTTATAAAATATTCATATATCATCTCCAGTCACTAACCTGCCCAAAAAGGTGAGTTACGTTCACGAGAGTGCAGAGAAGTGCAAATGTCCACTCGTTCTCTGAAATTGCCTTCTATCAAATCATGGGGGACCCATTTTCCAATTTTGGCACCTTTCCAAGTTGTTGCAGATGACGGTGAACTGTTGAATGGGTTAAATTAAGTTTCAACTGTTACTGCACAATCTTCATCAGGTGAAGCCAGCTTCAAGTCATCATTAAACTCAACAGGACAACCTGAACATGGTGCATCCCTTAAGCTGTAGTCATCTGATCTGAACTTCTGAAACCACCTTCGACATTTTCTTTCATTGAGAGACTCCGCACCATAAACATCTTGAATGGTTAATGTAGTTTCTGCTGCACTATTACCTTTTTTAAACTCAAAAAGCATTATATGCCTTATGTGTTTCTCAGACACATCCATCTTCATAATGGTTTATTTGATTAATGATCTGAAAAAGTAGAGTTGGATTACTTTCTTTTATTTGTCTGAACATTTTTATACACATCTTACTACATATTTCAGTCATTAAAGTCTTCTACAAAGACAGAAATGATGATGAACTTTCTGTATTAAATTTTAAGACATAACTTATGGGATGCCTGATAGTTGGCAGTTCTTCCGAAATTTAAAAATAGGTCCTTTAATACAATGGCTGCGCGTCACCTAGTGGCTATTGTGTTTGGACTGTAAATCCAAGAGATCATAGTTTGCCATAGAAACGCGCTCCGCACTTTAGAGTCGTGGGTATGCTATTGATTGTAAAATTTCACAATTCAATTAAATGATAATATTCCATACGTCAACGGTGGGTTATATCGACTAGCTACTTTTCATTTATTCTATTAGTTCAAAATCAAAGAGCGTCTATGTAACCTTCCACTTAAAATTTTAAAACAAATCTATACTTTACTGAACAGCCGCCATTTTACTTTTTAACGCTAGAGAAAATTTATAGTGATTCTTTAATGCCTTCTAGGTTTTAAAGAACGTACTTTTCTTATCACTCAATAAGCTCATAAATATATTATGTTCGCTAGGGGGTGGAGTGAGTGGAGTTTAAACTCATAAACTGTCTGATTATCTTAGATTCTCCACATAAGTCATGCTAATAGCTTCAACATCTCTTAAGTAACTGATAGAACCAAATAAATTTCGAACATTTCATTAAATTTTATGTCTTTTAGGACACGTCCTTAAATCTTGAATTCTTTCACTTCAAAAGTGAAAAATATAAATGTATTAGGGTGCAGTATGGTTTCAGCAATACGAAAATGCCATATAGCTGTTTTGAGGAAATATATCAGTAACACTATAGCTGCCACAAATTATGCCGCCTCGCTCCATTTGTGTTTTATCGAGACTTTAATTTCCTCATTAAACTCTTACACGGCTCCATAATAGGCCTATTAACTGAAATAGGTGTGAGTCCGCGTTACTTAAGTTAGCCCTTATCGCAGGTAAGTTACAGAAACGGTGATCAAGCAAATGTGTATTAATTGACATTTTAGGGTTATTGCCTTCGTTGCTAAGAGACCTTATAGTTTAAACGCGTGAAATAGTACCGTATCATTCAATCTTTGTGAGTTTAAATCTTTGGTGAAATTTCTTCCCCTATTTCTTCATCACTCCAATAGAAAGCAATTTTATTTTTATCGTTACGTGATAAAAAGTGGAATAAGGAAATCCAAATGTTTAATACTATAAACGTAGATGTTTTTTTAAGTAGCTTAAAAATCTATAGAAACTTTTCTCTGATTTAAAAACAAACTAAATTCGTTTTAACGTTTGTTTTGTTTTATGGTCTGAGCAAAACTACTGTGTACATGTGTATACGGAGGGTCGTTTATCTGATAAAGCGTTAAATTCAGCTCTATTTAATTTATATCAGTCATTTTCCTTTTTCGTGTTTAAAAAGTTTAATAATAATAATGTAATTTATGAATGTATGGATCTTTTAAAATCTAATTTATTTGGAAATGATTTATTTTTCAAAACATAAAATACAAAATAATTTCATGTTGAAGACTTTGGTGAGGAAAGATTAGGTAATATCTATAACTTATGTGATGTGAATTTCTTAAAGAAACGAAAAGATATCATGTACATCCTGGTGGAAGGATTAGATAATACAGTGAGTTGGCTAATTCAGTTACTATAATTTTTGGTGTGGTTACTCGATACTGTCCGACGATGTACATCGGTTACTTTTTAGGAATTTTGTCAGGGAAGAAGCATAGAAACATCCTGAAATAAAGCACATTACAATTATATATAGAGAGAAAAATATTTGGCTTTGAATTGAAATGTACACGTACTTAATTAATCAGTTAACTGAGTCAATTACTACTTTTCACAATGTAATGTATGAAATTAACATCTAATGAGGTCATTAGGGATTTAGTAATAAAAGAAAGAAGGAAAGTGATCATTGTTTACAGTTATACTTTATATAGCTTTTTGTTCGTTAACGAGGCTCATCATGGCCAGGTGGTTAGGTGGCTCGACTCGTAATATGAGGGTCGCAGGTTCAAATTCCCGTCACACCAAACATGTTCGCCCTTTCAGCCGTGGAGACGTTATATTGTGACGGTCGATCCCAATATTCGTTGGTAACAGAGTGACCCATGAGTTGGCTGTGGATGGTGATGACTAGCTGTCTTCCCTGTAGTCTTACATTGCTAAATTAGGGACGGCTAGCGCAGATAGCCTTCGTGTACCTTTGCGCGAAATTAAAAAACAAATTACATTAACGGGTACCCTCAGCTATTACCTGAGTAACGAGAATATCTTGATGTAACGAATAAATATTGTTTATAACCTGTTTACTGTAAGTCTCTCAAAACGCAAATACATGTAAATATTTTGAAGTACAAAGTTTGAAACACATATCCATGTAACGATATATATCAATCTAGGGTTTGTATTTCATTCCTCAGTAATATTTTGCATCATTAAGAATTTCAAAAAGTACTTCAAAATACAAATTAATAAAGTACCTTTGTATTGTTTGTTTTGTGAATTTCGCACAAAGCTACTCGAGGGCTATCTGCGCTAGCCGTCCCTAATATAGCAATGTAAGACTAAAGGGAAGGCAGCTAGTCATCACCACCCACCGCCAACTCTTGGGCTACTCTTTTATTAACGAATAGTGGGATTGACCGTAACAGTATAACACCCTTACGGCTGAAAGGGCGAGCTTGTTTGGTGCGATCGGGATTCAAACCCGCGACCCTCGGATTACGAGTCGCACGCCTTAAAACACTTGGCCATGCCGGGCCTATTCGAGACAGTTAGCATAGATAAGTACTCGTGTAGCTTTGCGCGAAATTTAATACAAATAAACAAACAAACAAGTTACAAGTTCCCTAGGCTGTCTTATCAGACATTCATACAGTATCCCTAGTAAAATAATTAATTGGACTGCCACTATACATATGAAATACTACAAAGACATTGAAAAGAGGGTTATGTTTTTAATAAGCAGTCAGGGAATTAGGAATGATCAATATTGTTCTCACCCCCTGCTCCCTCTGTATATCATTTGTTGCTAATAGAATTTTGACCTTTTATGTGCGTTCTGTGACTCGTATATCTCGAAAACTAACTGTTCAACAGACAAATTATGTCCTCAAGTTCTCGTCATAAAATATAACAAACTTTGTGACATAATATTTGGTCTCATTCGGACACGCATAAAATATTATTTCAGATTTCTAACGTACAAATGATAGAACAAAGTATGAACTAAATTCTAGTGACATTGTTAGGCTGTGGTGACAATTCTTAAAGCCTGTAGAAGAGAATTTTTCAAAACTAAGTAAATTACCAGCATACGAAGTTAAACGTGGTAGTTGAGTATAAGCTACGTTTATTAATCTAAACTCTCAAAATTATCCATCTAATTAAAGATTTGAAACTTATTTTATTTGTAATGCCATTTATTTTAAAACAAGGGATGTTCCCGAATTAGTCCCGTGAGGGTAGAGTTTGTCCTCTTAATTTTACCCTACTATTATGTTTTTTCCCTGAAAGGTTTGCTTTGTTTTGAATATCGCGCAAAGCTATTCGAGGTCTATTTGGGCTAGCCGTCCCTAATTTAGCAGTGTAAGACTAGAAGAAAGGCAGCTAGTCATCATTACCCACCGCCAACTCTTGGACTACTCTTTTACCAACGAATAGTGGGATTGGCCGTCACGGGCCAATATATATAATGCCCCCATGGCTGAAAGGGTTGGTTGGTGTAACGGTTCAAATGAACCCGCAACCCTCAGATTACCAGTCGAGTGTCTTAACCACCCGGCCATGTCGTGTCATATGGTTGTTGAGAATCAGCTGGAATATGTCATTAGTAGGGTACATCCGGAGATACAGCAGAGGTGTTTTTAAACATAATTGTCGCTTTAGATTTTTCTTTAAATTTACTATCAACATTCCATTTTTATAATTATCTCGGGTAATTTAGAAATATCTTTGCCCTTACCGTCAGCAAGACTATATTGGTTCTATCGAATAAAACGTTTTAACTCGTGTGGAAGAATATGCTAACTTAAGATCACCGAATGTGGCTTTGTCGTCCATTCCAGTTCGTTTACAATCTCAGTCGTGGTCTATAACGAATCGAGCCTCCGTATTAAAGAGAATTTGCTCATTAATTAAAAAGTTCAAGTCAGAGATTCATGTTTTCAGTTCAGCAAGTATATGGGTGCAACTTGGCGGTCCTAGCGCACCCTGCGTGCTTATGAGCATGATGAAAGTAGTGCAAGAGTTGACGATTAACTTACCCCTAGTTATTCTAGTTAAAATCATAGAATAGTATGAAAATAGTCCTTATTTAGCTTCGCAAAAAGTCGGAAACAAACTATAATAATTATGTGTCGTATTTGATATTATATTATCAAAGGTACACTTTTTATAGACGTTTAAAATAACGATTTGGAAGTAATACCAGATGTATTTCTGCGGGGACCAGAAAGGTGTTTTTTTTCAATAGTAAATAAAACAGAAATGAAGAGCCATATTTTTTTTCCTTTTAAAATCCACGTGTTATACTGTATTGTAGCGTACAGTGTATAATTATTCTCATGATTCATGGCATGCACACGTTTTACTAGCGTCACAAGAGTACAAACTGCAACATTAAGCATACGTTACGTAACGTTGATTTAGTGTCTCACTGACTAACAACACACTGCTTTATACTAATGCCAGTGATTAAAACAGGGGTCTTCTTCACGCGGCTTTAAGCACGCTAACGGGGAGATTTATAAGCTTTAAAAAGTAATAATAATAAATCAGCCTTATATGGTTACCTTCAGATTGTTTATTTTTAACAATCTTCTCTGCATTGTTGTATTTTAAAAATATACTATTCTATAAGATTTCTGAAATTGTGTTATGCCTTCTTCTGAATTTCTCATTGAAACATCCGGGTATTTTAAAAATTCAGTAGTCTCAGTTGAGAGTAAACATTAGTGGCAAAATACGAAGAAACTGAGGTGAATCGAAATAACTGGTACATTATCTCTGTTTTGTTTGCTTGTTTAACTTGAAATAACATCTCTAACATGTTTCGTTTCTTAAGAAAACACCTATAACTTTTGTTCAGCTTATCATCGTGGGTTAATCTTGCCCAATAAACTTGTATTTATCGTCCTTAACTAACGTTAATGTATTCTGAACAGTCGTGAAATATCGATGTGTCTAAGTTACTTCGGTGAAATGGAATTTTGAAACTGTATTTGAGTATTGTTTGGATGTTCAGATCTGTAACTGTATTTGAGTATTGTTTGGATGTTCAGATCTGTAACTGTATTGAGTATTGTTTGGATGTTCAGATCTGTAACTGTATTGAGTATTGTTTGGATGTTCAGATCTGTAACTGTATTTGAGTATTGTTTGGATGTTCAGATCTGTAACTGTATTGAGTATTGTTTGGATGTTCAGATCTGTAACTGTATTTGAGTATTGTTTGGATGTTCAGATCTGTAACTGTATTGAGTATTGTTTGGATGTTCAGATCTGTAACTGTATTGAGTATTGTTTGGATGTTCAGATCTGTAACTGTATTGAGTATTTTTGGATGTTCAGATCTGTAACTGTATTGAGTATTGTTTGGATGTTCAGATCTGTAACTGTATTGAGTATTGTTTGGATGTTCAGATCTGTAACTGTATTGAGTATTGTTTGGATGTTCAGATCTGTAACTGTATTGAGTATTGTTTGGATGTTCAGATCTGTAACTGTATTGTATTGAGTATTGTTTGGATGTTCAGATCTGTAACTGTATTGAGTATTGTTTGGATGTTCAGATCTGTAACTGTATTGAGTATTGTTTGGATGTTCAGATCTGTAACTGTATTGAGTATTGTTTGGATGTTCAGATCTGTAACTGTATTGAGTATTGTTTGGATGTTCAGATCTGTAACTGTATTGAGTATTGTTTGGATGTTCAGATCTGTAACTGTATTGAGTATTGTTTGGATGTTCAGATCTGTAACTGTATTGAGTATTGTTTGGATGTTCAGATCTGTAACTGTATTGAGTATTGTTTGGATGTTCAGATCTGTAACTGTATTGAGTATTGTTTGGATGTTCAGATCTGTAACTGTTTTGAGTATTGTTTGGATGTTCAGATCTGTAACTGTATTGAGTATTGTTTGGATGTTCAGATCTGTAACTGTATTGAGTATTGTTTGGATGTTCAGATCTGTAACTGTATTGAGTATTGTTTGGATGTTCAGATCTGTAACTGTATTGAGTATTGTTTGGATGTTCAGATCTGTAACTGTATTGAGTATTGTTTGGATGTTCAGATCTGTAACTGTATTTGTTTGGATGTTCAGATCTGTAACTGTATTGAGTATTGTTTGGATGTTCAGATCTGTAACTGTATTGAGTATTGTTTGGATGTTCAGATCTGTAACTGTATTGAGTATTGTTTGGATGTTCAGATCTGTAACTGTATTGAGTATTGTTTGGATGTTCAGATCTGTAACTGTATTGAGTATTGTTTGGATGTTCAGATCTGTAACTGTATTGAGTATTGTTTGGATGTTCAGATCTGTAACTGTATTGAGTATTGTTTGGATGTTCAGATCTGTAACTGTATTGAGTATTGTTTGGATGTTCAGATCTGTAACTGTATTGAGTATTGTTTGGATGTTCAGATCTGTAACTGTATTGAGTATTGTTTGGATGTTCAGATCTGTAACTGTATTGAGTATTGTTTGGATGTTCAGATCTGTAACTGTATTGAGTATTGTTTGGATGTTCAGATCTGTAACTGATAGTTGAGTATTGTTTGGATGTTCAGATCTGTAACTGTATTGAGTATTGTTTGGACGTTCAGATCTGTAACTGTATTGAGTATTGTTTGGATGTTCAGATCTGTAACTGTTTTGAGTATTGTTTGGATGTTCAGATCTGTAACTGTTTTGAGTATTGTTTGGATGTTCAGATCTGTAACTGTATTGAGTATTGTTTGGATGTTCAGATCTGTAACTGTATTGAGTATTGTTTGGATGTTCAGATCTGTAACTGTATTGAGTATTTTTGGACGTTCAAATCTGTTTAGACAACATTTTTCTTCTGCTAGGCAATCGAATGAACAACACTGAAAATGATGAGTTGAGTGCCACAACTACAACTGAAAGAAGTTCAGGTGAACCCTCCATTGGTATGTACATAACCTTCTGACTTTTCTTGCTAATAACTTTAACTTACTTTTCATCAACTAAAACTACATTTGTTACTCAGACTCATCATCTGAACAGTTTTGTTTCCTAGACAACAGAATGTCGATTTTTCTTCGTTTCGTGTCTAAATTATTCCTCTGTTTTTCAGAAATACTACTTCCCACAGGCTGGATTTAAGGTTTATTTTCCAACTTTAGAAAATGGCAACATTTAACATTTATGAATCAGAAGAAGACATAAGTTTTTTTTTAATTATACATATAGTCGAAACGCTTAGTATAGCTATTGAAAGCTTTAATTTAAAAACATGAAACAAGTAACAACGTTTCGACCTCTTTAGATCATTGTCAGGTGAAGAATGAGACCTGAAAAGTGACCGTTATTGATCACGTGTCGTGGAGACAACAGTAATGATAAGTGTAACATTGTATGGAAAACTACCATATATATTATATTATAATATTATATTATATTATAATATTATATTATATTATAATATTATATTATATTATAATATTATATTATATTATGATATAATACATTACATTTAATATATTATATATGGTAGTTTTCTTTAAGAAATAATTAGTAAAGATATAAAACTGCAGCTTTAAGTTCTTGCATTAGATGAACTTCTTTCATTTTTTGTTTGTTTACTTTTGTTTCTTTGCTTAATACGTTAGTGTTTTATATGTTTATATTATGTTTATTTGAGATACACAGATTTGTGTCCATCGAATGTAGTTTCCATTTTTAGACTTGTTTCATGGCAGCCGTTCCATTGTACTTTACAAACATGTTGCCCCCACCAGATGGCACAGCGGGATGTCTATGGACTCACACCGCTAAAAACCGGGTTTCGATACGCGTGGTGAGCAGAGCACAGATAGCCCATTGTGTAGCTTTGTGCTTAATTATAAGCAAACAAACAAACAATATACAAAATAAATATATAACGCCCCCTACAATCTTACACCTGTCATTACTGTTGTCTCCACGACACGTGATCAATAACGGTCACCCTTTCAAATATCATTCTTAACTTGACAATGACCTGAGCAGTTCGAAACTTTGTTACTTGTTTTGTGTTTTAAATCAAAGTTTTTAATATTCACGCCAGATGTTTATACTACATATATATAGATTTACTTCCAT
This sequence comes from Tachypleus tridentatus, assembly GCF_004210375.1. NCBI lineage: Eukaryota > Metazoa > Arthropoda > Merostomata > Xiphosura > Limulidae > Tachypleus > Tachypleus tridentatus. The sequence goes on along the minus strand of NC_134837.1, from coordinate 34,793,769 downwards.
TGAGTTCCTCGTCCTCATACGTCCTTAACGTAATTCACCCATGTTTTAAACTTGATAACAAAAAGTAAAATCAAACTACGAGTTACAGCCTCGAATGCATTATAGTTTTGTTTACTTTTAAAACTTCATTGATGTTGATTTATAACAACTCAATACACCAAGTACATCTCGATTTAACAATAAACCACTCTTTCAAACATTCTTATGTTAGTGCACTAACATTATTCATAAAAATACGACACAACTAAGCCTAGAAGTAAATTGGTGCTTTAAATTTCATCCAAACTTGAAGCATAACAAATATGTCTAATAAAACATTTCAACTCAAATAGATAATACTGAAGGTTTTATCCGAGTCCATGCAGTTATATTATTATGGTAAGCATAATACAAACATAACGCTTGTTTACTACGGATTATCTAAGTTTCCCTTTAGCTAATCCTCGCTCGCTTAGTTATAAGACTGATGGACAAAATGCTGACTGCGTGACTCTTGTACTGATGTACCATAGGATTTCTTCAGAAACACCACATACTTAAAAATGGGTTTGTTAAACATTCTTGCTCTTTGTTTTGTTTTTATATTTTATCTTTACAAACACAGCCTAATAAATATAACTTTAGTCTTAGGGCTCAATAACTCATGTTATTGACCCAGATTGGTTGTTTGTTTTACTATTTTTTAAAACGTAGATATTGAATTGTGGCACAGTTGACAGACACAACAAAAATTAGGTTTTTGTTCAAAACCAGTACATTTCTTTTTCTATTTTTAAATGATTAGTAAACAAAATGTTTACAATTTTATTATCCCTAGCTTGTTTTATATCGTTTATGAAAAGAAAATTTTATAAAACATGCTTTAAGTGCATTCGTGTATCTTAGTACAAACACTAGACGTATTCATGGTGATAAAATAACGCGTAGGTTTAAGAAGTCTTGATGGAACTGAATAAAAAATCTATTACCCTAGATATGACACGTCGCCCTTTCAGCCATGGGGACGTTATAATGTGACAGTCAATCCCACTATTCGTTGGTAAAAGAGTAGTCCAAGAGTTGGCGGTGGGTGGTGATGACTAGCTTCCTTCCCTCTAATCTTACACTGCTAAATTAGGGACGGCTAGCACAGATAGCCCTCGAGTAGCTTTGTGCGAAATTCAAAAACAAACAAACAAGATATGGCACAAGAAATAGTTTCTTGGCTAGCGTACAACAGCGTTAATATTTTACTATGGTGTGATAATACACACCACGTCTTACTTTAGTAAACACCGTTTGAATCTTTTCGCAATACGAAATACTTACAAAGATTTTATAAAGAAGTTGGTTTCTTACATTTGTAGAAAGCAATCTTTTATAAATCTACAAGCCTAAAGAGACAAAAGAGAAGAGGGAAATGTCTGTTACCAACTTTTCAAGTTTTCACTGATTTGGCAGCAAATGTTTGTTACTTCGAAAAGAAAATTGAATGTAACTGCTCTTTATTTATTATTGAACTAGAAATCGCATAAAATGAATTGTGCAATGCCAATCTGACAATGATTGATTATCGAAATCATTGGTGTAGATACAGAGAAGAGGGGAGGTGCGCAATTACCCTGTCCATAACGGGGGGGGATTACTTGCCTCTTTTTTTTTTGTTCTTAATGAAAAGTAACTAAAGCGCGGCTAGGTCATGAAATTGAATTATATTAACGTTTTATTTGTTACCATCAACCGCTTGTAGTTAGCAAAATAGTGCAAAAAGCTTTTGGTGGTCTATTTTTATGAACACGTACCTCCAGTCAACCATGAAGGAAGAGCGTCTCTCTGGTCTCGCGCGCGACTCAATCAACAAAGATCTGACACCAAGTCTAACGACCACTGAACTGCAAATTCCTTTCTTTGGACACTAAAACCATAACTCTGCTAAGGCACTAAATGACTCGTGATTATGTGCTTACCGTACCGTACAGTAAGGAAAGCGTCTCACTCTATACCACTAAAACAAACTATCTATGACAGTAATACTTTTTGGTACATGAGCCTCAGTTTTAATTGTCGTCAAGTATAATTTAGGGTTAAATTATTCCATTTAAGTTCATTATGTCTCCAGTTGTAGAAAATATATTTAATGTAATGATTCATCATACAGCTTAAAATTAAAACATCTGTATGCATCGTCAAAGCTTAGTCGATCACTGATATAGTAGTTTAATACAGGCTTACCATTATATAATATTGCAAACGGTGGTGTCTATCCGAGAGTTCATCTGTCTCCCGTTTGAAAAGCTGTGCACGCAGACGAAGCTCAACATTCACTTTTGAAATGACAGGAAAGCAGGCGTGAATAATGTTGATACCAAATTTTATCATACAAGCAGGATGTTTTACAATTAAATGGATATGAATTAATCACACTGTCATTCAAACTTCAAAATGTGACGTAACTTTAATAAAAACGTAGATTTACTGTATGTTATTGTTGAGTAGGTCTTAGCATTGCTGAAATGTTCAACAATTAATTTTAATGATGGGTGGTATAAGTAACTCAGAGCTTTAGCTCTGAGCGAAACCAAGAAAATAGTACAAATGACCTTTTTAAAATCCATGAACTAATGTAAATTGATTGATTAACTTAAGCATTTTCCGTCACTGGGGACGGGTGTTTTTTATTGTATACTATAACGTTGAGTTTTGTTTTGGTGACGAATGCATCTCTATCTATCTAACAGTGAGAAGAAAACCACTAAACGTCCACACACACACACAGAACTTATTCTTCTCAATGAAACTTATTGGAATTACCAAAAAACTAATGTAATTTAATAACACTCGAACGAGATTGGAAAAACGAGTGATAGGTAATTGCTTACAACTGACAAACCGAAGGAAGTTGAAATGAAGGGAAAAAGACGAACTGGCCTTGTATTTATTATATACATTCCTATTTCACATTGAAGAAGGCCTAGCATGGCCAGATAGTTAAGGCACTCCACTCGTAATCCGAGGGTCGCGGGTTCAAATCCCTGTCACACCAAACATGCTCGCCCTTTCAGCTATCGGGGTGTTATAAAGTGACGCTTAATCCCACTGATAAAAGAGTAACCCAAGAGTTGCTGGTGATGACTAGCTGGCTTCTCCCTAGTCTACACTACTAAATTTGATAAAAAAAACTGCAAGGTTGTATTTGTCACGCAAATAATGGGATTAACCATCACATTATAACGCCCTCACCATATTGAAGAAAACATTATTAAGGCTCCAGAATACCGTTCAGAACTTTTAATGTTAATATAAGCTTGACTGTATCTTGTAGCAAAAACGTTATGCCGAACATTTACTTCTGTTTTCATATACTTTCTCCTAATTTTTGTTTGTACTTCTAAGGTCTTATACAAATTTAATTTATCTACTCTCTACCATTTTAATAAAATTGATGAAATATATACGTATATGTAATTTTTAAAAAATGTAGCAAAGGATGGAATCACACAACTGCGACCATATTACAAAAAATAAACAAATCTGTAATATGAGAATTCAACTTGGTTAGCCCTTATCAGAAATCACATAAATTTAACACTTGTATTAAAAAGTAAAAAACTGGTCAATTTAAAAGATTGTATTATGATTCATGATTTCTCACGTTATAAGTTGTTAGTTGTTTTAATCATGTATAAAGTTTACTTTAAACTTCTCCCTCCCCCCAAAAAAAGTTCGACAAATTTGTCTTCACCCAAACCCGTTCTAACTACTTTAAACCTTAAAACTAAACACATGAGCAAATCGAAAATGCGAAATAAAAGTTGCCCTTTGAAGTGACTGGTAGCCTTTATTTTAGTACAGAATGATTTGAATAAAACCGTTTGAGTTATTGTGATTGTTTGTTACATGTGATTAATGAATCTGTTGACATTTGGTACCAATGATTGGAAGTAAATATTAAAGTGCAAAATAGACAGTGTAAAGTAGATGTTTAAAAACTATTTCAATTTAGATAATTAAAATTGTCAGTCGCGTGCAGTACAGAATTATCATCGCACAAGCTAGAGAAACTATATGTGCCGTTCATTCTAAACTAGGAACTGTATGGGTCATTGATTTTAAACCAGAAACTATATGTGCCGTTCATTCTAAACTAGGAACTGTATGGGTCATTGATTTTAAACCAGGAACTATATGTGCCGTTCATTCTAAACTAGGAACTGTATGGGCCACTGATCCTAAACCAGAAACTATATGTGCCGTTCATTCTAAACTAGGAACTGTATGGGTCATTGATTTTAAACCAGGAACTATATGTGCCGTTCATTCTAAACTAGGAACTGTATGGGCCACTGATCCTAAACCAGAAACTATATGTGCCGTTCATTCTAAACTAGAACTGTATGGGTCATTGATTTTAAACCAGAACTATATGTGCCGTTCATTCTAAACTAGGAACTGTATGGGCCACTGATCCTAAACCAGAAACTATATGTGCCGTTCATTCTAAACTAGGAACTGTATGGGCCACTGATCCTAAACCAGAAACTATATGTGCCGTTCATTCTAAACTAGGAACTGTATGGGTCATTGATTTTAAACCAGAAACTATATGTGCCGTTCATTCTAAACTAGGAACTGTATGGGTCATTGATTTTAAACCAGAAACTATATGTGCCGTTCATTCTAAACTAGGAACTGTATGGGTCACTGATTTTAAACCAGAAACTATATGTGCCGTTCATTCTAAACTAGGAACAGTATGGGTCATTGATTTTAAACCAGAAACTATATGTGCCGTTCATTCTAAACTAGGAACAGTATGGGTCATTGATTTTAAACCAGAAACTATATGTGCCGTTCATTCTAAACTAGGAACTGTATGGGTCATTGATTTTAAACCAGAAACTATATGTGCCGTTCATTCTAAACTAGGAACTGTATGGGTCATTGATTTTAAACCAGAAACTGTATGTGTCGTTAATTCTAAACCAGAAATTGTATGTGTCATTGATCCTAAACTAGAAACTGTATGTGCCACTGATCCTAAACTAAAAATTGTATATATCATTGATCTAAAACTACAAACTTTTGATAGCATATTAACAATGAGGTTGTTTTTAGGAGACTATTATCCAATGTACGAAGACGCCTCAAGCATACAAAAAGAAGCCAACACCAGAATGGACAGTCAGGGACAAGCTGCTGGTACGATTAGTTTAATAGTTTCATTATACAATGGATAGTCATGGACAGGCTGCTGATATTATTAGTTTAATAGTTTCGTTATAGAACGGACTGTCACGAACAAGCTGCTGGTATGTTTAGTTTAATAGTTTCGTTATAGAACGGACTGTCACGAACAAGCTGCTGGTATGTTTAGTTTAATAGTTTCATTATAGAATGAACTGTCACGAACAAGCTGCTGGTATGTTTAGTTTAATAGTTTCATTATAGAAAGGACTGTCATGGACAAGCTGCTAGTATGTTTAGTTTAGTAGTTTCATTATAGAACGGACTATCACAAACAAGCTGCTGGTATGTTTAGTTTAATAGTTTCGTTATAGAACGGACTGTCACGAACAAGCTGCTGGCATGTTTAGTTTAATAGTTTCATTATAGAATGGACTGTCATGGACCGGCTGCTGGTATGTTTAGTTTAATAGTTTCATCATATATTGGACTGTCACAGCTAAAAGGTCATATATATATAAAGCTAGGGAATCTGTTATATTCACAACTTTAGAGTGTTCTTTGGATGTTCTAAGCGACAAGCTGTAAAAGATACTTTCTTATAATAAGATAAACAACAACAAGAAAACTGCATTATAGTTATGACGTTTTAAAGTGTTTACTTCAAATTATTTGTGAATTATTAATATATGAAATGTAAACCTGAACTTTTTTAACTTTCAAGCTTATATTTATATTTATTTTTTACCTCGTAACTGGTAATAATAAGTCTTCCGAAATTAATATACAAAATCAAATGTAACGAGATGTCTTTTTTATTTCAGTTTCAAAAGCTTGGCAAGGTTCTAGACTTGATGATTCGACATCTCTTTCTGTCATCGTCTGCCTTGTCTTCCTGGAGACTTGGGAAGTTGTCACGTGATCTGATATCCTAGACATAAATTCTACTGGTCGTTTGTAATTATTATTCACGTATCATTAAAAGAAATCACGGAAATCACAAACTTCGAACAAATCTTGATTTTAGCGGTAATTAAAGAGAAAAAAATTAAGATATTTAAAATACATGAAATGAAAAAAAGAAATTAGATTTTAATAAACATTACATGAAAAAAGTAGGTTCTACAAGACACTTCAGTCCCTTATTTCCGTCAATTTTCTAAAGTTTTCATTGGTTGGTGACGATTAACTAGCACTTTATTCAAGATTATATCTACAGAAATGTGTGTTTTTAACCTCGAATTTAAAAACACACAACTAGTTAAATCTTAAAGAAAAACTTTACAAAGTTCACATATCAACATGGATAACACAGTATCAACAAACAAACGAGAAATTATCGTCCTCACTTCGATGTCTAACAAAGGTTTTCGAGTAATGGTTCATCTAAAAATGACATAATATATTCGATGTTAAGATCAGTTGTTAAACGGAATATAATAGTCCTAAACTTTAGGTATATAAGAAACCAGTAACTTAGTATCTTTAAAATATGAAAGTCTGTATAATGTTCTACTGGTGTGACATATAAAAAACATCTGCCTTTTGCTGGTTATAATTATATTATAGTAGTATCTCACATACAAATTTGCAACAATGCCATAGCGTTAGATAATTTCATGGCAGTGTAAAAGTCTTACAGCCAAAGTTATAACACACAAATTTGCAACGATATCCTAGTGTTAGTTAACTTCACGGCAATGAAATATTCTCTAAGTTTTGGTAAATTGAAATATTAAATTACACCAGCTCAAACAAATGGTAAATATATACATATATGCTCGTGACCTCTTCCAACAGTATTCTCTATAATTTCACTTTATTTTTATTGTAATCGTAACATTGTCGACTTGTATACGATTGTTATGTATATAAATATTGTTGATTTTTTTTTCTGTAACTGTGATGTTGCAGTGAGTTATTGTCCTTAATGTTTAAAATAAAACAGTTTGTTTACATCTATTCTGTTGTTTGGTGTTCTTTATCCAGTAGTGCCAGTTGTAGCCTAATTTAGTAGTGTCAGTAGTAGCCTAATCCAGTAGTGCCAGTAGTAGCCTAATTCAGTAATGCCAGTAGTAAACTAATTCAGTAGTGGCAATAGTAACCTAATCTAATAGTAGCAATATTAAACTAATTCAGTAGTACCAGTAGTAGCCTAATCCAGTAGTGCCAGTAGTAGCCTACTCCTGTAATGCCAGTAGTAAACTAATTCGGTAGTGCCAGTAGTAGCCTAATCCAGTAGTCTCAGTCGTAAAATATTTCAGTAGTGCTAGTAGTAGCCTAATTCAGTAATGCCAGTAGTAACCTAGTTCAATAGTGCCAGTAGTAACCTAATCCAATAATGCCAGTAGTAACCTAGTTCAATAATGCCAGAAGTAGCTTAATCCAATAGCGGCAGTATTGAACTAATCCAATAATGCCAGTAGTAACCTAGTTCAATAGTGCCAGTAGTAACCTAGTCCAATAATGCCAGAAGTAGCTTAATCCAATAGCGGCAGTATAGAACTAATTCAATAGTGCTAGTAGTAACCTAATTGAATAGCGGCAGTATTGAACTAATTCAATAGTGCTAGTAGTAGCCTAATCCAATAATACCAGTAGTAACCTAATTCAGTAGTGCCAGTAGTAGTACATTTACACCTTGTACAGTACAGTTTAGGTTAATGATTATAAAAGTACATTAATACTAATTTGAAGGTGAAACAAGATTTCCAAGTATGAATTTTTTATGCACAACGGACAACCAAAGCTATGTTTATCTGTCTTCTATTCTTTGATCCATTAGTTCCTTGCCATTTCTTAGCGATACTTTTCTACATAAAAAATTGCTTTATTGTGTAAGTTGTTGGTTTTTAATCTGTGTAATTTACTTAAACTCTATTGTTTGTGAAAAATATAAGAAAATGAAACAAAATTTTCGTCTTTATGAGAAGAGAAATGTTTAGTATTTCATTCATTCTCATTTGGCTTTGAAACGTGCATAATCTTTGTTTTTGTGTCTTTCGTTTTTTCGGTTTTTGCTTTGTTGTATTTTCTTGTTTTACGCTTTACTTGAACTTTTTATCGTTTTTAAATTATATCTGAGCTGTTAAACCGCTTTCAGAGCTCAGAATATTGCTTCCAGCAATTTATATAGTCAGAGAAGAAATATTTCTGAAAATGTTCTATGCGGTTTAAAAGTTTATCCTCATAAATAACACATACTTTCACTTTAAGTTATACATTTTGATAGAGTTGCACTTTTTTGAAGGTAGGAAATGACATCTGGTTAATTCTTAGCTACGCACTAATATTTTCTGCATTACTTCTATTTATGATCGAATGGACTTTTAACGAGGCGTGTGAGCCCTGTGGTAAAACAATTTGTAAACGAACGTTAATTTAGCGGTAAATCACTAAGAAATACGCTAATACAGACTGGAGATTAAAATTATAGTACTTTTATAAATTATTCTTCGATGTAAAACAACCGACCTTCATCTGGGTTAGTAGGTTACCCAATCAAATTAAAATATTCAACAGTTGTTGTTTTGTTTTTGAATTAAGCACAAAGCTACACAATGGGCTATCTGTGCTTTGCCCACCATGGGTATCGAAACTCGGTTTTTAGTGTTGTAAGTCCGCAGACATACCGCTGAGCCACTGGGGGTCAATATTCAACAGATATTAACTAAAGGAGGAGAACATTCTAATGCAGTCGTGATAAATAAAACTCTATTTTTGTAAGCACTGATACTAAAGATAAAACCCAGTCCAAGCAACGTTTCTTCTAGTAGTGTTAATTAACTGTTTTCAGTGAGAATTAGATTCTATGACCCTTTAAAATCTTTTCATCAAACTGATCAGCAGAAAATTTCAGCTCAAAATTTACTGTGAGTCAAAAGCATTTACAAGTACCCCTCCCGCAACAGATGCCTACATCAATGCATGTTTTTCTTTTCCGTGTGTTTAGCGATAAGTCTAAAACCGAGTTTCAATACCCGTGGTGGACACAACACAGATAGCCCGTTGTGTAGCTCTGTGCTTAAAATGCAAACAAATGAACAGTGTGACACCTAGCGAGTAGAATCACAATGAATGATAACGTTGTTTTTGCATTGTTTCAACATACATACACACCAGTATATTTAAGGGAGCCTCTATCTATTCAATTTTGAAAATTGCAGACACAGAAAAGAGGTATTAGAGGAAAGTGAAGTAAATACGAACACGTTTTGTTTCTTTGCTTACAGCTCAAAAATCATAGACGGTGTTAACTAAATATGATAAATTAGGCTTTATAGATAATAGAATCTTTGAATGATACATTTTATAATATATAGAAAATATTCCATTAACAATGTACGCCCCATGAAAAAATATGGTAGTGTTCGAAATCCCTCCCACTGTTTGAAAAAATGCCATACATTAAACACAATGGGTTCGCAGTTGCCCTGTAGAGTAGGCGTATGCTAACCAACCATTCAGGGTTTGTTGCCCCATCTACCCGTTTTGTCCAAACCAGTCTACTTCAGACGTAATACTTACGCTAGAAAGCTTCGTTTCCAAAAGAAAGATTAAGAAAGAAAGACAAACTTACTTAAATTCTGTGCACTTTATCTTCTGACATCAAGTACTATTTTCTAACACTAATCCTCAACTGTAAGTCTTGTGTTCAGTGGAGTGATTTATAACTTGACACTTTAACAGATTCCATCTTTCGCTTTGTTTTCGTGAAAAATCTCTCAACTTCTGGTCCTACACACACACACGATTGTTCGTGACTAGCTTGTTGGCGTAGGTCGTTACAGAGAAAGTTGAAGGTGTCTGGAGGGGAAGCCATAAAACCAGTCTTTTCAACGTTTTTTTATTTCCTTGCCAAATGGATGTTACGTCTTATTACAATCTGCTAACTAACTCAGATGCTATTGATTTCAGAGTATTGTGTGTTATGCTAAAAACAAACTAAACACATTTTCTATTGCAATAATGCACTCATAGAACTGTTTTTACAATAACTTGGGCAGAATTATATTCCTACACATACGAAGAGGTTGTGTTGATTTCACATGGTCGTATATTGTTGTTTCAAGAACCATGAAGCCCCATGATGCTCGGAATAGCTGTAGACGAGACAAAGTGAAGGAAATTCGTCTAATGATAAAACAGTACACATACCCCACGTTTATATAAAGACCCCGTAACCTCTTGGCTACAAGATATCGATTTTCAATGTAGATTATTATGATGAATTAGTATCATTTTATCCTTACTGTTTAATAACAGTTAAGTTACTATATGTTGCTAAAACACAAGGAAATATTGTAGAAAACTCAGATTCGTTTACTGAACTCATTTGTATTCAATCTTTTAAATGCTGCAACACATTGGGTTAATTTCACTCTTGATATAAACCGGATTTATTGAAAGATGTGCCACATATACTGATCTTTAAAACTAAATTTCTACTTACATATGAAACTCGACCCTGAGCAGAAAAAAACATTAGGTTCTGAAATAAGATCACTAGTTAGTTACTATTGCCATATTGTTGTAACCGATGAGTTAGTACTGTAGTATTGTTGTAATCGATGAGTCAGCATTAGCGTACTGTTATACCCGATGGGCCTGGCATGGCCAAGCGCGTAAGGCGTGCGACTCGTAATCCGAGGGTCGAGGGTTCGCGCCCGCGTCGCGCTAAACATGCTCGCGCTCCCCGCCGTGGGGGCGTTATAATGTGACGATCAATCCCACTATTCGTTGGTACAAGAGTAGCCCTAGAGTTGGCGGTGGGTGGTGATGACTAGCTGCCTTCCCTCTAGTCTTACACTGCTAAATTAGGGACGGCTCGGTGCAGTGGGCTAACAACCTACTCACTTAAATACTTGTTGAAGAATCCGCAAGCGATTGCGGCCCTATGTTCCTTGATGGAATCTAATGGTGATAACTAATTAACTAACTATACCCGATGAGTCAGAACTGTCGTATTGTCATAACTGATGAGTCAGTACTGTCATATTGTTGCTAGCGATGAGTCAGTAATTGTTGTATTGGATCTTGTGGGGAATTAGTATTGTGTGACAGGAGTATCTCTCATCTTAATATTAATAGAACAGATTTTTGTGGTTAAATATAATAAAATTGGAGTGAATGTGAAGTTAGCATTAGAAAGTAAAGCAATTTGTTAGCCGCAGAATAGCAGCTCATATAATGCTTCTGTGTTTGTTGTGTTTTGTTTTGTTTTCAAGTACAAACTTTTAGCTCACAGCTTCGTCACTTCTTGACTAATTCCGATCTAATTATAGTTTTGGACTCAGAAAGTCAACCCCTTTTGATAGATGTATTTGACTACGCTCAAAGTCTTATAGGTTAATTAACTCTAATATTCCCAAAAGAATTTTAAATTAGGGTAGGCTGGTAGAGTTCCTGATTAATAATAAAATAGAATCGAGTATACGCGTGCCCAATGATTAGTATTGCTGGCATACGCAAATATAGTTAATAAAAATGTAAAAATAAAAAGTATCATGGATTACAATAATTTCCATGTGACGCGGCTATTGTGGATTCCCTCTTGCTATTATATTAGATATATAAACTGTAAGACATGTCAATAGCCATAAAGTATTGTTGTATCAAGTTTCAATCTCCTTCTATCAGAAGGAGAGAGAGAGAAAGAACGTGGCAGGAGTTTTGGTTGAAAGTTTTCTCTCCTCGAGCCGAAGTTCAGTATCAGATATAACCGGGGGCACTCAGAAATTTTCTTTCTCTTTACCCCGCCCTTGTTGGTGTCTTTTGGCAACTTGGATATTTAGAGCTCGTGGGAAAAGCTAAAATTTGGAAGAAAAAAATCAAATCTAAAATAAAAAATGAAATCTATGTACTACATTCTCAATACCTGATTTGGTTAAATTACATTAAATTTGCAGGCAAGTTTGGTGTGTTTTTAATTTTGCGCAAAGCTACACAAGAGCTGTCTGTGCTAGCCGTCCCTAATTTAGCAGTGTAAGTCTGGAGGAAAGGCAGTTAGTCATTACACTCACCGCCAATTCTTGGGCTACTCTTTTACCAACGAATAGTGGGATTGACCGTCACATTATAACGCTCCCACGCCTGTAAGGGCGAGCATGTTTGGGGACGACGGAGATTCGACCCTCAGATTTGCAGGCAAGCAAGCAGCAACGAGGCACCACGCTTGCCTTAATAAAACAAAACAACTCTCGCCCCCATTCTCAGAACTAGGGGCTACTTGACATAAATTTTACAAATGAAAAATGATAAAAGTATAAAAATAGACACTTTGAAAACACTACATGTGTTACTTTTTACCATAAAAAAAGGCTCAACATGGCCAGGTGGGTTAAGGCATCGGACTCGTAATCCGAGGGTCGTGGGTTCGAATTCCCGTCACACCAAACACGCTTGCCCTTTCAGGGGCGTTATAAAGTGACGGACAATCTCACTATTAGTTAGTAAAAGAGTAGCTCAAGAGTTGGCGGTGAGTGGTGATGACTAGCTGCTTTCCCTCTAGTCTTACACTGCTAAATTAGAGACGGCTAGCGCAGATAGCCCTCGAGTAGCTTTGCGCGAAATTCAAAAAACAAACAAGCAAAACCACAAGTAAAAAAAAACTTAATATTAAAAGGATTTTTATTCAATATCAATAATCCACTTTGTCATACAAATTAAAAATATAAATACGTTTTGTGCATTTACAGAAAATATTATTTAAAAAGGGGATAGCTGTTTAATCCCTGAAGGAATTCGTAAATTTAATTTGTTTTTGTAAGTTTTTTCAGCATATAGCAGGATATTGGTTTGTTGTTATTATTTAATATAACACACGTAAATACAATGCAACAAAGGTGCACATCATTAAAAACATTTGCATAAGTAACTTGGTATGTTTACAGCAGTTTATCTCAGATCTGTTTAAAAGTTTAAACAGCTGGAATTAGCAGTCAATTATTTCAGCTGTAAATATTTGTTATTGTCAGTATAGAATATTCAGTGATACTAAATCCTACCTTCTGTTCCCAACCCTCTAGTGCAGCGCTAAAATTCAGATTTCGATACGTGAAGCGATCAAAGTACGGATAGCCACTGTGTAGCTTTGTGCTTAACATTAAACAAATATTCTGTTCAACTGATTATGGTTTGGAACAGGTGTTCCCAACCGGTGGGTCGCGACCCCCAAGGGTCGCGAAGCCTTGGCAGGGGAGTCGCGTAGCCTTGTTAGAAGTAGCTTGGGATAACATTAATTTTATTTCATCAATTACATTTTCATGCTCTTACATTTTTTTTTGTTTCGGTGCAAAGCAAAGCGTGTGCTACGTTAGTTCAATGTCATTAGGTGATATTATGGGTGTATGTATGCGTGCCTGTGAGTGAATGTGCCTGTGTGAATGTGTATGTGTCTGCAACTGCATGTATGTGTGTACTAGTGAGTAGCGAGTATGTGAGTGCACTCGCATGTACGTGTGCTTGTGTGTCTGTTTATCTGTGATTAAGTGTGTGTGTGCTCGCTGTCGACACGTGAGTCACATGTCCGTTGCTGATTGGTGGATGACGAATCGCGCGACTGGCCACGCTCCCTTCCCTCCCAATACTTACCCCATCATTACTCTACCTGCACCCCCCCCCCCCCCCACAAGTAGTCAGTGTAAGATCTACAGTTGTCAAAGCGTTCATTATTCAACATTTTTATTTTATTTTAACAAGGAGATAAGTAAACAGTAGAGGTGAGTTGTGTCCATGGCTAAACGGCGCAGATACTCAGAATGCTACCCAACATTGGCTTCACAACTGTGCTCGCCAACGACAGCATCAAGAATCTACAGTGTGTTTTGAAACATCCAGAACACGCAAAGAAGGGTTTGGATTTATTCAAACGGCATGAACGGTGTCTTAAAAGCCAAAGAATCGATAGAAGTGGGTCGTTTCAGCAGCAGAGTGCAGCCGTATGAGATTGCATTCGAAATTGCTAAACAAAAAAAGCCTCACACGATTGGAGAAACACTTCTTAAACCCTGCATGATGAAAGCAGTAAATCTTATTCTTGGAGAAGCCAGTGCAAAGAAGATGCAGCACGTATCCCTGTCAAATAATACTATACAGAGGCGCATTTCTAAAATGTCTATGGATGTGAAGTAACAGGTTTTGACTGAAATCAAGGGTTCCCCTTTGTTCCCCTTTCAGCTCGACGAGTCAACAGATGTAAGTTCATGTTCTCAGTTGCTTGTCTTCGTGAGATACATTAATTCACGTGACATCAAAGACGAATTCTTATTCTGCAGTGCACTTGAAACGAAAACATAAGCTGATGATGTCATGGAGAAAGTTTCAACTTTTTTTCAAGACGAAGATCTTCAATGGGAAAACGTGTGTGGGGTTTGTATGGATGGAGCACCGGCTATGCTGGGATTGAAATCAGGATTCCAGTCGAGAGTGAAGAAGCCAGCACCTCAAGCAAAGGGCATCTACTGCATGATTCACCGATATGCTCTCGCCAGTAAGACTCTCCCTGCCTCTCTGCAGGAATTGTTTGAATCTGTAATCAAAATTGTAAATTATGTGAAGACTCAAACACTCAACACTCGCCTATTCAAAGAACTATGCAAAGACATGAATGCTGACCACGAAATCCTTCGCTTCTACACAACAGTACGTTGGTTGTCGAAAGGAAACGTTATTAATCGTGTCTTTGAAATGAAAGTTGAAATAAAGCTATTCCTGGAGACTCAAGAAAGAAAAGATTTTGTAGCTCACTTCGAAGATGAAGCATGGAATAAAAGGGTTGCGTACCTAGCCGACATTTTTGACCAGCTGAACAAGCTCAATTTGAAGCTTCAAGGATGGGAAACACATGTTCTCCCTTTTCAAGATAGTCTTCGGGCCTTTGTTTCAAAACTCCAGAACTGGCTTCGGAAAACCAATCTTGGAAACATCGCTATGTTTGAAAAACTTTGTGGAGTGACGGATGAGTCTCAGACCCAACTGGATCAGTTCCTCAAGGATGAGATTACCGAACATCTTCAGTCTCTAGAAAAGGAAGTCGAGCGTTACTTCCTTGAGCTATCACAGGAACAGGAGGCCCTGGTAAGGAACCCATTTTGTACTGAACTTGATGTATCCAGCATCACAGATGATATCCAAGATGAATTTCTGGATCAAAGGAACGACTCTTCAGCTCGTGATCTCTTCAAGGTAAAATCCGTGACTCAGTTCTGGTGCGCTATGTATCAGTCATACTCCAAAGTCAGCATGATAGCTTTACGTGTCCTTGTTCCATTTGCTTCTACCTACTTGTGTGAGGCAGAATTTTCCACTCTTGTCAATATAAAAACAAAGAATAGGAATAGATTGAATGTTGGAGATGACATGAGACTGGCTCTAACAAACGCTCGGCCACGAATTTCAAAGCTTGCTGCTGAAATGCAACATCAGGCACCTCACTAGCTGGGTTGGATAGCTGTTCAAACCTATGTTAATATTATTTTAAGAAATATGTGTTCTTTTTGTGAATTCAGGTTGGACTAATGTGATTTAATTTGCTAATAAATAATTACAGAATTTTTAAATATTTTTTAGATGTTTCTTTCCCTCTCCTTCACAGAAAATAAAATAAAAATTAAGCTGCTGATAGTAAGCCCTAAGTATGGGGTCACATGGGTTTCAAACTTTTAGGTAAGGGGTCACGAGTGCCAAAAGGTTGGGAACCCCTGGTTTAGAAACCATATTGTCTGCAGATTGTCTACTGTCAGTGTAAAAAACACAGTATTAAAAAAATAAAATAAAGGATAGAATATAGTCGTAAGCCAAGGAAAATTAACGCTATTACATTTGTATTTAATGGTGTGTCCGGAATGATACTGTATCGAGAAAGGTCAAAATGATGAAAGGTAAGATGGTCAAGTCTTCTTGTGTCGAAGCTTGCAATACCAAATGGTGGGTGACCAACAAGAGGTTTCACAAGGCAGGTTAAAATAAATATTATAACCAATTAAATTTAAAATTGCGTTTTAATGGAATATTTTAATGAATCGTTAGCACCTAAGACTACTGTTTGAAAATAATCTGTTTACCGTTGTCAAACTGTAAAATATTCCTCTTGCGGATACTTGATGAACACCACAAACTGTGTGTATCTCACGCAATATCACGCGCTAAACTGTTCATACAAAAGAAACGACTTAAATCACCTGTTTATAGATTGTACGCGAGTACATGTGTGACTGCCACAGTCATTCTCTTTTGGAAGACTTAAGAAAATTGAAATTAAACAACACTAGTCTACAAGATGACATATCCATAAACTGTGATAAAGATGTACCTTAAACCCGACACCAAACTCTTAATGCTGACTGGAGGCATGGAGGAACTCTTTCGGGTTTTATTGAACAACATTGTCGTCCCATCTTTACCACACGTACCACTAGAAGTACAGTTTTCATCCTCCTTTCGTCCAACTATAGAAGTAGTGGTAGTGTGCTCATATTCTGGTTACAAGACAAGAAATCCTAGCATTTTAAGTTGGAATTTTCCTACAAATCTGAATACGACGTAGAAGAAACTGTAAGTAAACACGACATTAGATTCATTTAGACAGGAATTAGTAGATACTACTGGTGTTGTAAGTTTTAGTGTTACAGTGTTATTTTATTCGACTGTGAAGTCATCTTGTTGTTGATCCAATTCATCCATGTTTCACCTAGTACATGATGAGCCTGTAATCCTCTGAAAACGAGATGAACTAAAACATTTTGAATAATTTCAAAAATCTATCGGACTAGAAAATTTAAACTTTGTATTATGACGAATCAACTGTACCGAACCATGTCGCTGACCAAAAGTTGTGTTTAACAGCAGATTTGTAATTTAACTTCTGTCCTTCTAACTGACGTAAGACGATTGATTCCTTATCGTTCTGTAGAAATACATGTTCGTAATACCTTCAAAAGCACACAAAAAAATGTAGAACCATATTCAGTAGCGTTTCCATTGAATTATATTGTAAACCTGAATATTAGTTTCAAGTCAAAAAGTTCAACACTCTCTCAAAAAGTCGTTATTTTATTTTGCAACTGAAAGAGTTTTATAATATAAATATGCTAAGTCTCGAGTTTCTAAAACTATGACAGAACTCCTCGTCTTTTGATTGGGAGAACTGTAAAACACCTGAGGTCTTGAATCCAGCTTACGGTATCGAAAATAAAATATTACTGTTTTTTATACACTAGATGGCAGAATATTGCTAGAGGCTTGCCACCTTTACACGTGAAACATAAAAAGTCGTTGAGTAGGGCGAGAATTTTAAAACAACGAACAAACGTACGGGTGAAATGTATTCGGCTTGTAACTTACTTCGTTAGTTGTACTTGTAGCGTCGAGTTTATTAATTTGTCTTAAGATAAACAGTATAGTCCTTGTAAGTTTTAGTTTAACTATTCAAGTTAGCACCAATACTTAAAATGTCGGGTCAAGCGATTGATACAAATGCCATGACTTTAATTCGTTACGTCTTGGCAGAGCAAAAAAAGTTCCCAGGGGCAACAGGCGACTTGACTGCTTTATTAAATTCGATACTCACAGCATGCAAAGCTGTATCATCGGCTGTCCGAAAAGCAGGGATTGCAAAAATGTAATGTGTTTCATTTCTTTGATTACTTGGCTGGATACTTTTTTACGACCATTCAAACCTACTCTATTACGGTATAATTTTAGAATATTAAGTAAAAATCCTTAGAACGTAATGCTGTTATCAGTTTTTGTTGCTTAATTTTCAAAGTTAGGATAACAATAACATAAAAAGGAAGAACCTTTAACTACAAAATAACAATGTTTTTAAAGTGAAAGAATAATCTGACGCACTACTTTCGTGTATATGAAAGATAGTTATTGTTTGTGCTGAAATTAGTTATGTTGTTTGTTGGATTTCGTGCAAAGTTACTCGAGAAGTACTTGTATTAACTCTGATTTCGAAGTAATACCTTGAAGGGAAGGTAGCTAGTTAGCAGCGTCCACCGCCAACTTGTGGGCTACTCCAATCAAATATTGGAAAGTGTGAAGCACCATTGTTTTATAGTGGGGAGGAATGCAAGTCGTAAATCCAAAGTCCGACACGCTAAAGTTGCATAAGACAACTGCTAGCTCGTATAGTTAAAATTTTGTGTTGAAGTGTCATTTGAATCTTCTTGTAATATTGGTGAGTTCAGTTTGTGATCAGTGGTTAGACTGTAAATCATATATCAAAGTAAAAAAAAAATTAATCCTGTGTTTAAAAAAAATCGATATAATAAAATTACCGCAAGTCCGGTAATCTACAAATAGTGATTGGTCGTATTTTGAGTATAAATATGTAAGTTTTTAATTACAAATATAAAAGCAGTTACTATAAAAAAAAAAAAAAAGTAATTTGTGGTGCAAAGTAGCCAAAAAAACTTAATTGAACTTAATGAAATCAATACTAAAAACATACAAATAGCACATAATGTTGTACATCAGTACAGAAGAAAACCTTATAGAGAACAGAATACAGTAAAATCACAAAGTTGCTAATGTTAATTAATATCCATTTTATTATTTAGGGTAACTGATCAGTGTACCCAAAAAAAGTTATACAGTAGATATAGTAAACAAGCAAAAGGAAATGTAGGAAACAAATGAGACTTCATTCTGCACAGTCCAGTTCTGTAGTAAACAGGAAGAGCAGAATAGCTCGTGTAATTTAATTCAGAGCACCAAGGTGAGCATTGGACACGTTACTTTAATGATGCGCTTGTGGCGTACATTCCCTTGCTTCAAATACCCGCGCATACGCGCGCACACACACACACACACACACACACACACACACACACAGTTCTAATGTACCTCCTATACTTCTTGCTTACACTTTATTTACACACAATTGATATATCAAATAATGTAGAATGTGATATATCAGTAAAATGTATGATCATTCTCTCAACAGATTTAAGACCAACTATAATAATTCTACAAAGACTGCCAACTCTTGCCTTTATGATACTGAAAAAATGTTTTTATAGCGCGATGTGCAACCCTCAATTTTACGAAATCTTTATTTTCTATGTATGTAGATTTGCAATAGGTGGCATGATTTTCCCGTTTCCCGTCATGGAGAACTTTATTTTTCTCCATTCTCAGGGTTCCGATATAACGTCATGAATATATCACAAGTGGATCTAATATACTGATGCTATCTATATAAATATAATAGTACTGTCTGTATGTTCATATAAATACTTTGCAGGATGTGAATGGACCTTCACAAAAATTATGGAAATTCATTAGGTCTATGGAGAAATATATACAAACTTTCAATTTTGCGGTTTGTATGAGTGTTTTTGCGGGATTTATTTTACCACTACTTCGCCCCTGTTGATGGATCTTCACCAATTTGACATGAAGGTTTGTTGGGTTCATGAGGAGATACATACAAATTTACGGTTTTACATTTTGTGTTTTGCTGTTTTTATGGGCGTCTTTTTTAATTATATATAAAGGAAACAACCTTTTATGTCCTAATATAAGTTTTTATTAATCATGAATTTACATAACGTCCGTCTAGGGTAAGGGTACCCCAGCTAGTACAAAATAATGAAACTTGTTGGGTGTTAAATTCTTAATTACCCTAAGTAGAACGTAGGTTTCTGTTTATCTTTTGTTACACTGTCAAACAGGCTTTAATGATACCAAATTATTTTACTCGACCACGATTTTGTTTTGTGTGCAATTTTTCCATTGTTAATTAAATATTATTAAACACTCTCAGCTTTTTCTTACTTTTCTCAAAACTAACTAAAACACAGATTTATTTGTGTAGTTTGACCATAAAAGATAACAAGAAATTTTGGAATTTCAGCTATTCCATCTTCATTAATCTACGAGAGGTAAAATCGTTTATTAACTTGGTAATCATCCCGGGAAGAAACCAAATATTTAAATTAGTTCTGATTTCCCATCGGAGCAAGCTACGTATTTTGATCAAACTAAAATTCAAACTCGCATTTAATAGCTATTCAAGTACAGTTTTCCTACGTTATTATTTATAAAGATTAAAATGTATTACTTCATCAGTTTGTTAAACACACACACACACACACACACACACAAAAGTATGAACACAATACAAAAAATCGAATAAGTAAAGTGAAATATAAAAATGTTGGAACAGGTTTGAATCTAATAGTGATTTAACACTGTTGACAGGAGGAAAATGAATTTAATATGCAATGTCTAATCAGTAGCTCTGTTTGTGATTTAACGGTAGAAAGGACTTTGAGATGTCTTGTTGGCACGTAATTTGTACATACGTCAAAGTAGAAGCGTTAATGTTTTTGTTCTGATGGAAATATCTGTGTTTATAAGTTCGTACTTAAGACTTAAGCATATCTTGCCAATAGTAGGGGCGTTACAGCTTACAGGTGAGTATAATCCGTAGTGTAGGTAAACATTGTATCGCCAATGTAAAAGACGTTACAGCCTGAACGTGAATATAACCAAAGTAGTTGTGAACAGTGAGAGATCGGAATGCGTTCCTTATAGTTGAGAAAAGTATTTTAAAACTTTATTGTTCAAGTCATTTGGAATATTATCTGTACTGTCATCCTTTTTTTTGTAGGAAGGACATTAAGCTGCTAAAGAGGGTTTAGAGGGAATGTTCGCGAGGATTATTCTGGGGTTAGGCGGGTTATAACACCGGGTGAGTTTGAACTCTTAACTAGCTCCCTCTAGGAAAGAGAATGGTCATAAGTATCTAACTGAAGCGTTAAAATTTATTAATGGAATTGTTGATGTATTGGTCTTTTTAGTTGAATTATATATATAAAGAGTATTGAAATGATGGATAGAATACAGTGAAGAAACCCAAATTTTACTGTATTGTATCTAATAATTTTAACTCTATAATTGCATTCTAACGATGAGTTTGAGATGTCTTTTAGTTGAATTATAAAGAGTATTAAATTTATAGGCAGTAACAATAGGAGTGTGAATATGAAGGCAGAAATGAAATCGATTCACTATTACCAAACTCCACAAGCATCATGTGATGTCATGAAATGTTTTTGGTGTTTTTTAAAATAATTCCTCAAATTAGCTACAAACTTGAGTTGTTTATACTGCGAAATGCTGATCCCGTTTATGTTTTTCAAAAAGTTAATATTAATACTTTTAGTTTTAATTAACAAAACCATTTAGGAAGATACGTCTTAATTCTATAATTTTAAAAATTGTTAATAATGAAATTATATTTACAGCATATTTGTTTTTCGTCCAAGACTAGAATTTAATAGGAAAGACGTAGCATATATAAGTTACTCCAGAACACTAATGTTACTGTCAATATTAAGTTAAATCCATATTTTGATTCCATGTTGTTAGAATTACATTTGGTGTAGTCAAAATAAGGTTTTGTAGCTTGAATAAATGTCTACAGTATCTCGAGTCTTGTGTGCTTACGTTGTTTACTATCCTGGTGTGCAAGTTCTTAAATTCACAATTATATGCACACATACATACTTTATAGTTTTTAAGTTGTATGTGACTGCCGATCCAACGCTCGAAACTGAGCTTGATGCTACCTTTTAAACTGACTTAAATATCTGTGGGAGACCAACCGATATGGTTTATGATGATTTACTATAGGTATTGACTATTTGATCTCATTAGTTCAACACGTAAACAATTTAACCGGGAGCTAGAAATTTTCATTAAGATTTATTTGGGAATATAGTGAGTGTTTAGTTTGTCTAACTAAATTTATCTAATGTTTAGCCTGGGAATGTAAATGTGCCTGAACTTAAACAACCTCCACTTGCAGCCTTTTCAAATACAACATATGTTTAAGATATTGCTTTAAATAAGCCTTCGTCTCTTTTAAAGTAATTATTCAATGAATGCATTTAATATTGTGAATTATTTATTTTTACTCATTCACAGCATAGGGAGTTTACTTCCTAAAGACACCAATTGTATAGTGTAGAAATTATGTAGATGTTAGACATCTAACGTTCGTCTATTATTGGCTAGTAATTCTTGTTTCACCCTGTATTCAAGCTTCTTAAAGGAACACCAGATATTTGTGAAAATATTAACTTTAAGGAATAATATCATGTTTACACTAGTTATTTTTAAGCTATATATAATATAGAAATAATGTATCCTGCGCAATGATCCATTTTTAGTAATATTGTCCAGGTTTGATCATAACTCTCCAGCTTCTGTTGTAGGCTGGCGGAACAATGATGATAATAGCAAATTGGCGATGCCTATTATGAACTAGTACCATGATTCATGAAAATGTATATACATTAAGCCTTTCACCCATTGAACCAATGATCCCATAGTTCGCCAGACTGAAAAAAAAAATTACGGTTTTATTTTTCTTTCATCAATAAAATCTACAGTCCAACCATTAGTTTATTTTCCAGTCAAGAATGTGCTCCAAAACTGAAAAACAACTGTAGAACGTAACAACAGGATCAAACAAAGATTTTGTATTACACAATCATTACTGCTTAGCGTGTTTGTCTGATAACTTACTTTTTGTACAGGTACATATGTTCATACTGAGATGAAAATTTTCAAAAGAATTGTCATTAATTTTACAACTAGTTCATGAAAGAGATATTAACATCACACGTAATTTAAAGTGCGTAAGTTTAGCTTTTTCTCTTTTAAAATGTATTAACTGTTCAGTGTTTTATTGTTCAAAATTGTTTCGTGAAACAAGTTAAATTCTAAACGTGCATCTACTTGTAAATACCTCAATGTCACAGAATGTCAGCTGAGACATTATTTCGTAACATCGACTTGTAATATTTGTTGTCTTTTTAAAGTTTGGAAAATTATGAAAGGTTCTTATTGGATTAAGTTTTCGTAAGTTACACTTGCAAAAACATCTTGTACAGTTGCTATTTCTGTATTTTTTTTTAGTTATTGATAAATGTCGGTACAAAAAAAAATTCGGTTAAAACTTAAATTACTACGTTAGTTTTCATGAGAAATCACTAACCGAAAAACGTGTTTATATAATGCTACTTTTAAAAATGATGCAAAACCAGACGTTTTTTCTTTACTAATGATTGAAAAGAAAGTTGTGTGGTCAACATCTACTGTTAATGACAGTAAAAAAAAAAAAAAAAAAGCGAAGAAACAGGAGACGAGTCTGTTTTTCTTTCTTGGAGGTCACAAGTTAAGCTTTAACGGTTCTGCTGAACAGTTTTATGCCTTACGAACACTCATCAGACACTGAGATAGTCTTCAAGGTCGTTAATGTCGTTGTTGGCTTAAGGGTTATGATCTACTTTCATATCGTATGGTTTTGAACTTTGGCCGTTACTGAAAGTACTTGAAGTATTTTGAGGTGTACAAACTGGTGCAGTGGGGGTACTATTTGTTTTATTTATCTCAGCCCGACTCATCTTGTTAAGATATTCGTAAACGTTTCTTTCTTCAGTGTGGTGAGAAATTGACTCAAACCAAAGTAGTGAAATTTTCCATGTTTATTTACAACTAATAAAAGGTTAATGTTGAGTCAAAGTTAACGTAACCTTCATCTCGAAGAATAGCTAAAGTGCATTAGACATCTTGCATATGAAATAATTTAGCTTTGAAATAAATAAAAAATAAAAGCACAGAAAAACATTATATCTGTAATCATGCTTTAGTGCTTTGGAAGCGCAAAAATAGCCATCGAGTAGCTTTGCGCGAAATTTAAAACAAAACAAACCCAAATGTTTAACACACCACCAGGAGGCTTTTAAAATGAAAAATAAAATAATGTGTATTGTCGACATTGCACCAGCACTTCATTAAAAAAAAAAATGTAAAAAGATTTATAGTAACACATTTTAAATTTTTGTTTCCATAAACGTCCCGGCAAAAACATTATTTGCAGTTTCAACTATTTAGACGTATTATTATTTGAACAGTTCGAGGTGGATGTTACCACAGATTTGGACTATGCACCATTTACATCATTAGTTGTATGAAAAACAACTCAAAACAGTTGCAATGGTGTCAACTAAATTACACAAATACTTGTACAAATTTATAAGTGTTGTTTTTGTTTTTCTATCCTGAATGTGATTCAAATAGTCGGTGATATACGTATCTTAATTTTTGGGATACTGCCCGGGGATCTTTTGATTTAAAAGTGCTGTATGTGTGTATACACGGTGAAATTCTTAAGACTCGAGGTCAAAGCTGCAGAAACAATGAATTATCTAAGATTTTTTTATGTATATTTTTGATTTAGCATATGATAAATACTGTAAGTAGAATTACCCTACTATTTAGTAGTTTTTACAAAGCTATTTTTGTTGTGTATTAAAGTGGTTCTTACGGTGAACTAGGTCTTTCTATGCCAGTTTCTTATCACTTATTATGATGAAGGTCGAGGACCTATTGATCAAAAAAGGTAAAGGTAACAGACCATGTAATAAGTTTTAAGCCTTGTCAAATTTATTGAACTTTTGAAAATGTTATGAGGTAACCTATGCGTCTCAGAGGACTTTTACGTGAATTTATTAAGTTTGCTCTTTGTTCCTTAAGTTTCATGAAAAAAAAACGTACAAAATATTTAGCCCCATTGGAACTTTTTCAAAAACTGCAGTTACACTTAAAATAGTGTCAATAGAATTTCAACTGTTGTGACCCCGGAAAAGTCCCTCAGAAACCATGAAATCAATGTTTGTCGTTATTTATATCAATTGTCACCCAGCTATTTTGCTACGTTCTTTAAAACTATATTTAACTTTACAAGACTTGTATTATGAGGTATGTTATTCTATGAGATTCTTATGATATCTTAACGTTCTTTTTAAACAGTTTTTAGGTGATTAACAGGTACTGGTAGTACTGAAGCAATTATAATTCAAATAAGATCCAGCCCCGTATATCCTATTTCCAGGAAAGGTACACGCAAAAAAAAAAAAATTTATATCTCTCTCTCTCTCTCTCACACACACACACACACACACACACACACACACACACACACACACACGTTATAGTCGCTTAACGCGAGAAGATTGGTTTGTTTTGAATTTCATGCAAAGCTACACGAGGGCTATCTGCGCTAGCCATCCCTAACTTAATTGTGTAAGACCAGAGAGAAGGCAGCTAGTTATCAACGAGAGAAGAATTACAAAGCTTAGCACTTACTCTTCATGGTTGGTAAATAGTAACATTTTGAACATTGAAATTTTCATTTGATGTACAGTAAACCTTTGCTGTAAAAAAAAAAAAAAAAATCCTTGTTATAATAGGTTAAGTTTATTTGAAATTTAAGATTCACTTCGATTTAAGTTAAAGCAAACATCTAAAATCGAAGAATAAATGCAATCGTATATTATATTGTGCAATCCCAAAAGCTAATGAAATTCATAATTTTATTATAAAATATCTAAAAGAACATAAAAATTAATCTACACTTGTTACAACCACTTCCTACAACTGATGGCACTTAGAGCACAGTAACAATAAATTTCCCATACTCTTAAACTCCTATATTGTACTATATTCTATAAAATATGCAAGAGACTCTCACATCAGCAGCTGCTATAATTATTGTCCTCGATCATGCAACATCTCATGAGACGTACACTCTTCGGGCCGCGTCCAAAACCATACGGCTATTTAAATAGCAACGTACAAGATAGAATGTGGCTTGTAAGTGCATATCTTCAGGACCTATGGACGCAGCCTGAACTATTCTTTCGTTACGAAAGAAAAGGTCTTTTTTTTACTGTGTAATATGTCTAAAACATAACTACAACATATTCTAGAGGACACGACAAACTCCACTGGAAGTACTCATTCCTTCTGTTTTATTAATAGATATATAACTACTTCTTACCGCACTTAACAGTTTTTAATGAGTTTGGAAATGTTTTGATTTTTGTACAACCAATGAAATTTGAAAAGAACTGAAAGAGATATTTAATTTAAACATTTAGCAATTCAATTATCTAACCGATTTTATTGTAAAAATCGCAATTTCAACAAGATCAATGTAGAACAAATAAAAATCGGCATGGTAAGCTACGGTTCCTCAGTGCCCGAAATACAGGGTACGCAGAAAGGGCGTCAAAAGCCGTCTGGAGGGAATGTTAAGTTTTTAGGTAATGTAATCACTTTCTTTAAGCTTGTGGTGTAGGCTTTAGTTTTAAGGTAATCATTTGTTTAAAGTAATTCTTAAGTCTTAAAGATCTAAACTTCTTTGCTTAAATCTTCTGACATTTAAAAAAACATCCCTCCGTAAAACATTAACCTAAACAGGAGCACTGATTTAAGTACTTTGTTTTGTATGTATATTTCATAAGATTAATCAAAATACAATGGACAATAAGTTAGAAACAAGGGTTAAAATAAAAGAACTTCCGGCAAGCTTCTTCACTTCAGTTATGCTTTCTAAACTACATTTTAGTGACTTGTGTTTAATTCTTTCTTACTCAGTTTTGGTATAGTTGGTCAGACAAATGTCCAAGGTGAAGAAGTAAAAAAACTGGACGTTCTTGCCAATGACTTGTTTATTAACATGCTCAAGTCTTCATACACCACCTGCCTCCTCATATCGGAAGAAGATGAACAAGTAATTGAAGTTGAGACTGACAAAAGGGGAAAATATATAGTCTGCTTTGATCCTTTAGATGGTTCTTCAAACATTGATTGCCTGGTATCTATAGGATCTATCTTTGCCATATATCGTAAGGTAGATATAATATATGCTTTCCTTAATAATTAAATGTTAGTAATAACAAGCCTGAAGTATATCTGGTAACTGCATTTAAAAAAATTCTCAGGCATGATTGTGCATCTGGTGTATTTTTATAGTATATTACTCGTACATTAATAATAGTATATACTTAAAGAAACTATATCATATTTGTTTATACTCGCGTATGCACGTGAATATCATTGAATACTACGTAGCTCTGAAAGATTAAAATGAATAGAATGTAAATTACCAAATAGCTATTAACTGCTTTTATTTCAAGCAGACATCTCCTGGACCACCAACGGAACAAGATGGACTTCAAAGTGGAAAAAACATTGTTGCTGCTGGCTATGCACTGTACGGAAGTGCTACAATGGTGGTTTTATCTACGGGAAATGGAGTCAATGGATTCATGTTAGACCCTGTATGTATTAATACATTTTTGTAATTGTTTTTCAAATACATGAAAAATATGTAAGTAGTAGAAAGTTTACATTAAAATTTACATGTACTTAAGCTTAAATTCTGTGGCGTGTCAAAGGCACAGGTTTTATTTGAAAATGATTTTTTTACCCAGAAGCCCTTGCGAAAATATTGTGTAATACATAAATGCATGCATATTATAAATATATTACTAGTACAATATGGATGCTTGTAATGTAAGAAAATTTGAGGGGGAAGGAATTTGTAGAATGTCATTAAGGCCACTTTAGCCTTAATTTTGTCTTATTTTAGATCTTCGGACCTTTTTAAGCTGTTTCGATCATATGAGGAATTTAGTTCGGATAGTTATGATAAAAGTTAGTCTTATTGGCAGCAATTTGTATAAGACTGTATTAGCCCATTGTATAACTTGAATTAATTTGTTTTAGTTTTAATAGTATAAAGTAATTTGATTTGTTCTAGCCATTAATTTGCATAATCCATGTCTTGGTCTTAACACCATCTTAAGACTAGTCTTGTACCAATTAGTTTTAGACCAGTTAGTCAAGCACAATGAATTTGTTTTTCTATGAATAGATGACGTACGTATGAATATTGTTTTGACGTGTTATTTCGTCGGGTGGGATTGTAATAACTTGTATGGTGAAAATAATGCAATGTCTAGTTCACATAACAAATTAGTTTATTTGCTCTAAAACATTTCTACAAGCTATGTTCACAAGTACACTGTAAACCTTTCCTGTATATCTGTTTGGTACCTGTAAAGAGTATTTTTGTACCGACTTCCATATAAATTGGTCAAAACAAGGCTAAATAACTGACCAAATGTTTAACATACTGACTCTTTAAAATAAATAAGAATTGATATATCCCACATTTTTATATATATGGGACCTGTAAAGTGTTCGAAGTTCAATTTATAATAGCTGAAATACATTGGAGTAATTGCCAAAAACCCTAAAATTGTACTTGTTGTGGCATCTTGACAAACTTAACTACTAAAAATGGGTGAGTCTATTTTTACTTGCCACTGTGTGTTACTGGTAGATGAGTATCTTGGTACCAAATTCCATGTAAATTGATCAAGATATATCAAATAGCTGACCAATGACCCAAAGTTGTGCTTTTTTAGCTCTGATCCCTCTGAAAAGATTTAATATGGACTTATACAACTTTCTTGCTAGACACATGAAAATGTATATTTATGCCGATTTTCATCTTCATTTTTGAGTTGTTTGACCTTAACCCATAAATTACTTCAAATGGCCTAAATAAAAAAAAAAAAAGTTTTCTGGACACGTCGGACTGAAGGTTGACTGAAAAGTGTTTGGAAGAAAAAAAATACTCTTTTTGCAGAAACGCAATGAGGTTAAGATGTATGAACTTCATAAATACGCAAGTCAAATGATTTTTCTCGCTGCTTGTCTTTCATCAAAAAGCATGTTTCTTTACATCAAATTATTCATTCGTTTGTTTACTTATTTTCTTCAGGCTATTGGTGAATTTATCCTCACTGATCCCAACATGACAATGAAACCAAGAGGGAAATACTACAGCATCAATGAGGGTTATGCTGGTTTATGGGATAAGGCTGTAACAGAGTATGTGAGAAGAAAAAAATACCCAAAGGTTAAGACGTCCTTAACATGTGTTTAAACTAGTAACTCGTGATTATTTACACACTAATAAAATTGTTATATATAAATCTTTATGCTCTGGTTCCAACTCTCATAACTACTTTATTGACTTATAATTCAACCTAAGTATTCTTGATGAACGTAGGATAAGATGTCTGCATGTTTTGTTTTTCTCAAACATGTTTACATTTTTTTTCATTTATATTCTGCTAACGTTTAACCACATTATTAATTATCAGTGTTGTGATTACTTTAAAAGCATATAAACTGATTTTAAAATCTTTCACATTCCCTCTCAACTAGGTCATCATAGACACTCCCAACTGATAGCTGTTAAACATTTTAACTGCAACGTAGCCTGAAAATTTTTTTAAACTTAACTAGATGTGGATAATCTTCAAATCCACATTCTATTGATTACTAGTCCAAGTTATCTTATGTTCAGTCATGAAATATAGTTGTTCATTTTGTGCAAGAATGAAACTGGTTGTGTAAGTATACATTTATTTATGTAAGTAAAAAACTATGATATTAAGATTATTTTAAAAATCCAGTGGGCCTATTTAAGGCCAAACTATAGTGTTTAGTATATGTATGTTAGATTGATTGGTCTAATATTTTAGACTGATTCATTAATATTTTTTTCTTTGGCACAAATTGACCATTTCGGACTCCCACCTATTTTGTAACACGGACATTTAAACACAGCAAATACCATCAGTATTTCAACTAATCTTCACTAATTACTGGTGAGAATTCCGTAAGATACGAGTAATTTCTCTCCATTGTTTTTTTTCAGTTCTTTCCACTGAGAATAGTAATGTGCAAAAACATTAAAATTACCCAACATAATGCAGCAAATATATATGCACCAATATAAGTATAAAAATAACACATTTTGTAATTTGATTGCATATTTTAAGTTGCAGCTTTCCAGTTGTATTTGAAACGTTTGTTTTCCTATACAACAAAGTATTTATTTCCATGTTTCATATTATAATAATAAAATGCACATTGGTGTATATGCAGATACTTTATTTCTATTGTTAATTGTAGAATGGAAAGCCTTATGGTGCCAGATACATTGGTTCTATGGTAGCTGATGTACATCGTACGCTAAAGTATGGGGGAATTTTCATGTATCCTGCCACAAAGGATTCTCCTAATGGAAAGGTAAAACCAAAGTATCTACACTGGTAAGATTAAAATAACGCTTATTTATTGATACTTTAAGCAAATAATCTTTATTGTAATAATTAGTTTTTCTAAATTTAAGTACTAGTTTGTTTATAGGGTATACTTGTTTCTTTTCAGGTACCTTTTTGTTACAACCATCCACAAAGTCCCTTTAAACAAAATGTCTTAAGTTGCCGATAGAATGAGCTTCGTAAATGACAGTTCAAAAATGAATCTTGACAAAAGTGCAAACTTCATTTAGTAGACATTTTTTAATTATCGAAATAGCATAAGCCACATTCTGTAGGTGTATTTTTATCTTTTCTGCTTTCATTTACATATAAAATGTAAACATTAACAGTAAGGATTTCTTTAAATAGATTAAGGGTAGATAAAATCTCTGATAAAGAAAGGCTATCTGATTGAGATGGCTGGGCTATTAATTTTTTTTTTCTTATTAACAAAATCTAAACTATATTCCATATCTTAAAGTTGATTTAAATGGAAATGAGCTTGAACAACAAAACTGCACTAATTCTCAGCTGGATAAGAAAAAAAAATCGAGAATTTTGAAGGAGGTTAAAGAGTGAATATGTTAGCCACTTTCTACTACTATTAGCGGCCCTTTTTTAGTGGACAGGTAACAGAGGATTGGAAGTTATCTAATGTAACTGCTTTTTCAAAAGAGATGTACTGTCACGGTAATTACAGACTCTAGTCTTACGTCAATCATGGGAAACATTTAGGAAAGTCTCTTAAGATGCTTCACAAAGCCATTTAACCAAGTTTAGAATCTTACTGGCTAGTCAACGTGACTTCACTAAGAATTTTGTGGTATGCAGATCTTTTGACCTTCTTGTGTAGGTGAGGGTAAGGGCGTAGAGTTGGTGTATCTGGATTTCTACGAAGTGTTTGACAAAGTACTGCATAATAGGCTTGTAAAATATATATTGGTGTAATAATTTGTCTGCAAAGCCTTCTAAACAGTATACTGTTGTTAGTGATAAGGCAAATATGATTTTAGATTGTGTATACATAAATATCGAATACAAGTTTAAAAGTTATTTCATTGTACTGGTTAGGCTCCATTTGAAATATTGTATTCAATATTGGTCTCCTTAACTTAGACAATAAAATGTTAGTTTATTTGGGATGGAGGGATTGTCATATAAGACTGAAATCTCTCATTTTCTCCTAAGAAACAAAAAAATAGGTAACCTAATTGAGGCGTTTAAGATTGTAAGAGAAATTGATAGTGTCGATGCATCATCTTTTCTCCTACTTACTACTTAAAATAGTAGGACACAAATATGAATTTTGGCAGAGCAGGAGTCATTTTCAGGTAACAATTTCATTTTTCTAACAGGGTGTTTGACCTTTGGAATGGGTTGCCTTTGGATGTTTAAGTACTTAATTGATAAGGCTGGCTTTAAGATTTTTAGAAACTATTTTAATTTAGTTTAGAAGAATGAAACAGCCGAGGTGGAACAATAAGTCCCATGTTGTCCCAAAACGTTATTTTAAATCATCGTCAGGAAAATAGTCAGTTAATAGCAAAATCATAATTTACTTTCTGATCTCAAATGTATTTTCGTTATGAAGGAACTTGGCAAGATTAAAAATTACTGTTTTAGGATTAACCGCTTTAGGTAACATCTTACTATACAAGAATATCTTTTTTATAGTACATGTTTTAGTGTAACAAACCAGTCCTCATAATAGCAAAAAAGTCTTTGCGAAAGTAATGGAGTTAACATATTTCATATTATACATTCCATTGTGAATAGACAACTAAACATTCAGAATTGTGACATATCACTTAGTTCTCTTAGCATAATTTTTTTTAATTTTGTACTTAAATAGAAATATTTTCTATTCCTGTGTTTAAAGCTACGACTTCTATATGAATGCAACCCTATGGCCTATATAATTGAGCAAGCTGGAGGACTCGCAAGTTCAGGAAAAATTCCAATTCTTGATCTTGTTCCTGAAAAGATTCATCAACGCTCCCCCATTTTTCTTGGTTCCAGAGAAGATGTAGAAGAAATTCTTGACCTGTATAAACAGTTCGAGAAGTAATAACGTTAAATAAATTAGGGCTACTGGACAGCTGAGGCTTTAATATATTCCATACTTTACGTTCTATAACGATGCATTTGAAAAACTCGAGTAACCCTTCAAAGAATCGATTGAAGTTACGATTAACTAGTTACAGTATATATTCAGATAGACTTTAATAATATAATGTCGTATAATTAAAATATTTCTAAGAATTTTCCGCTGTTACTTTGAAGGCATTCGGTACGTTTATTTCCAAAATCTTTGACTTGAGTGTGTATCTCACATGTTACACGTCCCTACCGCTGAAGTCGATGTCAAGTTTATCTATGTTTTGATAGATTAAAATACCAGTTTTCATGTTTTACTTTCAACTGATTTTTGGTGAATAAAGAATGCAGCAAATTTCTTAAAAACAGACTTCTTAGTATGTGTTTTAATAGCTCAGAGTACCGAACACAAACACACGATATTTTATGAATGAAGTTTCTTATTATTAGAAATTAAAATATACCATTTTTTTAATTACAGAAAACAAGATATTCTCTTCCATTTAGTGAATTACTTTCTCAAAAGCTACAGTACTGATTTCGATCAGGGCGTAGATCCTGGGGAGATGGGGGGGGGGGTATAGTGCATACAATCATCCCTCCCTACAGTTTGGTCCGTTGAATTGTTTTATTGCATCACAGCCCTACAAAGTGTGTGTTTGTTCTTGTGTTCTTACCAATCGAATTACATAATTAGACCTAGATGTAGGTTTTTCAGTAGCCGAAATGTACATCTTTATTGGCGTGCTTCTAAGCTTTTCGATCGAAGCGATAGTTCGTAAGTATCGGTCAGTAGGCCTAAGTATACATGCAGGTATCGTGGAAACAAGATTACTCTAACTGCATGTTTACAGCTTTCAAGTTCACGTAATTAGAGATTACCAATTTGCAAAAAAAACAGTCTACATAAATAGTTGCAAAAATCATCCCCCACCCCATCGCGTGTAAAAAAATCTACGCCCTTGAATTTTCGATGAGTTACTATTGATGTTTTTGTTTGTTTTTACTAGGATTTTTTTTATAAAAATGGCATTCCATAGTAAATATTTATAGATAAAGTTGGACTAACTGCTCTATAAAAAATCTTGTAGGTTTATAGTATACATTTTAAATCGCGTATATATTATTCTGGCCACCATATACATACACACTGAATAAATTGAATTCCCAATAACTAATCTTAATCATATTCGTACGATCACTGGTAACTTTGAGAAAATTCGAGAAATGCAAATCTTCAAAGTTAAAATTTTTTTTATAACCAGCAGTTTTCATTCTCTTGCTGTTTATACTACTTGAAGAATCAACTTTCAAACGTTGATCTATACTTGTTCTATTTGTTTGTTTGTTTTTAATTTCGCGCAAGGCTACACGAGGGCTATCTGCACTAGCCCCTTCTAATTTAGCAGTGCAAGACTAGAGCGAAGGCAACTAGTCATCACCACCCATCGCCAACACTTGGACTACTTTTACCAACGAATAGTGGGACTTACCGTAACATTATAACGCCCCCACGGCTGAAAGGGCTTGCATATTTGGTGTGACGGAGATTCGAGCCTGCGATCCTCAGATTACGAGTTGAGTGCCTTAACCCATGTCGGATCGGAATTTTATTTAAGTTTCTCATTCGACTCCAAATCTCCCATAGTTATGCTTCATCCACCACGCGCGAATGTAAAGAACTTGAAGACGTGGCTCACTTCCAGTCGCTGTATAAAGCAACGAAACCGTAACACTACAGGTTACAAACATTCTATTCCGATGTGGATACTGAAGTTGTTAGGTTCGTTGATTAACTTGCCAGTTAATGTTATGACGGATAAACAGGCGTGAAAATATGCATTCTGGTGTTAGTTAGTGAGGTGTCCCTGTACATTGCATTCGAGAATCGCTGTTTGTTATTAACCACGAAGCTACATGAAGGACTGTGCTCTGCTCTGCACGCCACGGGTATCGAAACCAGGTTTCTTATAGTATTAGTTTAAACACATCACTGCTACTGGGAGACAACGAGAATCGAAGGGACGTCCGGGCTGTTTGAAGCCCATGAAAATGTAATATTTACAAAATTAGTAATAAGAGAAACATATTCGGATACGAAATTTCACTTCAAATATTCGTTTAAAATTATTCTTACTTTGGTATTCATCATAGCTCTAAAAATAAGTGAAACATGTTTTGTGGGAAGGAGTACGTGAACCATGTCTCAAAAATAGATACAACTCCGAGTTAAAATCAAGGCTTTTTAATAGCAATCCTGGATCCAACTAACCCTGAATTTGATTTCTAGACGGGTATAAGTAGGTATTATAAACTGTCAATTTTAAAACGAGATTTGTTTAAGTGAAAAGTTGCATATTCGATATCGAAACCTGCTTTTTAGCTTTAAGTCTTCAGATACAAGAAGTATTAGTTTCTTGTCTTTATTGTGATACGTTTTTATTGGAATTTAGTTATTAATGAAAAAAAAAATGCATGTGTAACAACGACTGTCGGAGAAACAAGTTTTTTCAAATGTGCATTATAGGTTTGAAAAGGCACGAAAGTTAAAATTGTCGTTAATTGGTAGTTAGCTCAGAGGGTTCCCACACAATTTTGAAGATAATAAAATTCAAGAACTGTTTCCCACTTCTCCAACATTATTTCCATTGCATTTGAAACATTACTTCGCGGTTTTTTCGTAAGGTCTTGCGTAGAATAATTTAATTCACCCAAGCTTAAATGGAAGTGATTATTTTGCAAAATCTAATTATCACTCGGCTCCGTTACATTAGACCTAATTAATAATTTCTTTCCAAATCTATTTCGTTTCGTTTTTAATACTTTCAGATTTACCAACAAGGTGGCCCCATATTCACATATTTAT
The DNA here is from genome assembly GCF_004210375.1 of Tachypleus tridentatus. Classification (NCBI taxonomy): domain Eukaryota; kingdom Metazoa; phylum Arthropoda; class Merostomata; order Xiphosura; family Limulidae; genus Tachypleus; species Tachypleus tridentatus. The sequence continues at coordinate 34,758,651 of NC_134837.1, read as the reverse complement.
ATTTTAGCATCGTTAATCTTTTCTTTCACAGGTTTGAGACGCAAAAGTTCTAATGTATTACGTCACGCAAATACATGTATCCGTCATGCGATACGAGTTGTTTCACCTAAAACGTTTTTCATACTATTCAAATCTCTTGTATTCCATTATGCTTGAAACATACTACATTTATAACACAATGAAGGCTGGCAGAAAATTATTCGATTTCAACCACTGTGCAAAATATCGTTACTGCAGCAGTTAGAGTTGTAAACATTATATATTCCAGTGAATACACAATTTGTTTTTTATTAACGTGCTCTTTAATCCTATACTTAAACAGGGAATGAAAACATATATTCAGAAGTTTGTGAAATAGCCATATGTACGAAAATTGAAGTGATCCGGGTTATTTTTACAAAAAATACTAAAACACAAATGTACGAATCTCAATTTCGGTTCGAACATTCATTATAAAGTTTAATTTATTGGGTAATCCTTTCCAAAAAATACTTAAATGGTATGAACTGTATCTTTAAAGGATGTAGTTATTATAAAGTTCATTGTTAGAAGAATTATGTGAATTAAAGATCTCCCTCCGGCGATGGCCTTTAAAAAATTTATGAAAATTTTTTGCTCATATAACTTGTAACTAATGGTGATATTCCTCCCAACCAAGTCTCTAAATGATACTTAACTTAGTTAATTCTTACGAACATAAAAATATCTAAGCAGTTTTACTTCCGTGGAGGAATACAGAATTTATGGGTAAGTAGACCTGTGTGGCATAAAACGGGGAGAAAACAAAAAATGTGTCCAGACAATAGATGCACAGCCAATACTTTTATGTCACACATACAATAATCAGTGTTTAAGAAAAATAAGATTTTTCAATAAAAACAATAGAAAACCTTTTAATAAAACAAAAGCAATAAGACTTAACCTGTAAATTTGGTTTCAAAAATGAAATTTTCAAATGCACGTGTTCAAACCAGTTTTTGAAAACCATTTTGCTAACGACATAAAAACCATGTCTAAAAAGTAAGAGTACAGAGTAAAACTCAAACATTAACAGTATCAATAAGTGCTAAGTAAGTTTTGAAGGTTGAGCAAGGAGACAAAATTATTAAAGGTAGTCAGTTTTTGCAATTAAAAAAAAAAGTCGTACCATACTGTCCCCTAATTTTTGCTTCCACTCTAATTACTGTCTTCTCTGCTACTTTTATTGGGCTTACTGTAACTGTGTGGCAGCAATAGTAACCCAAAATATAAATCCACTTTTATTACCATAACTTTCGTTTGAAGAAAAAAAAAAAAACTTATTAGCATCGAAATCAAATCGCATGTGAAAAACATAACCTGAGCAGCACAACTAGTAGAATTGGCACCTCCCCTGATTGCAGTTAACGAAAGGCCAGCTGGTGGGTCAAAAACACAAACTTGTAAACAAGTTTACAAGTGGGGTTCGAGGTGGACAAAACGAGGTACAACCTTTTACTAACTATTCATTGAACATGTTATGGTATTCAGAGTTACCAACTACTCATTGCTGATTTAACAATTTGTGAGAGACACCAATAAATACAAGATACAATGCATGGGTGTATTGAAAAAACAACTGAACATTTGCATTTTGTGCAATGGAAAAATATTTTTGTTCTTCACATGAACATCAACATGCATTCCAACTCAAAAGGGTTTAAGATACACTGACATTGCCACTTCACAAACACAAAATACTTTTGTATTTTATTAAGAGCTTGCCATATGTAACATATATATATATACATAACCAATTCGAAATAAAACTTAATATTCCATTTCTAAGATCTGGTCAGAATTCAATGGGTTACTTTAGTATTGTTTCTGCATTCAAAAAGAGAAATGTTGTAATTTCCTCATCTGTTAATTATAAAGTTAAAACTCTCTAGGACCATTCACATTAAATATTTAATTTGCTTATGTAATGTTTTTATTTACAGAAGTTAAAGATGACGATAGAAACAATCAAGTTCATGGCCTGTCAACCCTCATGATTAGTCACATTGAAAGATGACTACTATCTCATTAATAGCTGGTGTTGCATACCCTAATAGCAGCATGAATCATTTTGTATTTCAGCCTGGTAAACATGTGTTTTGTACTTTCATTAACAAATATTTCAACTTCTGGAAAGCTTTTAGGAAGGTAGCTTAAGGCTCAGAAACTAAGTGTTCACACTTTTTAAGATGAAAAAGCTGTTAAAATGTGGAAATAAGTCAACTTGTAATTTACCTAATTAGAATTATGCAAATTAAGACAATACTCTTGATACAAAAATGGAACAATACACATTATAATATCAGAATACTTAACATTTTTTGTAGTATATTATATAATTTGAGTAATATACATTTCAGTAAATTATTACAAATGGCACATTTTATTTTTTAAAATGTGCCTATACTGCTACACACATTTAATAATACCTCTAAACAACATAAAATGTTAAAGAAAGTGAAACTGGTAAAATAATATTATATAATATATATATATATATATATATACACACACACACACACACACACAATGCATGTTCAACATTTAACCACAATTAGGAATGAAAACTTTTGTTTTTTGGATTTTGTGCAAAGCTACTTGAGGGCTATCTGCACTAGCCATCCCTAATTTAGCAGTGTCAGACTAGAGGGAAGGCAGCTAGTCATCACCACCCACTATCAACTCTTGGGCTATTCTTTTACCAACAATTAGTCAAATTGACCAACACATTATAATGCCTCCCACAGCTGAAAAGATGAGCATATTTGGTGTGACAGGAATTCGAACCTGCGATCTTCCGATTATGGGTCAAATGCCTTAACCCACCTGGCCATGCTGGGCCAGGATGACAAAGCAAATATGTAATACACTGTAATTTTAGACTTGTTACGATACGATTCCATCATAGTTTTTATATAATTCTACAATTTCTTTACTTAACCAAACTTTAACATTTTAAAGCACCTTTTTAAGGAGGAAGTATTCATTTCTATAGAGTTTGTGCATTAACTTATGAATATATACAGATATATACTTTTTAAACATTTATCACATAATCAAAGATAGTGTTCGTAGAAATTAAATACAAAAGACAGTATTTTGTTTTCATATCACTTTTGAAATTATGAAAGAGGATTTAGAATACACATAATGCAAATTGAAATCCCCAAGAGGTAAAGAAACAAAACTTTTCTGACTTGTTTACAAATATAAACATATTCACTTAACTACAAATAGTTAAGCAATGCACTGTTGCTAGTGGTAAACAAATAGGGCTTTAGATTTTATCTACACAAATACTGAATACTAGTCTAAAGAGTTTATAATTTCATTGTACATGTCATGGTTAGGCCATTTGGAGTATCTTGTACAGTCTTGGGGTCTTTATCTTAGAAAGGGAATTGAACAGTTGCAAAAGGTTCAGAGGAGGGTTATTAAAATGGTACCTGGGATCAAGAAGTTAGCATATAACAAAACGTTAAAACCTCTCAAATTGTTTTCTTTTGAAAAAGAGTTGGGAGCAGGCAGGATAAGACTAAGGTATTTTAAAATCGTAAAGGGAATTGATAGTGTTGATAGATCATCTTTTTTCCTATTTAACAGCGAGAACAATAGGACAAAAATATAAATTTTAGCAGGGTTGGAGTCATCTTCAGTTAAAACATTTTTAACAAGGTGATTGGCTTTTGGAATGGATTTCCTTGAGATGTTGTGGAAGCAGTAAATTCAAGTAAGTTTAACAGAAAGCCTGTTAAGTTTATGAATGATAAAGAATGTCTAAGATTTTTTTAACTTAATTATTTAGTAGCTTAGAGGATGAAACAGCCGAGATCAGTGGTTCCCAACCAGGGGTGCGAGATAACATTTATTTTGGCCACCTTCACCTTTATTCTTAAATGAATAATTACTGTGAAGAGTGTGAGAACATATTAACATTTTTTAGGGGTTCAGGGCATAAAAAATGTTGGGAACCACTGGCCTAAATGGACTAATAGGTCTCTTGTTGTCCCAAAATGTTAAATGCTATGTTAAATACAAAACAATATGACATGTTATTTCATAAAACCTAGAAGTATTACTGTAGTCACTATACAAAGCATTTGATAAAAGCAAGAAAAAATTCCTTATGGGAAAGTATCTTTACTGACACTTCTTTTATGATTCATAAGTAAGATGTCCTCTACTCTAATAAGGTTATTTTAAGTAGCAGTAGTTCCATAAATAACACTTATAATATTTCATCAACAATACTTTAACTTATTCTATTTTCTCTATTGAAAAAAACAAAACAAATTAATATACCTTTATTACAGATAACTTAAGTAGTATTTTCATAAGTAACAAAATAAAAATAATATACTTCTTAATAAATATAACATTCACAGTTCAATGGTAAAATAACAAAGAATGCTATTTCATTATATCGTATGTAATATCCTCATCTTATTTGTCTCACCACAACCATAACATAAAGTTGATTCATTCTGAGCTTTATACAAAAAACCTAATCAAAATGGCAAATGTTAGCAATACCCCTAAACAAAAATGGTTACAAAAAACTACAACTATGGTTTATTCCGTATATTCTCCTTGAAAGTATACAACATTTTTATCCGTTTCATAAATCTTCACAGAATGTAGAAGACCCAAAGGAATGTATGGTTTCAAGGACTCCCATATAAACACAGCTACATTCTCTGTAGTGCTGAGAGATAAATAAGCCTTTCATAACAATGTATGTTTACACATTGCACTAACTACATTATATAAATGAAATCATACTCCTCTGGTATAATATTTGAGAAGAAAACATTGCTTTCAATCATTTGCAAAATTACGTAAGTAATTCACATTTAAAAAAATGTTTGAAAGCAAAGAAAATAATTTCAACTTATAAAAGAAATAAAAGAAAACAGGATATTTTTAAAAGATTATTTTCTCACATTAAATTTCATAATAAATAGATGGATTCCACATTACAACATCATGATCTAAAATCGACCTCCAAAATTTAGCACATCAAAACAATAGTCCATTCTTCTACTAAAGCACAAATAATATCCTCTTTTAAACAAACTTAAGTTGTTCAGACATCCATAGAATTAACGTCCTTTGTGTAAAAAACATAACTAATATTGGTGTGTTATACTCTTCAATTTCTAAATTTGCCTTTTTAATGCTGCAAAAAATCAGCTAATACGAGTCTAGATAGATAAATATTCATGTTGCATGTGAAAACATTATTTCTTATTGTCATTATATTTGCACATTTTAACATAATATGACTGAATATTTGATTGCTATATGTTATATGTATATACATCTGCAGTTTATTTATATCAAGCGACACTATTTTCCGTAGATGGTGAGGCTGCGAGGTTTTTTCTGGCTTGCTTATTAGAGAAAAAAATCTGGTATCAATAACTTTTATACACTGTATCCACTTATTTTTATGATCTACAACTGACTTTTCAGGGAAATTACAATCATGGTTAGTTTTGATGATTCAGACCCCTAACATTAGTTTTAAGAATTAAAACAATAGAGACATCCAATCCATACAAGTTTTATACATGAAGACCTAAAAGTTAAAAATGATTAAAACAAATCAATACTTTCAAAAATCAAATTGCAACCTCTAATATTACAAAATACAAATATTTTGAGTAAAATAATTCCATTTTTTTTATCTCATACAACATATTCAAATTCATATATTACTTTTTAACAAAAACATTTAATTCAAATATTTAAAAGTTATTTTAAAGACAGAGCAAATGAAAAATTACATTTACTGGAGAAGATTAGACAGCATTACCATGCAAGTGTTACCACAATAACTGTATTTAAAAAAAATGGTGGTTAAATTAGAACATATAGAAAGAGCTTTAAATCTGAAATAACACTATTACATACAAATATGCATAATTAGTTCATTTTGTAAGTTAAATAAAGTCACACACACTTTTTTTTTCTTTTTGTGACTATTTGGGGATATTTAATCAGGTGAATTTTTGTAATGTTAGTTATAAAATAAAATTTCAACTCACCTGACTTTCTCTATGAAATATGGTACATCTTTATCCAAGTTCTTATGGTCTATGACCTTTGTAATAGCTTCCTACAAGAAGAGAATATATGGCCAGAGATCATAAAGAAAAATTTATTAATATAATTTCATGTAACAAGTTATTAAAACTTTTAAACTGTCTCTAAAAATACTGGTGATGAACTGTGTGTACTTAACACATTCATTATAACATGACATAATTAGGAAACTACTTTGAGTAGTTCACATCAAACAAATAATATATACCCAAAACAAAAGATAATTTTGAATTTAGTATTTGAGAAAGACTTGTGATTTTATTCAATAGAATAAGACATCCAATCTGTCTACTTTACTTGATAACAATTAAAGCTGACTTTAAATAGTTATTTAAAGAAAATCAAAACAACAGAAAAAAAGTATGAACAGGGTGTAGTCTTCTCAGATAGGTTTGTTTTGAATTTTCCACAAAATTACACCAGGGCTATCTGAAAGAAGTATTTTTATTCTTACCATAAAAACACCGTTCACTCAGACTGACTCAGTAAGGGCTTCATAGTTCACAGAAAAATCTTTATGATAAATATATTTTAAAAAGCTATTTTCCTTGCACAACAAACTTGTAGTGTTTACTAAAACTTGCCACATTTCATGAAAATGCACTTAGTAAATTTGGAATCATAGTAAACATTGCTATGCAGGGGTTATAATAGTGAGGTTATCCAAAATGACAATAATTTATTTGTCATGACTCACTTTTACCATGACATTGTCTCAGGAAAGAACCTGGCATGGATTATTACTTATGGAATTACACTATTATTAAGTGACATCTTCAGAGGAAATGATTATTATTTTCAATAACATGTTTTTGAACATGTTTTTCCCTTTTTGTCTTGTGTTATATGTTGCTCTAAACAAATATGATGGACCAGAGACATGGCAAAACAGCTACAAGCGTTTGGCTCAGCCGAGTAAACTCAGACCATGAATGTAAATCCATACTTGCCAATTTGTCGCTGGTAGGAGTAATACCTTACTCTCATTTTATTTAAAAGTTTTTCCAGTCTCCAGAATGTTTAAAAAAAACAATAATTTTTCCTTTGAAATACTTACTGGAGCAGATGAGTGTATCAATTTACATTGTTTATGATTTTCAATATTAATAACATATACAAGTTTGCAGTACAAAATATAATTAGCAAACATTTCACCATTTTCTGATAATTCCCATTAATTTGATGGATGAAGATCTTCTTTGAGATCAAATAAAAAATAAAATGCAATCAAAACTTGGCTTTAATATCACCAAAAAAAATATCTAAGAATAATAGTAGGGACACAGGTAAGCCTGAAGAATTAAAACAAAACCACACTGGGATATCTGTTGTGTCCATGGTAGGAAAACAAATCTGGATTTTAGCATCACTACAAGTCTGTAGACTTACTGCTGTCCCATCAGAGGACTAATTAATTTGAAGCATGTCTAAACTTACCTTAGATTTAAGCATAAGCTAGGCCTAATATTTACTTGAGGTTACATCTGACTTTACAATAACATCATCACATTAGTCAAAGTTCAAAACACTACCATTCTATCAATAACCCATATTATAAGTGTCAAATAACATGATAAATAAATAAGGTATTATTTTTCAAGTACTTAAATAACAATTCCTTTTTCATGAAGTGACAGCTAGATGCATCATAAGGTTGGTAAAAATGTAAATGGAGACAAATGATTTTTATGAAAGTCCTAAGTTCTGATTTCTTTACTAGTACTAAATAATGTCAACTATGTCATGATGATGATGATGATGTAGGTTCTATTTACAAATCCAGCAGTTTATAGGTATGTTTAAAACCAATAATTATTGACACAAAAGGTACTTATTCCACAGTAAAGCTTCACAAATATGAGTAATTATTCAACACAAACAGAATATGACTCATTGCAAACTATTGCATTGGTTAACAAATAATAAATTGGTTAACTGTAAATATCAGTGCCTCATTACTTTCCACTTAAATTTACACCATAAGAACTTCTTGATATACAAAATATTTAAAACAGTCAAATTTTCTCTTACAATATTAAAGTTGATTTTTTTAAATCCACTCTTGGAGTGGTAGATTCAATTCCAGTACTCAGACTCCCAAAAAAGGCCTAATGTCATGATAACAGTAAAAACTGGAAAGACTGTCTCACAACTACGAAAACTGCTGGTGCTCTTGTAATGTTAGGATATGAAGGGCTGTGTAGCCCTAATACGACAGGATAACTGTGAACACCTTATTTACTTCCACTGCAACAACCATTATCTGAAACTTGCTATCAAGAATGTTGTCATGCAAGTAGCATATATGGAAAACATTATGCTAACATTGCAGAAAATATACAAATTTTTACCAATATGTTCATGATGTTGGAAAAACACAGATTCAAAAAGACTTGACAGAAATTAATAAAAACCCTATTACCTGAGCACTTTTGAAAGGTGGGTCTTTCATCTTCAGGGGCAAATTGGGAATTTTTACTGCTATTCACCTTTAATTGGAAAGTATCCCAAATAAGTAGATCTACAAACATCTCAGTCCAAAAATCACTTAACATTACAAGCAGATGTTTGGTACCACACAGATGATGAGCATTGATTGTATTAAATAAAAACTGGAGGGTACTTATATAGCACTTAAACCAGGTGTAGTAATAAACACAGGTGAAAAAAGTAGAAAGGCAAAATATTTGCTAACAACTCCTATGTTGTTGAAATTTATATAACATTCTAAAAACAGCCGGTATGGGTATTAAAACTTTAATTAAAATAAAGTACAGAACAACGTTTTGACATTCTTAAATCATCTTCAGGTTAACAAAATTGACAAATTTAACTCAGTGTTTAACCCCCACCTATGTCCAAGAAAAGAGAAAGGCTGGCCAAGTATGGTATGAAAGAGGCGAGAGCTCCGATTATTTCAGATTAGCTTTTGTATAGAACAATTTCAACCCAGACAGTACTGAGCAAGAATGGACTGAAGTTCTCATACCAAACAAAAAGAAGACTCCCACTTCTCATGTTTCCGATTTCTGAGCACAGAAGCTATAAGAAGAGGAGAGAAAGCAAAACAAAGAACACAGTAACACCTATCACTGACAAACATTATGTAACCATTGGAAGTTCCCTCAGCTGAGGTAAACAGACCATTTAGATTGGTTGTTTTTAATTGATTTGAATTTCAAGCAAAACTACATGAAGGCTATCTGCACTAGCCATCCCTAATTTAGCAATGAAAAACTAAAGGGAAGACAGCTAGTCATCACCACCAACTCTTGGATTACTCTTTTACCAAAGAATAGTAGATTTGACTGTAACATTATAATGCCCCCATGGTTGAAAGGGCAAGCATGTTTGGTGAGATGGGAATTGATTCCACTTGATGGCTAGAATAAAAAGACTGGCACTCACACCTTTGTCACTCAATAACCCTGTGACTAGAAAATTACGTAACAAAACTTTGGCCTCAAATGAACTCCTTCCAACAAATTCCTTGTGGATTCAGACAGAAAAAAATGTCAGAGGTTAGTAAAAACCTATAGACCAAGAAAAAGGAAGTTTTTGTCAGATGATGGGATGATGGATGTAGATATATTTGATGATGAGTCAATAAACATGTCAGTTGGAGTAACAGTCTAACTTAATGGATGAGATTGGGGGAATTTTCAGGATGGAACAATAGGTCCCATGTTATCCCAAAATGTTATGTCAGAAGTGGCCATAGAAATATAAAAACAAGTGTATTTAAATTTGTAATAATGAGCTTTGACTGATTCTGCATTGTAAAAATCAACAGTTGATTTTCTCTTTCAACAAAGTTCTTGCATTTACAATATCACACTTGAAATATTCAGACATGTAACAAAAGCAAATAAAGTTGTAACACAAAACTTGTTTTTTTAATCACTTTATTGCACAAGTGCAAAGCAATAGCACAAATAAATTCCACATAATATGGAATAAATAGATAATCACAATAATACATAATTTTACTGTTATATCATGTAAAAATAATTAAGATGACCAAAACTTGGCTAGGACAACAAAACAATTCTATCTCTGCTATAAATAGTCTCACAAAAATTGGGGTTGTACAAATGCACCAATGCAATAAATGTAGGGTTAAATACAAAGGATATCCCAATCTTGAAAATTCTAAATCCTTGACCTGAATGGTTGATTATAATCCAAATATATGAATATTTTGAGTCAGAAAGAGCTGTTATATACTTTTTCCACAAGTAATAAATTTTCAGTGGCACCACATTACCCACAAAACATTAAACAATGTCTAAATGTAGTTATGTAGTTTGATACATTTCATTCCACTTCAGTTTTATAACAGCTGTGGTTGTTGTACAACTTGTTGATTTGCACATTCAAAATTGGTTAAATAATATGCTCTGTACTGCTTCAATTTTTCTTTTTTTTCCAAAAAGATTTCCTTCCACTGTTCTGACTCTCAACAGAAAAATACCTTGTCTTTCACAAAATTAAGTGAGGCAAATTATATTTTGACATATACTTACATTCATATAATTTTTCAAATCAGCAATGTTCATAACCATGCCAGTTGTATCATCAATCTGAAAATGTTCAAAAATCTCTATATACACATTTACATGATGTTTAGCTAAAAGCTTATACAAATCCAGATACAAAGAATTTACAGCTGTTTGAAATTGGATATATTGTTTTAGAACCAGTTAACTATTTTATCACATTTATAAATTAATCTTTATAAAATTTCCCTTTTTATCCCATAAGATTACATTTTTCCTGAAAGATGAGAAAATTAACTGCAAAAAATAAGGGTTAAATGATATGTTTAATATAAATTTAAATTCCAAATAAATATACAGATATTACAGTTACACCAAAACACAAAATGTTTCCCTTCTTTAACCTTAAATACAGAACAGAGGATGATCCAAGTTAAAATTAAGGTTAATATAAATAATAAAAATTAAACTTACCTCACCCTTGATGGTTACTTCAACTAAGAAATAAAAACATAAAATAAATCTGATGTTGTATGTATTAAGAAACGTAATACAAAAATCAGTTATTTCTTGATAAGAAAGGTTGTAATTAACTGCTTTACTAATCTAAACAAATAAACTAGGCTTTTAATATATCTATCATTATAAGAGATAATAACTTTAAAAAACATCACTTTGTCACAGACTTTTTCCTTTGGAAAGACCATAAGCAAATACGATGTATGTTTTTTTTCTTTACCATGAAGTTTGTTTTTCATCTTACTTTCTGAATTTATTTCACACCTGCTTAAGTTTTAATGTTTTGATGATCATTGAATAAATCTGTTTCTAACTCCAGGTTCACCCTGCTGTTTTTATTCCTATTTCACAATTTTTAAAAATTGTAAAATTTCCTTACATGCAAAATGATAAACAACTGATGTCTAATTTTTTTGTCTTTTAGTGTAGATAATTTACTGTATGTCAAAATGTGCAAATTATGATTTTAAGATATAAACACACGTAAGTGTATAATTGTATAAAAAGTCATTAAAATGTATTTATCCTTCTGCATATTTTTGTGCCTTATATGTACTGAGGTATACTGATATACATCAGAAAATTATCAAGTATCTACAAAATACAGATGTTAGAAATATGTAAAGAAATAAAGTGAATTCAGACAGCAAAGGAAATACAAGAGATTCCAAAAATATTAAGACAAAATGTTTATTCTTGCAATATCAACACAGGTCTTGAGTAAATGTCCCAGTTCTAACATAAGATCAACATAGCTGGTGATATAAAAGAGGATAAAGCAAAAGACCAAGTAAAGAGTAATGACTAAACACAGACTCCTAATGCAGTGTCCCACAATCCATAATTACTTACACTGGAGCCATTCCAAGAAAACAGAAGTCTCTGTATCACTTGAAAAGAGTAAGACCCCACTCCAGGATGTAATGACACAGTAATAGGGTTAAGCATGTACAAACCTATGGAACAAGCTCTGTGATGTGCAATTTTTATCTATGCAAAAGAGCTGGTGCAAGTTTATAACCTTTCCATATTCACTTTACATGAATATTAATAGCTAGAAACAGAACATCTGCATAAAATTCAAAAGAAAGTTACTTTAATATATATAGTATTGTACAAAAGTGTTAGGACATAGTCAAAAATTGGATTTCAGGCTACTTTCAAAGAACAATGGAAGGTTGGTTTGTTTGGCGTTTGATGGTACAAAGCAACTAGACCATCTGCACCAAACATCCGGTAAAAAGTTAAAGTAAAATTAGTAAAATTCATAAAAGAAATCAAGGTAAAACAAAACAAAGTTTAATTTTTTGAATTGAAAACATAAATAGCATTAAATCCAATTTTTATATCTTGTCTACAGCAGTAAGAGGAAAACTACAGTAACACGAGTTGTAAAGGACTTTCTGTAGCATAACTATAATTATCATAGCTCACCAGGATGACAAACAGGTAAGTTCAAAAATAAGCACCAGTCACTTGAAGTTGGCATTTCCAGTCCTGGTTTCAAGTTATTTGATGTCATGGCCATTTTCAGAAAGTAAAAGTAATACAAGTTTTAAAAGACTTGTAGCAAAATTTTACTCATTATAACTTGCAAGGATAACTAACAGGTAGTTCAAACATTAGCATAAGACACCTGAATTTGACCTTTCCAATCCTGGTTTTCAGTTAGTTGATATGACGGCCAAATTCTAATTTCAAAGAAACTAGATGTACTTTGATTCCTAAAAGGGAATCACATTAGAAATAGGTCTAATGCTATTTAAAAAACTTAAAAAGCATTAAAAAATTAATGGCCTTTAAAAAATTAAAAACATTCCCAAGGTGGACAGTATCACCAATGCCAATAACACTGTCTATCACTGCAGATAAACCTTAAGACAAAACATGTTTAAAGTGGTGCCACTGTTGACAGTCATAACAATAGTAAGACAGTAAAATGTGGCTTATTGAGACTCGAGTGTTACACAAACAATACAATAGTGCATCAGTCCCAGATAAAAGAAAATGATGAATTAAACTATGACCAATACATAGTCTAGTTAGGAAACTTCCTCTTTCAGATCCTTATGGAAGCAAGATGGCCAAAGTCCAATAGAGGGTTCTATTTGAAAAAGCTTGTTTTCACATTGCTAACTCCCAGTAGACGGCCAACTGGCATGGAGCCAAGCCTTGAATACAGGACCATAGGCCATGTATGGAACAGGAACAGTAGTGATAGTGTCTCAGCAAATATATTTAGCTGCGGTGTCGGCAAGTCCATTCCCGCAAATACTAACGTGACCGAGTATCCAGAAAAACTGGATAGAAGTAGATGTTAAAGAGAAATGAACCAGTCAGTTTTGAATATCAGCAAGAATAGGGTGAGAACTAATGTGAAGCAATTCCAGGGCCAGTAGAGAACTAAGCAAGTCAGTATAAATAGTGCAAATTGAGTACTGCTTAGCTTCTATGTGATCCAGGGCAAGAGAAATGGCATACAGTTCAGCAGTGAACACAAACTGTAGAGGGAATTCTGCACACAACCACCAAACCACAACAAACCATGACAGAGCCCACAGAGTCACCTAATTTTGAGCCATCCATGTAAATAGGAATGAAAGGATGGTTCGAAAGATGTTCAGCAAATAACAGTATTTCTAATTGGGAGTATCTGCTTTACTCAGTTGACTTAAAGAAAGGTCACATTTGGGGACTGTAATAAGCCATGGTGGGATGGATGCAGCATTGTTATCCAAGAACAGACTTAATTCATCCAACTGTGCTTGAAATACGAAGGCCAAAAGGAGCAACGGCAGATCATCTGTTCAAAAAAAGCATGGCCCACCAAGGAAGGAAAGCACAACCCCAGGTAGGATGCTGTGGTAAGGATTGAAGTTTCAAAGCACACAGTAAAGATAGTTGCAAACAACAGAAGTGCAGATGAGATTCATGAGACTCTGTGTATAAGCTCTGAACTGGGGAAGTGCAGAAAGCCCCGGTGCAGAGCCAAAGTCTTTGATGATGAACGGGGTCCAGCATCTTCAAGCCCAAGGTCCTGGCAGAGCTATAGACTAGTGACCCATAGTTTAGTTTCAATCGAACAAAAGCATGATATATCTTCAGCACAGAACATCAATCTAAGTGGTGGAAGAGAGGACATGGAAGATGTTCAGTGCTCTTGTACATTTGACACGTAGCTGTTTGATGTGTGGTATAAAAATCACTTTACAGTCAAAGATAACCTCCAAGAACTTTAGTCTCAGGAGCCACAGATAGCATAATTTCACCAATACGGATTTCAGGATTAGGGTGAATACCCCATTGGCAGCAAAAGTATATCCAAATGGTTTTAGAGAGAGAGAAGTTAAAGCCGTTTGCTGCAATCCACTTCAGTAAACGATTAAGGATAGCCTGTAGTTGCCGCTCAATATACCTCATGTTCAACGACTGACATGAGATGTGAAAGTTATCAACATAGAGCCCGTTTGCAGAGGGAATTGTTCAAAGATGGCATTCATTTTTTAATGAAAAGTGTGGCACTCGAAACACAGCCCTGAGGGACTCCAAGTTCCTGTAGAAAAGAACACGAAAGTGTCAAACCCACATGAACTTGGAATTTCCTGTCCTTTAGAAATGTTAATAAAAATGGGCAAATGGTCACATAACCCATATAAATGGAGGTCTTGCAAAATGCCATACTTCCATGTTGTATCATAAGCCTTCTCAATTTCAAAGAATATTGATACAAGATGTTGTCATTTGAGACAGGCTTCTCTGATTGATGTTTCAAGTCAAATCACGTGGTCCATGGTGGAGTGTTGTCATCAGAACCAACATTAGGTGGACAAGAGGAGATTGTTTCATTTGAGGAACCAAACAAGATGAGCATTAACCATCCTCTCTAAGGTCTCACAGAGACAGCTCATCAAAGCAATTGGATAATATTTTGAAGGAATCTTGGGATCTTTCCCAGGTTTAGAGAAAATTAGGACAATAGCTTGGCACCAGGCATCATGAAAAACATTCTGTTGCCAGATCCAGTTAAAAATGATCAGAAAAATGGCAAAACAAGCAGGAGATAGATGGTGAAGCAGGTCAGTTTGAGTTCCATTACTGTAAAGCGACAGTTATAGTCATAAATACAATCAGCTTGAAAGGAAAGAGGTGATTGCTCTGTCCAAATCTTGATGGCTAAGAAGATAGAGAAAGAAGCAAAAGTGGTACATACCTCGTAAAAGCTATCACCTAGAGTATTGGCAATGCTCTGGATATCAGCTACTTCCTGGCCATCAGAGAGCAAAATCAAGAGAGGTCAAAATTATATTGCCCATTGACCTTTCAAATCTTGTCCCATATGACTTTGGAACTGGTGGTAGAAAATATGCTGGTTGTGAACTTAATCCAAGAATCCTTCTGGCTTTGACATCTTACCCACTAAGCATGTGAAAGGGCTTGCTGGAAAGAGATGCAGTATGAGAGTATGGGATACCTACGAATAGCATCCCAGGCCCATATTTGAGCCTTTCATGCCATGTGGCAGACAGGATTCCCCCCATGGACGAGGATATTGTGAAAAATATGTCAAAGTTTCAGAAGTACACTGAGCAGCTGCCTGTATAATACAGTCAGTTACTGCTGCCACACAGTTGTCTATTGATGGCTTACAGACAATGGCAGGATCAAGTTCTACAAGAGCAGTGAAAGAGGGTCAGTTTGCTTAATCCAGCTTCTGTCAGGGCACATGAGTCGGATGGCATCAACAATGGCGAGTCTCTCTCAAAATTATAGGAAAATGATCATTGCATCGAGAGTTATCGTCAACCCTCTATGAAAAGTGGGAGAATAGTAAAGAAGAACAAATTGAGAGATCAATAGCAGTAAAGGACTGACTAGGTACATGGAAATAAGTATAAGAACCAGTATTGAAGAGAAAGGTTGTGATCAGAGAGCATAAGCTCTATGTAGTAACCTCTCCCATCAATATCAACACTTCACCAGATGAGATGATGTCCATTAAAGTCCCCCCAGGATCAAAAAGGGAGACAGCAACTGTTCAATGAGAGCATAAAGGGCTGATTAATTATAGGTCTCTCCAGGCAACAGGTAGAGAGAACAAACAGTGATGGTACGGCTCAAGGAAATATGGATGGCTGCAGGCATCACGGGTGTATCGAGTGGCAAAGATAGGGTAGGCATATGTTGATAAACCAACAGTGCCAACCCTCCTTGCACTTGTCTATCACATAGCTTGTCATTTCTGTGCAAGAAAAGACATACAGGATGGTAGGAAGCAATCAGTGCTTTGACGTCTTCCAGATTAGAATGTAAACCTCAACAGTTCCATTGTATCAAAGTGGCCATTTTTATTTATGTGTAGGTGAATTGGGTGAAGAGCCCTTCTGTTTACAACCACGTCTTTATCTGAGGGGAGTCTTTGTTATTGGAAGAGAATTCCAGTGACTGAGGACATGAAAGAATGATTGTTCTGCATCTTGGGATGGAAGAAGATGTACTCAAGGAAATGCCCATACCCACAACCAAAGGAAGTGGATCTTGGGGTTTGCTGGAATGAATGTTAGGGGCACAGATGAGTGTTGATGTTGATTCATCAACTTTTTTAACCATGAAGATCAAAGGATTTTTCATATGGTTTGAGAATGATTCTTTTAGAGGCACAGAGAGATCTGTCTGCACTCCCACTGTAGTAGTGGAGTGAAGTGTAGCAGCATACATCTGAAATGAAGTGGTGAACAGCAACTTTCAAGCCTCAGGGTAAGTAATGTTTTGAATCATTTTCAAACACTGCACCTTTTTTTCTTCCAACCATTTAGGGCAAGAACAAAAGTAGGGTGGGTGAGCACCATTGCAAGTGACACAATGAGTGTCCCTTTCACACTCATAGGTGTCGTGGTCCTTGCCACTGTAAGAAGCACACATCAAGGAGCCACAACATGATGTCTTCAAGTGACTAAACCACTGACACTGAAAACATCCAAAAGGGTTTGGAATGTATGGCTATACCTCGCAATTAAGATAACCTGTCTTAATGATGGCAAGTGGATGCAGTGATGTAAATGTTAAAATGAGGGCATTGATCAGCACCATAATTCCATCTTTGTGAGTGGAAATATGCCTCACTGTAGAAACTCCTTGGGTGGAGAAAGCAGCTAGAATCTCTGACTCAGGAATGTTCTTCAAATCCCTCTCAGCAAACACTCCTCATGACAAATTCAAAGAAGCATGAGGCATAACCTCAATAGGTATATCCACAATCACCTTTGAATATAAGGAATTAACTGTGTTGAGATGTGGATGTTCCCACCAATATGTTATCAGGGCAAAGTTTTTTACCAACTTTGGAGAGCCAGCAAGCCCCCTCCTCCCTATTCCTTTCTGAATGAAGAAGAGAAACATCTGCCCTAAAGGTTTGTCTGAAAGGGAATGTAATATAAGAAAACAAGGTATAGGTGTTGCAAATGTTGAAGATTGCAGCTCAGAATCTTCAAGACGTGGTCATTTACCTATGGACTGTTTTTCACTATTTTATTTAAGTTTTCATTTGGAGAATCCATAATAAAAAAAGAATATTTCAGTGTCTCCTGACACCACCTACTATGGCGCCCTACAAGGGGACACATTGCAATGCCAAACAAGGACAGTGCAGCAACGCCATGGTTTCATGAGCACTATACCCAAACACTATCATCAGATACAATGTCCACAACACCTGTTGAGAACACCCAACACTGATATTTGATTGCCCCTAGCCCAAGTACACCAGCTGAATGACCCTAGGAGGGCTACCCCAAGGGTGCCCATCTACAGGAATTTAAGGCCAAAGTGGTATGCTAGGGTTAGACCCCTCAACCACCAGAATCCTCTCTTCCCCTTCACAGATCACCACAAATGGCAAACATGGGGGTGGATGTTTATAATATCCCAGATGAGGTTAACTGAAAGAGCAGAACCTTCCCTAGGAGGTCCCATCACCACATATAGGAATCTACACCGAGGGGCACAATGGAAGGTAAACCACACATAAACCATCAACATTTTATTAATCTTCTTATTTAGTACAATAAAAATTCATTGAAGTGCTTCAGTTCAGCAAACAGTTAATATTTTGTGTGTGTGTGTGTGTGTGTGTGTGTGTGTGTGTGTGTGTATGTGTGTCTTCTGCTTCAATAACTGCACACAGTCTTTCAGGCATTGTTGCAACATATTTAATTGAAGTGTCCTTTGGGATTTTACTACAAATTCTCTAATATGCTCCAATGTTTCTTTGGAAGTAACATTTGATTTGTCAAAGTTTTGATCAGTGAAATTCCAGATCTACTCAACTGGGTTGAGGTTAGAGCTCTGTGGGGGCCATTGCATCATTTGAATAACTCCAGCAGCTTCTTTTTTTAGCTAAGTAATTTCTGCATAAGTTGTACGAGTGTTTGGGGTCATTATTTTATTGGTAGTAAAATCCTTCATCAATAATACAAAACCAGTAGGTATACCATGACAGATCAGTATCAGATGGTAGTTGCACTGGTCCATTATTCCATCTAGTTTGCAAGCACCTTCTGTTAGCTCAGCATAACAATACCCCAAAATCAACACACTGTCTCCCCTAGTAGGTGCTATGCACTGAGGCAAACACCTAACCTTTTTACTGCCAAACATACAAAAGAAAAAAAACAACATATATTTCAAACTTGGACTCATTTGTCTGTAATGCCATTTTCCAATCATAAACAGTTCAGTTTTTGTACCTTAATTTTAGAATATTTCAGTCTCTTTACAATATTTGGAGATCAAAGGGTAGGGTTTAAACTGCTACTCAACCAAGTATTCAATTATTGTCGAGTCTTCTTGGCACTGTAGATATGGGCATCTTCTTGTCATTTCATATGATCATTTGTTTCATACTTAATATCAGTGGAGTTTTCCTTCCCTCCAGAAGGTGAAATAAATGAAGATACTTAATATCAGTATTATTGAGTTTATGTGTTCTACCTCTTCATTTTCTATTTTAAAATTTACTACTCAAGGTCTCATGACCTAGGATGGACTTGACAGTGTTCAGGAAGTATTTCAAGTTTGCAACAATTTGTCAAAAAGTCCAACCAGTATCACGTAAAAGTATTATATGAACTTTCTACTCTAATGACAATTCTCTATGCTTTGTTGGACCATGGTATGGCAACAAAACATAATATGTAATGTTAAACACTGTTTTTATCAAGGTTTATTTGTGAAGTGCTAGTACCATATGCAAACTCCATTCTATTTCGTTAAGAAACTGCATGGGGTACCACGACAGTTATTAAAGGCCCTAATTTTAATCAGTATATTCATTAAAGCATACGACATGCCCATAGTACAAATACATGGGAATTCTAAAGAATAAGTATAATCACCCTAGATCATTCAACTGTCAACAGGAATCACCGACGCATTACCATAGCATTGACATTTACATTCTGTAATGACACTGAAGAATCAACCCAATAAAATGGAAAGAATGACAAAATATTCTCTTGTCCTAATACTTTTCCACAGTACTGTATCTGAGTAAAGAAATATTTTACTTTAGTCATCAAATGTTAAACTACAGTAATATTCCACACCACAAACTACCACACTATTAGTTACGGTTAATTAATTTATAATCACAAGAAACCCACTTGAAGTAAAAAGGTATTCTCAAGATGGCTGGTATGGGTATTAAAACTTTAATTAAAATAAAAGTACAGAACAACGTTTCAACCTTCTTAGGTCATCTTCATGTTAACAAATAGAATTTTCTATTGAACCTTGCTAGGCACATCTTAAGGACAAGAGTGTAAACAGGTATGAGATTGCAGGGGCATTAAAGTTAGATTATTAATTAATATAGGTATAAAGGTGTTACTTTATATCGGTTCAATTTTGGCTTGAGTTGTTGTAAAAGTATGGCTTCTTTGATTTTGCCTTGTTTGTACCCATTTCCCAAATTACTATGTCAGTGTTTTCCATAGTTATATTGCACTTGTTAGATTTGCAGTTAAAAAATGTGCAAAGGTGTTTTGTTTTTGTTCTTTGAAACTAGTTTCCATTTTACAACCTGTTTCTTCGATATAGACTTTGTGGCAGTTGTTGCATTGTATTTTATAAATGATTTGGTGATATGTTTGTCAGTGTAATTTTTACATACTATGGGTTTTAGTTTTGAACCTGGTTTTAAAATAAATTTAGTGATTACTTTTTTTTTGTAAGTTTTTTTAAATACTGGTTATTTTTTCAGTAATATTTAGAATATATGCTATGCAGCAGTAAGGTTTCATAGTTTGTTGTTTCTTTGAATTTATTATTGTTTGTTACTGGCTTGTTTGATCTTGGCAAGTGTATAGTTTTTCGTGTTATGGTTAAGCTACTGCCATCTGTTGGTATGTTTTTACAGTAACATTGCAATCAGAACTGTTACACTGTTTCTGCATTACTGCTTGAAAATAATTGTGGTGTTCATTTTCATTATTCTCATTTTATTGTTCTAAACATGTTTCTGGGGTATAATTAAAAAGTTTTCAACAAATTAATTTGTTTAAAAAATCACATTAAGCTATTTATAATAATAACTTATATGCTACTACCTACTCTCTGAACACAACAAAAAAAATGGTGACATTTGAGTCACAATGGTGACTCAATCCATCAAGATCACCCTTGAAAAGTCTTTAAACAAAGATAGAACCTTTCTTTCCATACATATCTATTCAACAAAATCTTAAAATAATTCAACTAAAAGCACAATATACATCATTAAGTAAACCATTCCATGAGTTTACATGTAACAAAAAAACATGTTCGACTAACTACAAGTATATATATATATATATATATATAGACGCTTCCAAAACTTGTCATCTCCAACATTCAAGTTTGTATTTATAGCCTATTCATTTTGCCACTTAAGCAAACAATTCATACAGAAACTATATAACCCCTTAAAACAGTATTTTGAAACTTTAAATAATATCCCCTTAATTCAACAAAGTTTTTCTTTCACCCCTTCATATTAAAATAATTTTCCAAAGAAATAACAGCAAAATAAACAATAAAGATTTTCTGCAACCTATTTTTAATGTTTTTTTTAATGATAAAATCCCTGTAAGAAGTGAGGAAATACAAGAGTAAAAAAAAAAATCTCTGTGAGCAAAGTGATAGCTTTGTTAGGTTACTGTTATCTCCAACTCTTCTGTTTATTTTGGTATCATTTCTAGGTTTTCCTGCCAAAAGATAGCATCATTGCCAAGCACCAGTACATACCCCCAATGGTGGTTACTCCCCACAATTATTAAAACACTGTCTTAAAATGTTTGAATTATTTAAATCAAGTCCTCTCTAATTCTTCTGCAATCCAAACAAACATTTTGATATAAACTATGGACAAAAATTGTGTATACCAATAAAAATATTCATAATCAAATTCAGTAATAATAATATGAGTGAAATGAACAGAGAATTACAAATGAGTCAATAATAAGTACTTGTTCTTTAAAGTTAGTTCAATACAACAGGACAAAAAATGTATAGTGTATGAATAAACATGTACATTTTATACAAAAGCATTACCTTTATAATTATGTCCATGGCCATTTGGATTATTGCACTTTCCATACGTTTTTAAGTTTTCTTCATCAGATAAATGCTTACTATCAAAACAATTAAAATTTGAAAATTATTTTGAATTTCCAGTCCTAATGTATGACAGCACTGTAAAGTACCTGCAAATATATCTTTCACAAGAAATAAACAACATATAATTGTTTGTTTTTTAATAATATTAGTACTACATTAAATTACACACACACACACACACACACACACAAACACACACAGTGTTAACAGAAAAATACCGCATTTGAATAGTATTCGCACAGCAAGGAGTAAAATTACATAAGCTACACTTAAATATGTCTGAATCAGTATGAATACAACTTTTTAAAATTAGTTTTTACTTGAGAGCTAACGAACAGTTTTATACAGTACAAATATTGGACCAACTCCTTCGACCAAACAACTGGTTGCTATATTTATTAAGAAAATTTTATTTGTTTCACAAGACACTATAGTTCAACTAAATACAGAAATATAAAATTTTGGTAAAATCCAAACCAATTATAAATTAAATAGGATTAAATAGAAATACTTTAATAGATAAATACTCATGCCTTTGTTTGAGCTAAATAAATAACAAATAAAGGATTAGTAAATAAGTTACTTAAATTTACAGATGATACTAAAGGTTTTGAGTTTTGCTAGCTGTGAAGAAGATGCTGATGATTTGCAAAAGGATTCAGATCATTTATTGAAGTCAGCAAATAAATAGCAGATGGGTTTTATTTATAATAAATACAAGATAGTGCATGTGTGTTATAATTTGATTTGAAATGCAAGTATAATTTAAATGAGAATAACATTAACAGGTGTCATAAAAGAAAAGAATCTTGGTGTAATGGTTGAGCAGTCTCTTAAGCTATTTTCATTTTTATCTACAGAAATATTGACTACAAGTCCAAAGGAATTATAATTTCATTATACAGGTTAATGGTTAAGCCAGACTTTGAATGTTGTGTTCAGTCACGGGATCCTTACCTTAGAAAAGACTGAAATGTTGAAAAATGCCCGAGATGAAGGGGTTCTCATATCAGGCTGAAATCTCTCAAATTATTTTCTCTTCAAAAAATAAAAGCTCGGGGGATTTGACTGAGGTGTTTAATATTGTAAAGGGAATTCATAATATTGATGCATCATTTTTTTGTACTTAACTGTGAAAATAGTAGGACTAGGGAACATAAATATAAATTTTGGCAGGGTAGGAGTCATCTTTAGCTATGACAGTTTCATTTTTCTAACAGGATGTTTGGTCATCGGATGTTATAGAGGCAGTAGCTCTAAATGAATTTAAGAAAAATATTGATATGTATATAAATGATAATAGCTGGCTTTAGATCTTTAATTACTTTAATTTAGTTTGGAGGATGAAACAACCAAAATGGATCTACAGGTCCCACATTGTCCCAAAATGTTATGTCATTGTAGTTGTTCCTGTGCCTAAACTGTCAGTACTTTTATAAATATAAGTACAAGTTTATATTGTCTGGACATGTCTAATACTTTTCTAAATCTCAACCTACAGTTTGCCTTGCAATATATGCAAGTTGTAACATGATAGCAGGTCTTATCTTAGCAACTGTCTTTTCCAGTTTGAGACACTGAGTTAGCTAATGAGAGATACAAAATGCATGAGGGGCAATTAGTGATAATTTCTATGTTGGCTATTTATCAGAAGTATGTTTGCAAAATTACTCTGAAGTTGTTGATCATATTAAAATGAACTCAAAACTGTGTACCATATTTATTTTGTGTTGAGTTCTACTACTCCAATGCATAAGTGTTAAGACAAAAAAAAAACTTTAGGACATTAATTACTGTTAAAGATTTACATTACACAGCTGGTGAAATTATAACACTTAATAACCAACCACACCCAATTCTTACTGATGTACACTGTTTATTTAAGGAAGAAAGTTTAGCCATAATACAAATTATCAAGAACATCTTATTTTTCTAACGAAAAACAAAAAACATCCAAAGTATAGTATAAAGATGCAAGACTGCATTTTATGGGTCAGACCTTTAACTATAATGTCATTTTTTACAACTCAGATACCTGGTCGCACTCATAAACAAAATTTTAATTAGTTTGACAACATAATGTTGCAACCCAATATTCCAAAAGGTCATAATTCTGAAGTACCTGTGTTCCAAAGGACTGATATTCTAAAAATTTAACAAAAAACTAGTAATGCACATAGGCC
Source organism: Tachypleus tridentatus (assembly GCF_004210375.1). Classification (NCBI taxonomy): domain Eukaryota; kingdom Metazoa; phylum Arthropoda; class Merostomata; order Xiphosura; family Limulidae; genus Tachypleus; species Tachypleus tridentatus. The sequence continues at coordinate 34,734,674 of NC_134837.1, read as the reverse complement.
TATGTTCATTCAGGCTGTTATATAATGTCATATTAACGACATGCACTTATAAACATTTTAAGGTATATTTGTAATAATTCCAGAGACCTATTTTATTGTTACCCCTTATGAAAGCTTTTAATCTTTTGAAAAATTGTGAAAATCCTCATAAAAATAATATCATTATACAAACAGGATGAAAATGTTGAATAGCAATAAGAAGAAAAACTTATTCAATAAGGAAAACTCCAACACTAGTGGCAGAAAGTTTTTGAAATATCAGTTTATCCACAGATTACAGAACATAAGATTTGCACTATGTAATATCTTATGTAATCATGCCTGTAAAATTAATTCCCTAACGGACAGAAAAGTTATTAACACAGCAGCAGTCTCTACCAAATCTGCAGCATTACAATACACGAGAACACCTCTTACTTTGTGGTTTTCCTCAAAAGATTAACTCAGAAAATATACAATAACACACATCACTCACACCATAAGTAATTAATATCCATGTAATTAAAAACAGTTAAAAACTTACAAGATTTCCAAAAATTATTAATAGAAAATAATTAGCTTTACCTTCGTCAACTGATGTAGAAAATATGCATGGCGCCAGTGTGTTAAACAGATTACTTAAAATCCAACTTCCAAATTAGAATAAAAATTCATTTTACATTAGTAAATAAAGTTTATTTTTATATAAACAACGGTTACCACAATTTCATCTACTACAATCAAACAAAACTAATTATATCATCTCACAAAATACACTTACCTATGCAGTCTGTGGCAAGCACTGAGCTTTTCTACTCTAGTTAAATATAAAATAGGAGCCATATTTAGTTGAGGATGAATACCATCTGATAACGTGAGAAAATACCAATTATGTTTTCGAGATAGAGATGAATAGTTTTATGTAAATTAATTGTTTACTTTATGTTACATATGTTTGGACAGAAAAAAATAAATAATAACAAAATCTTAATTCGTTGTTAAATGTTACTAGCATTCTCAAAAAACTAAATATAAGTCTAAATTAAATGTCAGTCTATTTCCACGGTTTATAACATCGAATATATAAATTGAGAGATGGAGTATCATTGAAGTTGATTAGGTCAAAAAGATGTAGAGTCAGAATTACACAAAATAGGAAATTATTTAACTCAAATTTTAGGGTAACTAGGTCTATAATTTAATTTTTCATTGAGATGTTCACTGCGAAAAAACAACAACAAAAATTTTAAATAACGAAAGATAAATGTAAATCCATCCGATTATCCATGTATGTGAAATAAATCATTCTTGACTTCTGTAATAGAGTTCGTATTGCTCATATATGTCCAATAAATTGTATCCAATTAGCTGAGACTGCAGTATCGTGGATTGCAGGAATAAGTGAGTATGGTAGAGGATGACCATTTGTTTTATACTTCTTAAAATGCAATGTTTATGGAATTATCGAGTTTTTCAGGATCTTCGCTTTGGACGTACGAGTTTTCATTTTGTTGTATATAAGATGTAAATCATTCACTGGTAATTCACTGAATTTTTTGCAAGAGCGAAGCTGTATCACTTCAGAAATGAAAATTTATACTATTTGTCAGCGAATGAGATAATTGTCAGGAACTGCCACGCCTAGTGTTCAATTCGAAATTAACAAGGATCATAAATGTAATATGCGTTTGTGTGCAAACATGGCTTGGTTTGTACCATTATATTTGTATATAAAGCTAAGTTTGCCCCTCTAAGGCAGAGTTAAAAGTATTTTAGCAACTTCTGAAAGACCTGAACAGTGGAGGATTTAAGATTGTGTAGGCCCAGAGGCTAATAATTTCTGTGGACGCTACATCCCATATAATTTTACAAAAATGAAATTATCAATGGGCCCCCATTAAGATCGTGAGCCTTAGGGCTTATACCTCTCTTCCCCTACCTAAATACGCAACTGGATATGAGCCCCTGAGCCCTATTTTGAAGCTAATAATACTAGAACAAAATCCAGTTTTACTTAACATTTTCTCTGAACCATCAAAACTATTCAACTATTATACGAAAAGCTTTGGTAGTTTTAACATGATTTTCTTTTAAGCTTGCCCCCTGCTACTACAGCGATAAATCTACGAACTAATAACACTAAAATCAGGGGTTCTATTCCCCTCGGTGGGCTCAGCAGATAGCCCGATGTGGTTTTAAGAAAGCACACACTCGTTGGAGCTTTGTCCATTCATTTTAGTATTTTAGTTTTAACATTTGAGTGAACATGAATTTTTTCTTTTAGTTTGTCCTTTGACTGTTTTAAGTGTAACTTAGTTAAAATAAACTTTAATTGTTTTGTTTTATTTAAGATGTCATTTCGACTAAACTTTATATACTGATAATGTTTATCAAACTACAGTTTGTCTAATGATTAGAAAAGGTTCTTAGCCAGAGGATCAAATTTTTCTATTACCTCTAAATTTGATATTGAAGATGATTGTTTCCTATCCTTTGAAACTTTCTTATAACAACTATTCAAATATCAAATTTGAAAAACAAATGGGTGTACAACTCTTGAACAAGTTAAAATGTGAGTCATTGATTGGGCCCTTTGGAAGTTGCAAGACTTTAGACCTAAAAAATATATATATGAAAAGTTTACACGAGATTTGAAGTCAGTAAGAAACAATCTTCCCAAATTTGGTCTGGATACAAATCAGAATCCGGATTACTTTGAAACATTTTTGACAATGAGGAAATAAGGTATTTTTGCAGTTTGGGGTTAATATCTTTGTAAAATGCGACTAAATTTGTACCAAAATTCATGGACATATTCAGATTAACACTCCTCATCACACTTCAAAAAATGATATGTGTCACTGATCATTTTGAATCTCAGGAGAATTATCTAAGTTTTGAAGGTGAAATTTGATTTTATCCAGTATAAACATATGCAATCTCGAAAAGGAGAGGCAAAACAAGGTATGGAATCTCTAATTGCTCTTGTTTGTGCCTGTATCGTATTTTTTTTTTGTAAAAAAATATTTTGTACTCGAGTATCTATTGATGTCGAATCTTTATAGACCATTCAAGTTAAAGATCAGTACATAATCTAGTATCTTTTGATCCTACGGTTAGTAAGCCTAACGTGGGAAAACGTTACATCAGCATTAACTAACATCAAGCTCAAGATAGCATATACCCTCTAAATGTCAAAAAATATCGTGATTTATTGTTTTGCACGATTTGAGTCTTTAACCCCTGTCAGATATGAAAGACTGTTTATTGTAGTTTTATTAATTTATTTATTTTGTGTTTGTAGTTCATTGCGGTCGAGGCTGACAATTGTATTTGCAATTCAGTGATGTTGACGTTATGGAGATTTCTAAAAGGCCTAAGTGATAGACGTCTAAATAACTGCTACTCGGCGAGCAGAAGCAGAGTAAAAGAAAAGCCGCGTGAAGGAGAAAATGGTCAGATAAAAGTTAGAAAATGTAATGTTAACCATCGTGGGAGTGAATGCCTAAGGGTTAATATGTTAGATTGAAATTAACAGTTTGAAAGAGTTAAAGCGAATGATTTGTCTCGTCAAAGGATGTTCCAAACTAATTGAATCCGCCTATGTGGACTTTAATTAGAAATACACAGACTATACACATATGTGGCCCGGCATGGCCTAGCGCGTAAGGCGTGCGACCATGTTCGCGCCCCGTCGCGCTAAACATGGACTTTAACGTTGGAAAAGCAAACGATTATTACTGATTAGGGAATACACAGACGAAATTCAAAACAAACAATACACATATGCTATTGCAATAGAAATAGAGAAACATAGTTCAGCTTGTCAACGGAATTCTCAAGTACTTAAAATGCTCTAAGTGGACTTTTAACAAATAGAAGAGAACTGCATTATGTTTAGGATATAACTGTGATCTCCATAATGCAAAAAAAATGTTTGTTCAGACGTTTAACTTGTTTCGAATATATATTATTTTTAAAAGTGGAGTGTGCGCAGTTCATTTATTGTCGAATTTATAACCAATAAATTACATATAACTACTGCCTAGAAGAATCCTTGACCCAACATATCCATATATTTACATTACTTTATATACTAGTAAAAAGTAAGTTTCTTTAAATTCCATTACTTTCGATGTTTAGTGCAAAAAAAAAAAAAAAGTCTTGGCTAAACTAAACGCCTTTAAAAGTACGAAAAATTAAAGGTTTTTTTTATTTAAATGATTTTAAATAAATTTTTCTCGAAAACTGAAATTGAGATCATATTATGGTGGTTTTTAACTCATAACTTCAGATTTTTGTTGATGCTATAGACTTTATAATTAGCATAAATGTGCGATATTAGTGTGTCTATAGTGTGTACTAAGGTAAAATTGTTAAGAGGTTTCGTTTTAAATTACCATTAATAAGTTACTGTAGCATATCTCCTACTTAGGGAATACTAGTTAGTGCTGTAATTCGACTTCGTTTTCAGTTTTCCTCAGTTTAAACTAATTATTTACATTACATAAAAGTCTGGACTTATTTCTAGGATCATTCAGACATGTTTCTAGAAATTATCACGAATATAATAAATACATTTTCATACAAAAACACAATAAAAGATGATTTTTCTGATAAAAAAGCTAAACCTTGATAACACTATGTAAATGTATAGCTACCTTAAACTAAATTAGTTTTTCATTATCAAAGTACATACTGTTGTACCTAACGTTTTCACAAGGAAAAAATTAATATCGTGACAGAAGGTAGGAGTCGTTGGTTATTCCTAGCTTCATTTAGCTGTATGGATCACAATGTCAACCAAAGTGGAGGTTGATAATAGTTTAATTGTTTGTTTGTTTTTTGGAATTTCGCACAAAGCTACTCGAGGGCTATCCGTGCTAGCCGTCCCTAATTTTGCAGTGTAAGACTAGAGGGAAGGCAGCTAGTCATCACCACCCACCGCCAACTCTTGGGCTGCTCTTTTACCAACGAAAAGTGGGATTGACCGTCACATTATAACGCCCCCACGGCTGGGAGGGCGAGCATGTTTGGCGCAAACCCGCGACCCTCAGATTACGAAGCGCACGCCTTAACGCGCTAGGCCATGCCAGGCCTAATATAATAGTTTAAAAATCTATTAAACTATAATCACTTAACTTGTTGATATACTTTTTGTTGCAGCGTTTTAGATACGCTATACGACTGTTGCGAGTTTGAATCCAAATCCCACCAAATATGCTCGTCCTGTCAGTGGTGGGACCGTTATAATGGTACAGTCAATCTCACTATTCGTTGGTAAAAAAAGTAGCCCAATTGTTAGTGGTGATCACCAGCTGCCTTCCCTCTAGTCTTACACTGCTAAATTAGGGACAACTAGCATAAATAGCCTTCGTGTACTTTATACAAAATTCAAAAAGCAAACAAACAAAGATACTTCTTATAACAATTCTACGAATAACGAACGATTCCCAATTTCAGTTACAATTTTATTTTTGTTATTTTTCCTATTTATTTCTTCAATTTTTATACATCCATGGAATGGACAAAACACCTATAAACTTTTAGTATAACCATATACCTCACAGTTATAATATCTATAAACTTTCACTTTTGCCATATCCCTAATAGCTATAGCTTTTACATGAATTAAAACCACAATCACAAATTTTAAAAACGTAATTCTTGTATACAAATAATTGTATACAACTAGCAAAGTAGGGATTAAATGTTATAAATTTGTTATTGTGATTTTAATTTTTATTTCGTTACTTTTTTAGCCGGATTCCTACATCATTTTTAAATTCATAATTTTTAATATTCTTGTTTGAGTACTTTTTATTCCTATACAAAGAACATACCTTACCTTTAGAAATTACTACGTCTATCCATCTGGCCCCCAGTGGCTCAGCGGCATGTCTGCAGACTTACAACGTTACAAACCGAGTTTCGATACCCGTGGTGGGCAGAGGCCATTGAGTAGATTTGTGCTTAATTCAAAACAACAACTATCCATCTATATGTAGTGTCATCTGTTGAGTAAAATTGAGCTTAAAAGATATTTAAGAACGTGCATGATACGTTTGCCATATACAGATATTAATTTTTTTTTTAACGTTACACATTTATTTCGATATCAAAAGCGAATATCCGCAGACCAGTGATGTAAGCTGTAAAAATCATGTAACGATAGTCCGAGATGTCTAGGATCTAGTCTTGTTGACGCGATCAGGTAGTTATTAATTTTTGGCTTGATTTGTTTTGAATTTCGCGCAAAGTTACTCGAGGGCTATCTGTGCTAGCCGTTCCTAATTTAGCAGTGTAAAACTAGAGGGAAGGCAGCTAGTCATCACCACTCACCGCCAACTCTTTTACCAACGAATAGTAGGATTGACCGTCACATATGATGCTCACACAGCTGAAAGGACGATCAAGTTTGGTGTGATAGTGATTCGAATCCGCGACTCTCAGATTACGAGTAGAGTGCCTCAAACATCTGGCCATGCCGAGCCTTCATCTTTCGGTGCTTGAATTATATGGAAACTTTGCCAATCCCGGCTCCCCGCTAGTACAACGGTAAGTCTACGGATTTACAACGCTTAAATTAAAAGGTTCGATTCCCCTTGGTGGGCTCAACAGTTAACCTGATGTGGCTTTGCTCTTAGAAAAAACACATTGCCAAGCCCGACTGTTAAGTATGGTGTTTGTTATCCAAAAGAAACTACTGTCAAAGTTTGATTTTTCATCACCAGATGTTTCTGCTACTGACCTGAAGTTCACTTTCTGCACAGGTAAAACCAGTTGATAATTGCCACACCAGACCCAAGCTCTTCAAGCTGGATTTGTTTGTTTTAAATTTCGCTCAAAGCTCCACAAGAGCTATCTGCACAAGCCGTCCCTACTTTAGCAGTGTAAGACTAGAGAAAAGGAACTAGCTCTCACCACCCACCGTCATCTCTTGGGCTACTCCGTTTCTCCAATGAATAGTGAAATTGACCGTCATTATAACGCCCCCACGGCTGTTTTGTAACAGAGATTCGAACCCGTAACCCCCAGATTTTGAGCCGAGCACCCAAACCATGCTGGGCCCCTTTAGGTTGAAAGTCTGATAAAAGAAAACTATCTTTGTTTAATGCTCATGAGAAGTACATAATCGGAAACATGCCTAAACATTTGATTAACAGTTTTCCAGAATAAACGTTATGTATTGTTACAAGTATATACCATATGGTGCCAAGTCTACGGTTCTCCAAACAATTCACAATAATGTTAGGTATGAACTGATAACTTGACAAAGTTGATGGCTATATTCAACTGGGTCTTTGCTAATCAAAACCAATTTGTGCTGCAGCAGTCATTGTTCATTACAGCCTTACAGTATTTTTGTGGTGATAGCTTGAAAGGTGTGTGCATCCAATGGTTTTTCCAGACAACAGGTTATGAGAACACTTACAAGAGCGATTAGCTGTGACACAACTTAAGTATGGATAATTTCTCCATGCTCATAGAACCATTGGAAGTAAAGCTCAAACTTTGTTGGTGTTAGCATCATATGACCCGAGCCACAAAAACCACGCTGACCTGTTGGGTACCATGATGCCTTCCAAAAACTTTGGTGTTTTGCAGACTTTTACAGGCTCTATGGGCTGTTTTAAAGCTGGGTATGCAGTCACATCTACTGGTACCATTCTTTTTCCAGTGTGTGGCCTGATGCGACCAACTCAAACCATGTCAACACTGAAATTTCTTCTGTGAGAAAGTAGGTTCCCCTCAGTCCTAAATGGATTCAGTTATTAACCACACAATAAACTTGTTGATGAGCCCCTCCAATATAATATTTTTAAATATGGATCTTTGCCTTTGAAATCAGCAATCTCTATTGCCCATAAAGTCAAATCTTTAGTACATCTTGATTTCAGTCATTAATCTTTTTGTCCAAGCTTTCCACAAGTCAAGCACTGAACCTTCTAAGCCCAGTAAAAAGCATTACACATGCAACCAAATTCATCCCTCCCAAACAAAGATTACTTGAAACACTTGATGAAATAATCCAGGTTCTCCTTTGCTGTTCCCTTGAGCAGTTGTAGTTTTTAGCTGTTTCATCTTATCACCAGTTGTTGTTTACATGTTATCAATTAATTTACTTAAATCTGGCCTAGGCATACTAGAAATCTCATCTTACACTTACAATTAAAGTCCAGAAAAGCATGCATTTATTATTACCATCATAATGATGCAATGTGTCACACAACACTTCATCATGACATCCAACATTGTCCTTTCCATCTAAACACAGTTTAGGGAATCATAATTACACTTTTCTAGATCTTAACTCCTAATCTGACTGAATCATAATAAAATGCTATGTGCTCAGCCTGAAGATATTACAATAAAATATCAGATTTTCTACCTCATCATTTTTCTTGATTACTTGCCTTCATACAGTGCCTTATGATTTTAGGGCTTAGTCACTACCACAACTTGGACCTTTAAATTTCATAGCTACTGTATTATTGAGTTATGGGATATTCAGGATAATTACTGTCACATGACACTTCATTACTTCCTGTAGAAGGGACCTAACCATTTAATGTTGCTTTAAATTGTACATCAAGGTTTCCATCAACCCCTTGGTCCCAAACATAATTTTACTCTTACCATGTCTGGCAAAGGTAGGTAGGTATTCAATGTTTATTGACACAAAGCTACAAGGCTATCTGTGCCAGATAGCAAAAGTGGGTCTGGCAAAGTTCTTGGTTTAGAAGAATACTCTGGCTAGGTATTGCTGTATTTTCAGATTGAGTCTTGTTTACCACCATATAATCTTCTTCTTTAAAGAAAGTTCCATGTTGTCAGAAAAAGTAACTGCCATGACAAAGCAAGTTAAAAATGTTGCTGAACCAGTAAGTGGGACAATATTAAAGAAATAATAAAAAGATACACTCAAAATAAAATTGGCAGTAACAAACCTATGATGCCAAAATATTTTACTCTCTTAAGTAGTCTATGGTATTCAGGTACACTACTGCCAACAGAAAAGACCAAAAGTATTTGCAAAATGCATGTTACAAACTGTTAAGCAAAATATAAATCTTGGAGAGCTAGCAAAGAAAAACAAGTATACACAAGTTAAACTAATTATTCACAACACAGAGTTAATGTTACCAAACTGACCAGCTTCCAGTCTGTAAGGTTACTGGGATTAAGGGCACAAACAAAGGTCACAAGCCAAGAAACATAATTATTTGAATATTCCACATTTATACTCCTGCCAAGCTACAATGCAATATTTATCAAGTATTCAGGTGACATACTTCAACAAAGTGTTAACACATCTTAAGTAATCTCAAGCCAGTTTGCATATAACTTGTTTTAATAAACCACCTACCAAGATGGATGCAATTAACAACACGGAAGTTTCAAAATGTTATCTAAACACACACCCAAATAACAATTTATTTTGTGCTAATTATGAAATGGTGGCATTACTAGCTGTATCAGATATAACAGGCACTAAAAAAGCAAGAATGTTTGTGAACCTAGACACTTCTAGTAAGTAGGCAACTGTATTATTACAAATGAAGGAATCTTGGTGTAATAATCAATATCTCTAAAAGCCATCCAAACAGTGTGCTGTTGCAAATAGAATTTTAGGTTGTATCTACAGAAATACTGAATAAAGGTCTAAAGAGGTTATAATTTCATTGTAAAGATCATTTATTAGGCAAAATTTGGAAATACTGCATTAAGTTTTGGGCTCTTGACCTTAGGAAAGACAATGAATTGTTGGAAAGGGTGTCTGGGATTGAGGGGTTGACAGACAAGAGAGTGAAATCTCTCAGCTTGTTTTCTCTTGAAACAGGATATGGGGGGAGGGTCTAATTGAGGTGTTTAAGATTATAAAAATAATTTACAGTGTTTATGCACCATCTTTTCATATTTAATAGTTAGAATAGTAGGACTAGGAGACAAATTTCTGCATGGTAAGTCATCTTCAGCAAAGGTATTTTCACTTTTTTAACAGGGTGGGGGCCTCTGGGCATTGTAGGTGCAGTAAATTTAAGTTCATTTAATAAAAACTTGATAACTACATGTAAAGGGCTAAGTTTTTTATTTATTGTTTTTAATTATTATAATTTAATTTAGAGGATGGAACATTGGTCCCATGTTGTTTCAAAACATTGTGCTGTGCCAAATGAGTTTTAAACAATGAATTCACTTTCACTATTTGTAAACATGTTACTATGGAAAGATAATACTGGTACAGTGGAGAAACAATAAGAACAGAGACAACTTTTCATATTAAAATCCTTTAGCTCAGTGTTTAGATACAAGAAAAGGCCTAAAAACAAAGTTCAGAGAAATCTTGAACTTGAAAATTATCATATCCTTTTATATAACTTTGGTTTGGCTTCCCTTGCCACGCTGTGTGCACTTTTCTCTCTCTTTACCAATGAAAGTGCATCAGTATCCTAGGACTACAAAAACAGATTTCTGAAATATAACTTAATAAAACTTGGACCTTTTTATTATTAATCTCTAGATCACATAAGTAGCTACAAGTAACTTAAGTATTTAAAAATTTTAGGAACTGAGATTTGGTTAAGAGGTGAAAAGGTTAGAAATGGTCTAAGCTGTCAGTTTCTTTTATGCTTTATCAGGTTTATGGATTTTAAGAGGAACATTTAATTTGGATTGGTTATTTTCTCCGAGTAGAAAAGTGATTTTAATAAGTCAAATGGTACACTTTTACACTATTTCTTGTAGTGAAATGAAAAGGTTAGAAACTAATACTTCAACATTACAGATAAAACGTTTACTTGATGATGTAGTTTAAGAAATCACTTTGTTTTTTTATTAGATTTACGAATGTTAATGATATAGTAGATTTGAGTTAGATGTTTTTCTTTAAACAAAGGGGTGACTTCAGTAAAACAAATGGTATACTTTCACACTGCTCCTTATATCCATAAAATATTTTTAAAATATTACTGTTCTGCATTTACTTGGGTCTATTGTGACATTTCTTCAATATTTTCTAAAATAAAAATATTTCTTACATAAATAATCAAACAATAGTCCAAATGCCTTAAATGTTTACATAAAAACTACGGAAGTATTTAGTGAAAAATGTTTAATAATTATATGGAACTGCAAATTTCTTTCAGACGTACATGAAGTAATGAAACTTGTACAGTAGTCACTGAATAGTATATTGTAAAGAAACTTCATATGTTGGATACACATTTGTAACTATAAAATTCAATTGTTTACAAATACAGTACTCTAAGTATGTTCAAAATACACCTTAGCTCATTCACATAATAATCCCTGCATATCTAAATCCTATTTGTTATATCAGTATACTAGTTTTTTTTTCCCATTTTTAACACATTTCAAGATCCAAGTGCACCAAAATAAAACCAACTGAGAAATACCAGTTTTGCACAAATTTAATATTTCTTCAAATTTCATTCTCAGCCATAAAGCCAGAATATTATTAAAATGTAAGAAATCTTAGCACACGTATTACATCAACATTTTTTTTAATATTCTAAAAAGGACTGAATTTCCTTTAATACTGTACAAAACTATAAAATGAAACATCTTTAAATGCACTTAATCTAGAGGTATGAACTTTTCAAGACCAAACCATAATGGAGTTAGTCTCACATAAGATACTAATGCAAATTTTTGGGTATGCTATGAAAGATCTTCTGTTGTATGCAAATCTAAGTTTAGTGTCAAAAGTTTCAATATTTAATTTCAAAGTCACATTCCAAACCCACCATGCTAAAAAATGTTACATACAGTCATCTTATGCCTTTAGAAAACTAACAAAAATAAAACAACAAAAACAGTTCATATAATCAGGTTATAACTAAGATAAACTAATAGATTTTTGCATCTGTGCTGAAGTGTCCATTTTCAAAACTTCTCTAATAGCCATTGTTGCATATGAGGAGGACGGGAGAGAAAACTCTAGTTTTAAAGCTCTTAACTCCCCACTTGTCAATACAGATGGTAACTGCACACCCTGAACAACATCCAGATCACTGAGAACTAATGGTTCTTTGATATCATCATATCTTAACATAGTCCAAGACATCAACTGAGGGCGAACAAGCAAGTGACGATAGGATCCACCTAAAGAGTAGCTTTTAACCCTAGACTGGAAACTAGTTAGCGTAAGATTGTCCTTTTCTAACAACTCCTTGTACCACTCTATTACTTCATTCTGTGGATAAACAACATTGTACCCAGGCAGTGGTAAAACTATATCATAAATGCTGACTCCTCTGGACAGGTCTGCTTCAGTGACTACAGAAGGTGAGCACTTGGATACATCATCCTTACAAATATCTTTCTCTGGGTCATTTCCAGGTAAAACTAGATCTCCTACAATGGGTACCAATCCAAACTGTTTGATTCTTTGAGTGACTACTTTGTTCCAAATAAAACTCTGGTAACTATGGATATACATTAAACGAGTATTACGTGGTATAAAATTTAAAGCATTCACAAGATCATTGGGTCCATGTGCAACCAGTCCTTGAAGTAAATGTCCCTCAATTGTACTTTTACGTTGCAGCTGTCGAAGAGCTTTTGAAGCATCACGTGTCTCCCACCACAATTTTCGACAAGCAGCTAAATTTGCATCTTCAACTCCACGTGGTTTAAGAATTAATTCAATAGCTCCCTTATAGTCACCCTGTACGAGAGCTCTACCTATGTCTTGTGTGGGTACAGTTGTTGTTCCAAATCTCTGCATTCCATAGTAATTCACAAATCCTTTAGAATGCAAGGATTCGACAGCCTGTTCTACTTCAGTATCAGAACCAGTAATATTTCTTATTATTATTACAAAATTATTTCCAGACAAATCTCCCAATTTAATAGGTTTTTGCTTGTACTGAATATTTCCTATGGTTATACCTCTTAGTCTTCCATTCAGATTTAGTAACCTTTCTCCTGAGACTCTATAAACTGACACCTGCTGGCTAGTTTTACCACGTTTATCTTTTGTACCTGCATAGCTAAAAGCAGAAGTTTTCATTTTTAACATAGCAGCCACATTGTTAATAGCATCCATTGTATCCCGATTTTCTTTATATAAAACAAAATTGGTATAATCACCTCTTCCGGGTGGCCAATAATTTCGATTTCCTCTTTTATTCTTTGAGGATCGGCACACTGAAATAACCTTTTCTTCACCTCTGTCTTCAGTTTGACTGCTCAATCCAGTATACGTTTTTCTTATGTATTCATGTATCTTTCTTCTTTCATCTTTGTTAAAATTGGTCACATTAATTTCAAAACAATCATCTTCTTCAGTGCTACTTTCCAAAGCATGGAGCTTACCTTCTTCTACATCTGTAATAGATTCTGGAATGGATAAACCTGTTTCAGAAATACTAAAATCTACTGGCAACTCCAACTGAGAAAGTTTTACAATAGTTCCGGAAGTTGTTTTTTCATTCACCAAGAAATCTGAGTATCGTTGTTTAATTATTCCAAAAAAACCTGGTTTATCACTAACAAATTCTTCAATTCCAACATCTTTTTCTGTTTGTAGTTCGCCAATATCACTGTTTTCTGTAATGCCTTCAGTTAACGAGATACCGATATCTTCTTCGCCTGTATTTTCCACTGTAGCTAAGTCTCCTTCAGCTTCAGAGTTCTTACGAACATGGCCGGACGTTATCCTTCTAGAACTAGGAGCACAGCTATCTACTTTAACTTTTTTAAACACAGGTTCATCTTCCTCATCTTCTAAAGTAGCTTCTTTTACCGGTGGCGTGATGTTTGCTGAAAAAGTTGCAGCTGCCATGACAAAAATAAATCTCAATGCGCATTTATTGTATTAAAATAAAGATATAAAGGCGTCACTAAAAACTCATCCTAAATAGATTTACGTATTTCCACGAGGTTTCATAAACATCACATTCACTTGTTCACAGTGATAGGTAAATCGGCTGTACGCCATTTTACAGTATTATTACCTTCTAGCCTAAAGTTACCAAAATTATTTAGAAAAATCTTTGTTACATTTAAAGTATAAATATATAAATTAATTACAACAATATACAAACTTCTCGTGAAACAGACACTTTCGTCAATAAGGTGTAACATTCATAAAACGTTTATATCCTGCCCTATTTTGTGATAATTCTACTGCGTCACGAAATTCAATGCTGAGAAGAGTAATAGCCACCTAGTGGTAAGTTTCATTGAATATTTTCATATATCCATTACAAAATAATAAGAAACACGACAGACTTTAACAGGCGCAGATAGCCTAGTTGCTTTGCGCCCTAAATCACCACTCCAAACCAACAATTTTAACAACATGCTATATATATATATATAAATATAATAAGAACTACGACAGAATTTAACAAAATTCAACCCTTTCAATGTTCATGAATCAACTACAAATATTTATCCCTAAAATTCATAGTCGTTTTTTAACGAATAAATTTAAGTGTTTAGTTCAACCAATATCGAATGAAATTAACGTTTTAAAGAGAGCTTTGTTTTTATTATTTTTTGAGAAAAAACTCTAAATGCTCAAAATAACAGAAAAATAATTATATGTTCTGTTAAGCATTTGAAATTATGTGTTCTTAAAACAGCTGGTATGGGTATTAAAACTTTAAATAAAATAAAGCGCAGAACAACGTACTTTATTTCAATTAAAGTTTCAATACCTTTACCAGCCGTCTTGTATGTGTGTTCTCACAGCAAAGCCACATCGGGCTATCTGCTGAGTCTATCGAGTGGAATCAAACTGCTGATTTTAGTGTTCTAATCCGTATATTTAACGCTGTATGGCCTGGCATGGCCTAGCGCGTTAAGGCGTGCGCTTCGTAATCTGAGGGTCGCGGGTTCGCATTCCTATCGCGCCAAACATGCTCGCTCTCCCAGCCGTGGGGGCGTTATAACGTGACGGTCAATCCCACTTTTCGTTGGTAAAAGAGTAGCCCAAGAGTTGGCGGTGGGTGGTGATGACTAGCTGCCTTCCCTCTAGTCTTACACTGCTAAATTAGGGACGGCTAGCACAGATAGCCCTCGAGTAGCTTTGTGCGAAATTCCAAAACAAACAAACAAACAAAAGCTTTGTGCGAAATTCCAAAAAAACAAACAAACAAATAACGCTGTACCAGCAGGGGACCCAACAGTCTTGAGAATAAATTTTCACTTCAAGCGGGTTTCTAGTCATCACGAATTTATCTTTAAAATATATAATAAAAGTAATTGGACAGCACTAAAACAAATGTGTAATAAGAAATATTAAGAATAAAACAAAATTAATTTAACATTATTCCATTGAAAAGTCATAAGAGCTTTGACAATTACCATCTTACAAATACCAGAGAGTTTAACAAAGATTCAGTACAGGTTATATTTTATTTACTTATTTTCTTATTTGATAGCACTAGATTTATAGAGTGGATTTTAAATTTAATGGTTTCTGAACCGTTATAAAGGTATTATTGTATGAAGAGAGTTTTATAAAATATACGATTTAAAACGGAATTTCAAAATTATTTAGCAGCAGATGTTCAGTAAGGATCTTGACGAGATAAACAATGTTGTGTCTCTATCACCCAAGTTATCCTGATTTCTTCTAGTTGAGCTCTGGCGAACAATTTGATGTCCATCTACATTGAGATTTGTTCCTGGTTTCTTCTCATTGTATCTTGCCTCATAACTTAGTTAGAAAGTTTTTCTCTTCCTTTCTATAACTTGCATCCTGGAGTTTTTTGTTTCTTTTTTCTCAAAATTTCAGTCATTCTCCGTGACTACTCACTTTTCTATTTGGAAATTTTTGGTTTTGCCATTTTCGATGTTTCTGATAACTTTGTACTGATATCGGAATTTTAAAAAATACTTGTGTAACCTACGAAGGTCGAGTTATTTACAAAATTTCTGCAAGTTTAAAGGCGACGAACTTCGCATGAAAGATTTGTAATTTCTTCAGTCACAGAACAATTCAATCAATATCGTACACATGAACTCTCCAACAGAAAAGTCACTTTTCTTCTGAAATATTACGACAATTCTCCACCAGAAAGACTCATTTTTAAAATCTGCATTAAACTCACTTTACTAAGATTTTAAACATTTTATTAGAAAATTAATTTCTTCAATAATGATAAATGTACAAACTCAATTTGTATTATTGAAAAGAAAAAGAAGTACTAGTTCTCCATTAAGGAAGTGATTTAGTATAAGATGTTATAAAATAAGGTCCTTTTAACTGTATTAGGAAATTCCGCTTATGTTGTTAAAATATCTGCAAAGTTTCATCCAAATCAGACTTAAGCTGTGAAAGAAATTTTGCAAACACATAGATATTAGTTTCATATATATATATATATATATACACTGCTGGCCAAAATCTTAAGACAAATGAACATAAAGAAAAAATATGCATTTTTCGTTGTTAGACTCAACCACTTATTTGAGTAGAGCTTCGAAAGATGAAAATAAGGGAAGGGAAAATAAAAAAAAAAAACTTTTTTAGCATTTAATAGGGAAAATGTGAACACTATGAAATTAGCCTAAATACTAGCTGGTCGAAATTTTAATACCATATTGACACGAAGCGTTAATCGGTAGACACGTAACGACATTTAGTTATTTGTGTTCAAGCTTTAGCGTTGTCAACATCTACCACTGACATCTCCTGTGTTACATTGTGTAAAAACATGGCAAAGGCTAAAAAGTTTGAATATGGCAGAATTGTCGAGCTGAAAAGCAAGGTTTCTCTCAACGTGCCATCGCTGGTGAGATTGGGCGTAGTAAAACTGCTGTTGCAAATTTCTTAAAAGACCCTTGAAGACCCTTCTAAGGGATACGGAACGTGAATTTCAAGTGGTCGACCGAAGAAAATTTCGCCGGCGTTAGTCAGAATGATTCGACGGGTTGTCTGGCAAGACACCAGCCGATCGTCGAACCAGATTAAGGCCCTTACGGACGTAGAATGCAGTTCAAGAACAATAAGACGGCGTCTACGAGAGAAAGGCTTTAAAAACCATAAACGCCTTTAAAGGCCACGCCTCCTTCCACACCACGAAAGAGCGCGGTTAAACTTTGCTGAGAAGCACCAAACATGGGATGTAGAAAGGTGGAAGAAGGTTTTGTTCTCTGATGAGAAAAAATTTAACCTGGATGGTCCAGATGGCTTCCAATATTACTGGCACGGTGAGGATATTCCATTGAAGACATTTTCTACACGACACAGTGGAAGAGGTTCCATTATGATCTGGGGTGCTTTCTCCTTTCATAGTACAATGGAACTTTAGGTTATACAGGGGCGTCAAACAACAGCTGGCTACATTGGCATGTTGGAGAGAGCATCCTTATTGACTGAAACCCCTCGCTAAAAAAATAACGTGATTCTTGTGGACCATCCAACGTGTTCGCCCGAACTGAACTCCATTAAAAATGTTTGGGTGTGGATGGCAAGAGAAGTCTATTGAAATTCCAAACAGTGCATGATTTTCGTGAAACCATATTCCCTACTTGGAATAACATTCCAGCCAGCCTTCTGCAAACGCTTATAACTAGTATTTCGGCTAATTTCATAGTGTTCATATTTTCCCTATTAAATACTAGAAAAGTTTTTTATATTTATTTTCCCTTTTCTTATTTTCATCTTTTGAAGCTCCACTCAAATAAGTGGTTGAGTCTAACAACGCAAAATGCATATTTTTTATGTTCATTGACCTCAAGATTTTAGCCAGCAATGTATATATATGTATGTAGTAGGATAAGTCATTGCACAGTTTATACGTCAAACTTCATTTTTAGTTTGTAACGAAATTGGTATTATATATAGTTATTTTAATATCGATGTTTCTATAGTTAAATATATACTTAGAAATGCATGTGACGTTTTCTGTTGAATGAGTATTGCGAAATTCCTGTCTATTCAATAAATGTGTGCAAGATTCTCGAGTGTAAGAATCAACAATGTATTAAGTTATCCAGAAATAAATGTTGTTTTTGTACTGAGAAGTCTGGAAAAGTATAAACCAGTGTTGTAAAACAAGCTTTAATTAAGGTAAGCACCATTTGCTTCAACGCACTTTTACCGACGTGTAATGATATTGTTTATGCTGTAGAAATAAAAGATTATCTGATCAATGAACTCCCTGAAAGCTTTTTCTTCAGCTGCCTGATTTTGAAAGCGTTTACTGTTAAAAAAAGTTGTCAAAGTGCTTGAAAAAATGAAAATCTGTAGGGGAAATGTCTAGAAAATAAGGTGAATGAGACAGAACCTCTATTCCCAATTCGTTTAATTTTTGGAGCGTCATCCTTGACAGGTCTCATAACGCTGATTTTCCTAATCTTCAGTCAGCTCATGAGGAACCTACTTACCAAACGTTTTCGTCTTTCCAATCGCACTCAGGTGGTTGGCAATGCTTAATTTGCTTGTGTCTATCTTTTTTGCGAGCTCACGTACTGTTGTGCGAGTGGAAGTCTTAACTACTTCCTTTAATATGTTTTCATTTAAAGATGGTTTCCTTCCATGACCATAGTGTCTTCAAGACTTTCATCTCCATGTCGAAACCTTTGGAACCAACGCTGAACAGTACGTTAAGTAACAGATCCATGGCCGAATACCTGGTTGATGTCTTGTGTAGTTTCGGTAGCTTTTCGTCCAAGTTTGAAGTCGTAGAGGAAAATCATACAAACGTTGTTCTTGTCCATGCTGCCTTGGGGGTTGCGAAATTTACTCTGAGTAGAATTGAAACAGCAGATAATTAAGACACATTATAAGTGACAAACGTTGGATTAAAGCAACAAACCAACGATAAGTTGCTCAATATTCAGTTTCTAAATGTCATCGTGAGAATTCCGACATTTATTTCTGGACAACCTAATATTATGTGTGTATGTAAATACTAGTGATTACCAATACTGTTGCCAACAGAAATTTCGAGAACTTCGCCTAACGATTATAGACGATAATCATCGTAACAGGTAGAGACAGTATATATTGTTGGTTTGCTATAGTTAGTGTACTATAAACATCGGAAGCAATAACTGTGGTAAACGCTCATTAATCGGGAAAATACAAATACTTGACCAGGAACGTTTATAGATTTCGAATATTACAAAACGTTTAATTTAAGTGAATTAACTTCGAACATTAGTACTTCTACAAGGACATTAGATATATTCGTCGGTGAAAAGTCTGCTTTATTAGTAAAATAGTAAAAGTGTTAATACCCATACCAGCCTTCTTGAGATAAATTTTTACTTCTAGGTAGGTTTCTTGTGATTACGAAAAGTCAGCTTGTAAACGACGTTAAACCAGCCAAGAATATAAAACTAGCTAGCTAGCCATTAAGTGAAGTGTAACAATATTAACTCAGAGTTAGTTTGCTTATCGTCAATCGTCGATAAAATATTCAGTGCGAGACCAGATAGAAGACTCAATATTGTTTGCAAGTTTGTAAAACTTTTCTATATAAGTTATCATTTGTAGTAACCATTATCATAAATTGTATTATTCTTGGTATGCTAAAATATATTTGTGTTAAGAAAGAAAATTCTGTGTATCAATCTTGTTGGCAAATATCATAAATTTTATACAAATTAACATTCAATTAACTTCCAAATTTAAAATTAAAGTTTCAGGCTATTTGAAATTGTATTACATAGCATAATAAATTGGAGACTAGTCTGGGACAAATTATAATACGTAATATAATAAATATGTAGCTCATTCGGGATAAATTATATGTAACATAATAAATTGGGAGCTCATCAGAAATAAAATTCGATCTAAATTAGAATTCAAATGTTAATTTAATTTATATTTATCAGTGCCACTAAGATTTGATGATGTCTGCTTTTCATGATTTTTTCTTAAATCATCCTCTTTTGAGAATATAACAAAAGTAAATTGCTTAAAATTGCCAAAATTTTAGAATTAGAAGTTAAGGAATGAGAAAAAATGACCTGAAATTATATTACTGAAATACTAATCGATGATGATTTGTTGTGTGAGGAAGCTTTTGGGAAATACTCTAATCTCTCCACTAGCCAATTAGAGTTGAGTGATAAAGGTAAATTAGAGATCCTGCTAAAACTCAAACAAATTTGAATTGAACAAACTCGTATAAAAGCTTATGTAGAAAATAAACATCTCGAGAAAGAACAAGCTTGTATCGAAGCCAAAAAGAAAAGAAACAAGCTCGTATCGAAGCTAAAAGAGAAAGTAAAAGTCCCGAGGCCAAACAAGGCCATATCGAAGCCGAAAGAGACAAAGAACAATCTATGTCGAAGCACAAAATGAAATTAAGCTAAAAAATGTAAATTAGATTCAACTTCAATCTACCAAGGCAAAATAACAATTTTTAAATCAATCGATATATTAAAGTATTACTATTTAATGAAAATGAAGTTGATAAATATTTCAAACAGTTTGAGAATGGTACCCAAACCATGAAATGGCCAACCAAAAATGGTTATTATTATTACAATGTGTCTTAACTGATAAAGCAAAGAAGCTTACGCTGCTTCTAGAAGATTCTACAGATTGTGTTGAGGTTAAAGCAACTATTCTAAAACCATATGTGTTAGTACCAGAGGCTTACCGCCAAAGGTTTCGAGGTTATTGCAAGCATAATAGTCTAACTTATATGGTACTCGCCCACGAGAAAGAAATGTATTTTGATTGATGATGTAATTCTATGCATATTGGCAACAGCTTTGACAAACTGAGATAATTATGTCTAATACTGCAAGTGACGACCTCAAAACTTACTTGAATTAAAAGAAAGCTGAAACACTACAAGAAGCATCTGCTATTTTTATTGATAATAACATACAAATCCACTTTTCATAAAATAAATTCCTGCCAGCTCAAAAAAAATCATGTACCTGTTCATTCCACTAAAGTTGAGGATTTTTATAAAAATGCAGCTCCTCAAGTTCAAAATATTCTGACAGGAAGGATATAACTTCATCAAAACTATCAAAGCCTGTCTGCTATTTCTGTAAAAGATAACTGGCCATGTTATGTCTAGTTGTTTGAGTTTGAAAAAGAAAAATGTGAAGGAGACAACACCCAATGCATTTGTGTCCTCATGTGGACGTATTTTCACTAGATCACCAGATGTTGATGATTTGGCTACTGATAAAAAAGTTGATGTAGTTAGGTGAGAATTTAGACCTTTTGTGTCTTTTAATTCAGTGTCTTTGACAAATTATACTTCTGATTCCATATCCACATGTAATACTGAGGTGACTCAACCATTGTTGTAAGAAGGTATATTGCTTTTAAATTCGAGCTTTGCCACTGGTGAATCTGTTATTGCTCAGTTTGTTGAGGGTGACTTTGTTAATGTTCCTCTTCATAACATTTTTTAGCATTAGACCTAGTTTCAGTACCAGTGTATCATTATTGTTGGAAAACGATTTGACTGGGGGAAAGATTGTTGCCAAATACAAAATTATTAGTGAGCCATTCACTGTTTAACCTAAGGATGATGTTATTATTGAGGAAAAGCAGAATGTGTTTCTCTCGTGTACTGTGACTCGAGCTCAGGCTAAGAAAGAAAGTCAAAAACAAATGATAGACAGCATTCTGAGAACGATATTATAGATTTGTCTCAGACATTTTTATGGATCTGATGGGGATCATGTAACAAATTTTCCTATTGAACATTCATTGGTGAGTGACAATGATGGACATGAGAAATATGGTTCAACTGGTGAAGTTCCGTTTGGTAGAAGTAAACTGATCACCAGGAAAGATAAGAATCCATAAATCTCTTCACTATTTAAATATTTACTCGCAAAAGATGAACTGGAGAAAATTCCAAATGATTACTTTTCCAAAATGGTGTGCTCATAAGGAAATGGAAGTCACCATATGTGCCAGCTTCAGAGGATTCAGCTATAACTTACCAAATAGTTGTTCCCATAGCATATAGTTATAATATGTTGTAAGTTTCCTATAAACTCTCTTTTGGGGATAATTTAATTGTCGACAAGTGACAAAATTATGAGACCTTTCTTTTGGCCAAAATTAGGCAATATATTTCTCAGTTTTGTAAAACTTAATCATACCTAACCAAAAAATTTCTGTTGCTTCTTTGGAACTTATCCCAGCTTTCAAAGAACCCTTCAGCTGTATGAATACTGATTGTGTTTAGTCAATAAGGATGCTCTCCAACATGACAATGTAGCCAGCTGCTGTTTGACGCCCCTGTATAACCTGAAGCTTCATTGTTCCATGGAAAAAGAAAACATCCCAGATCATGATGGAACCTTGTCCACTGTGTCGTGTAAAAAATATCTCCAGTGGAATATTCTTATCGCGCCACTTCCACTTTTCTACGTCCCATGTTTGGTGCTTTTCAGCAAAGTTTAACCGAGCTGTTTCGTGGTGTGGAAGGAGGCGTGGCCTTTGAAGACGTTTACGGTTTTTAAAGCTTTTCTCTCGTAAATGCCGTCTTATTGTTCTTGAGCTGCATTCTACGTCCGTAAGGGCCTTAATCTGGTTCGATGATCGGCTGATGTCTTGCCGGACAACCCGCCGAATCCTTCTGCTCAATGCTGGCGCAATTGTCTTGAGTCGACCACTTGAAATTCACGTTCCGTATCCCTTAGAAGGGTCTTTAAGGTCTTTTAAGAAATTTGCAACAGCAGTTTTACAACGCCCAATCTCACCAGCGATGGCACGTTGAGAGAAACCTTGCTTTTGCAGCTTGACAATTCTGCCACGTTCAAACTCTATCACCTTTCTAGCGTTTGCCATATTTTTACACAATGTAACACAGGAGATGTCAGTCGGAGATGTTAACAACGCTTATGTTTAAACAAAAATGACTAAATTTCGTAACGTGTTTACCGATTAACTCTTCGTTTCACTATGGTCTTCAACTTTTGGCCAGCTAATATTTAGACTAATTTCATAGTGTTCGCATTTTCTCTATTAAATGCTAGAAATGTTTTTTATTTTTATTTTCTTTTTTATTTTCATCTTTCGAAGCTCTACTCAAATAAGAGGTTGAGTCTAACAGTATAAAATGCATATTTTTTCTTTATGTTTATTGGCCTTAAGAGTTTGGCCAGCAGTGTACGTGTATGTTGGTTAACAACATTTTTTTGTATTGTTTTGGTTTGAATTTCGTCCAAAACTATTTGAGGGCTACCTGCGCTAGCCGTCCCTAATTTAGTAGGATAAGACTAGAGGGAAGGCATCTAGTCATCACAACCCACCGCCAACTCTAGGGCTACTCTTTTACCAACGAATAGTGGGATTGACTGTCACATTATAACGCCCCCACGGTTGAAAGTGCGAGCATGTTTGGTATGACGGGGATTCAAACCTGCCACCCTCGGATTACGAGTCGAGTGTCTTAACCACCTGGCAATGCCGGGCCAATAGAAGTGTATCTCACATAGATTGGCCTTTGTCCAATTACGGTTTCTTTCATTAAAAATGAAAATTATAACGATATTATCATATCATTTTATTACTTCAATGAACTGTTAGCGGACCGTATCGCAACTAAATTGCGTTTTGCTCAATTACGTTTTACTTTTTGTTTTTATAATATTAAAAATTATATTATTACTTTAATAAACTGCTGGCGGGCGAGTGGAATAGAGGATAGGTTGCTTGTCAGCCCGGCCAACCCTTGGGTTACTCTTTTACCTGCGAATATTCCAACACGTTATCGCTTACAAAGAACATTGCAACCTTGTGTAAGAATGGCAATAAAAGTCGCTTTCAGTGGTTACTTAGATAATATCTATGTTACGCACATACTTAAGTGTGATGAAATGACCAAACATATGTTAAGCATGCTTCAAGTGTGAGAAACCTGGGATATTTGTCAGTCTGTGTTTGAATAGCACATATTAACAAAAATCGTTCGTTTTGTTCTAAATTTGTCTTTATTCTGATTAATCTGCTTAATGTCGTCTCAGTTAAGTTCTTATATTAAGTGCTGTAGGACGTGGTCGAGCAAATATTCGACCTCCAATTTGTTCATTTTTTAAACTGATTGTATTCCATTTTATTGATTTTATTTCTCATAAAACGAGGCAGTCTTTTCACAAACTTTGAACTGAACATTAGTAGGCTATTTATTTATTATTTTAGACTTAGTAGTATTTTAGGTTTTAAAGATCTTAGGGTAGGCCCTTAATGCAAACCTGGGGCGCTCAGAAACTTTTGTTTCTCTTCAGCCCCACACGTGTATAAGGTAGGACGTGTCATGAAAAAAACAAAAAAAAAACGAATTGAATGATGTATGACAGAATATAACGATAAAATTAGAAAGTTGATGAGCAGAAGAGCTGGACTGGTCTGCTTTGGACGGAAATCATCATGATCACGAGCAGGGAGACCAAGGCTGCAGCAGGTCACACATTCTTCAGGGGACCGGTGACACAGAGGGGGATATGGATAGAGAGAGAGAGGAAGAGAGATAGAGAGAGAAAAAAAAGAAAGAGAGAGAGAGGAAGAGAGATAGAGAGAGAAAGAGAGAGAGTAATACGGGGAGAGAGAAAGAGAGGAGTGGAGAGAGAGAGGAGTAGAAACAGAAGGTCCTTTCAGGGCCGGGGTGCCTGGAATCTATAAATCCAATGGCGAGAAATTAGATGTGGGGGAAACCGGAGTACCCGGAGAAAACCACTTTCACTGAATAGGCGCCGAAAAAAATACCCACCCAGTGCCCAACCTAGAATGTAAAAAAACATTAATGACATATAAATGGGTAACACTGTGTTGTCTGTTCTAACATTAATGGTTAGTATTGGTCACTGGGGTTAGTAGTCTAGTTTAATGGTGAAGTATACTTTGCCCAGGTATGAGGGGTATCTGCCAGTCGGAATAATTGGCGAGTTTGGAGGTTTCTATCAGAAGTTTTAGTATAATAACGTTTGGTAAGTTTGACGAATCAATCCTTAATTAGTAAGAGTTCAGTTAAAGAGTTAAGGTATGTTGCGGGAGTGTAGTTAGGGAGGCGGTAAGCAATTTTAATGGTGCGGTTTTGTAGGTTTTGTAATATTGAGTATTGACTTTCATTCATGTTACATGTGGCTACATTACCATATTCGAAAAGGGGTCTAATGAATGCTTTATATCTTGCGAGAATGGTTTTGGGAGAACAGCCTTTGAGATACTGCGTCAAGGGTTGCTTGAACTCGTGAGGCTGCAGTGTGGGGTTTGCACGAGGTGCTCCAAATAGCGATATCATCAGGATATTGGGAGATGAGGGTTGAGTTCAGTAAGGGAAAAGGTATGTCATTAACATATATATTATAAAGTATTGGGCTGAGTACAGAACCCTGGGGCACGCCTGCATTTAAGCTGAATGGATGTGTGACCGAATTATTTATCTTAACACTTGCCTTACGGTTGGTGAGGAAGCTGGATATCCAATGGACGAAACTATGTGGGATGCCGAGAGTTAAAATTTTATGGCGTAGGCTAGCATGCCAGACAGAGTCAAATGCTTTTTCGACATCTAGAAAGGTAGCGACGGTTGTTTGTTTCAGGTTAAATCCTTTACATACTGATTCGATGAGGCGAGCGAGATGGTTGGTGGTTTGTCTGTTTTTCCTACCAGCGTTTTGGTTTTCGTTGATTAGGATGTTAGTCTCGAGGAAGCAAGTAATTCTATTGGTGATGGATTTTTTCATAAGTTTGCCAAGGGTGTTTATAAGACTAATCGGTCTGTAATTATTTGGGTTACATAGATTTTTATGTTTTTTGGGTGTGACTTTAATTAAAGCGGATTTCCATAAGTTTGGGTAGTATCCTGAGAACAGAGAAAGATTGAAGTTTGAGACCAGGTGATTAAGGTTCGTATCGGGCAGGTTTTTAAGAACTTGATTACTAATACTGTCAGGTCCAGGGGCCTTGTTCCTGACTTTCTTAAGGATAAGTTTGATCTCAGTCCTAGTTATGGGTCGAGTGAAATAAGAGTGAAGATGTTTATCTAGATTACGATTAATGGGAAATCGGGGGAAGAACATAGCAGGGCTCGACTTCACAGTTTGGATGGTTCGGTAATAGTGGGATTGGTCAAAGGATAAGACATTAGGGATGACAAAGGTGTTCATAAAGTATTGAGCAAATAGGTTGGCTTTGTCGAGGTCAGAGATTGCTGAAATATTGTTATATTTGATGTCAGGGTAATTGTTGCTAGATTGTGTATTAGTAATGGATTTAATTTTTCTCCAGAATAGAATAGGGTTGGAATAGAATTTTTCGATGGTATCACACAAGTTGTTCCAATTATGGGTTTGGAGAGTTTTAATCAGGGATTTGATCTTATTGTTGGTATTATTAATCTGAGATTTTATGGTTGGGTTACGAGAGGATATGAACTGTCGCCGTAATTGGCGTCTATGAATGATTGCTTGATGTGAGTCAAGGTTAATTTTCCAAGAACTGGGGTTAGTATTGTATTGCGTACTAGGTATGGTATTTAGAATAGCTTGATTGATGGCATTGGTGATTTGGGTTGCATAATTATCTATATCAGATTCGCAAGAGGCAACTGACTTAGTAAAAAGTAGCTGGTTTTCAATATGGTTATTAAATTGAGTCCAGTCAACGTGAGAGTAATCGGGCACCGGTGGGCGTGTGATTGATTTAGGTGAGAGATTAGGGAAGATTTGAATGTAAATAGGGTAATGATCGCTACCGACGTCATCAAGAACTTGAAAGTAAGTTAAGTGTCGAGATTGTCTACTAGGGGCTATTACTAAGTCAATGATATCTTCCTTGCCATTATTCTGCGTGTGGGTAGCTTGATTATTGTTTAAAGTGACAAGATTATTATACTCTATGAATCTATGTAGTATGATTCCGTTACGGTTAGTTGTTCGGCAGTTAAAGTCAATGTGTTTACTGTTGAGGTCGCCAATAGTAATCAAGTTCGGAAATGAATTGTAGATCTGTTGTAAAGTGTTTTAATCGGGTTTAGTTCGAGGGGAGACATACATAGCAATTAATGTAATAGGACTAGATGAAGTGTGTATTTGGCTCCTCAGTATTAGTGCTTAAGTATTAGTTATAGCCTAATATCAGAGCATGCGCGGATTGTCTTAAAATAATGTATCTTTTAAATATTCCTCACCTGAAAGCGTTTGACTCTTTTTATTTTTAAATGGCCCGGCATGGCCAAGCGTGTTAAGGCGTGGGACTCGTAATCTGAGGGTAGCAGGTTCGCATCCCGGTCGCGCTAAACATGCTCGCCCTTTCAGCCGTGGGGCGTTATAATGTGACAGTCAATCCCACTATTCGTTGGTAAAAGAGTAGCCCAAGAGTTGGCGGTGGGTGGTGATGACTATCTGCCTTCCCTCTAGTCTTACACTGCTAAATTAGGGACGGCTAGCACAGATAGCCCTCGAGTAGCTTTGTGCGACATTCCAAAAAACAAACAAACAAACAAATTTATTTTTAAATAAAAGTGAATATTTTCTACGCATCTATTGTGATTTACAATATATCAAGAACTACATATAATACATTTCACTATCATTTATAAATGACTTTATGTGAACAAAGGAATTTTATGCCGAAACTTGTGATGTGAAGCGGCACTAATTCTTATTTAACTTCAAAAGTAATATAGCATCTGGTTTAAAAATAAGGAAAGATACAGACCAAAATTAGTTGAAGTATGCTTCACGCACCAAACAACTAATTTGTATTTTTTATCATTGACACATGTTATGTATGTTCCGAGTGGAGAGAACGACCTTTCTCAGAAAGTGCTCAAATGTTTGGGCTATGTTTCTAAATAGCAGCATTACTTTTATTCGCATTTTTATTCATATTATTTATAATTTAAGAAAATCCTATAGATGTTCATGGAATTCAAGAGGGTTTACTAACGCGTAACAAACCTCACTGATTGAATGGTTTATATCGTAAATATTGGTTTGTTTGACGTTGAAGTATCACTCTTCTTATCACATTATTCTCTGCTTTTCACAATAGAGGGCAGTATTTCGACTGCAGTGTTTCCACTGCATGATGGGATATTTGTAATACTTGAGAAGGTGGACGGTTGTACATAGTAGTGTAAAATCAAAGCAGAAGTTCTTGTGTTTCTTTCTATGCTAGATAATTATTCAATATGTGCTAGTTCATATAACATCTTACTCGTTCTGAATTGAAGCACGTTTAAAAGATTTATAGACCTTAAAAACAGGTCAATAGACATAAAGGTAAACATTTTTACAATAGTCAATAAAGCTAATGCGAGATTACTATTATTAGTAATAATAACATTTACTTTTTAAATAAGTTTCAGATAACATCTTTTTTACGTTAGTGTTTACGTGATTTCGTGATGTTTTAGAAAATAGAACTTACTGACTGTTTCATAAGTTACATTTACATCCTCAGTGTGTTACTAAATTGTAATGCTACGAAATTAGAGGTATTATATAAATGGCTTATATTTTGGTTTTAGTGTTTCATTGGGTAGTTTCCCACCTAAGCAAAAAGCAATAAACTAGCGCTTACTAGTACTACTGGTAAGCGTCGACTTATAGTTTTGTTCCCTATGATGATACAACAAAAAAAGTTACGTTTCTTTTATTTTTAGTTTGTAACTAGGCAACCCAAAATTCAGACTTTGACTTTAGTTTTTAAGATTCTAAGTAAGATCTGTATTGCTTTTAATTTTTATTGTTCTCCCCATTAATATAGGAATTAGTGTAAGTTATGCTATAATGTGAATTTTTAAGTTAGCTGCTTCAGTTGATTTAATTCAATGTATAAAATTGTAATACAGCACAGTGTGTATAATCTTTAAATATGACTGTGTTTATTTCTATATGTGTGTGCTTTTGAAGTAAATTTCAAGAAATTTTTTATGATATATCTGAAATTCAATTAACATAATTTTATAAAGAAAATTAATCTGTGATTGCATATATGTACTTTATATTAGATTTTTAAAAATTTTTGTTGCTTTTTAATTTTCCCAGGTCTATTACACCAGTACAGAGCATTCCGTAAAATAAGATTTTTGTGTTTGGAAAATAGTTCATCATGGCATTTGCTGGCCTGAGAAAGCAAATCAACAAAGCCAACCAAGTATGTCTACACATGTATACTTAGTTTTTGATATCTGGAAACTTGTGTACTGTTTAAGTTTTGTACCTGCATAGATGCTTTACTTTATATTTTATCTTGTGTGTATTTGTTACGAAAAGATTTGTGACCCATTTAAAGGCTAGCATAAGATTCTTATTTGTAATAATACACTACTATTATTTTTTATGAATAATTTATACAAGATTGGAGCTCAACTGAAAAACACTTGTATAATCAATGTGTGATGTCTGTGTCAATGATATTAAGTGTATTTGACAAAGTATTTTTTCCTTTTTTAAAAAAATCTTGTTTTTTATCATGGAAAGCCATACTTAAATTAGCGTAGTGGAAAATTTAGCTATTATTGAATGATGTATTCAAATACCAGTGATGAACTGGATAACTCAGGTACTTATGACATTAAAAAGGTCTTTGGAATATTTTCATGGCTAAGAGAAACTTAATGTCTCAATGTTAATTATGATATAAAGTCTTATTTTTCTGAACTCTCAAATTAAGCTTGGGGACAAAAGTGACCATTAAAAAAATTCTTATAGGAACATTATTATAAAAGAAAAGCACGTGGCATTACCTTCAATTTTGTTTGAATTTGGTTTTCTGGTAATTTTACTATTTTAATGAAAGGTGATATCATAACTTGGCTTTGTTTGTTTTTGACGGAGGAAAAAGTTAATGGATAGTGAAGATATTCCTGATATGGCTTTAATATTTCAAAAGAACCATATCTGGAAAATTACAAGCACTTTAGTTTAACTTATAAATAAGGAATTAAAATGTTATCAAAATATATCTAGAGGATGGCCTTTTAATCAAACAATTTCTAAGTTCTCTTTTTGCAAGCAGTTCTTACTGAATTTTTAGTGTTTATTTTTATGTGAGGAAAATTCAGTTGTTTAATAAACATTTTTGGAAATGTTGATAAAATATATCTTTATTTAGTTAGATCAAACTGAATTCTGTACTACTGGTAGACTTTTTGTAAATAGGTACAAAATGAACTATATTTGTAGAAGCAGAGGGTGATGATAAAGGGGCATTATAAGAGTTGGAAGAATATCATTAGATAGGTGTTTATAGGTTGATTTTAGAAATGTTAATCATTAATTATTTTACTATTTAGAAAGTAATTTATCCATGTGTAATAATGAGGCCAATATTGTTGAACTTCTATAATTCACAAGAATCTTGACCTTCTTATTAATAAGGTAAAAACGTGGAAAAAATGTTTTATTTGATGTAGCACAGTACTTGTGCCACAACTCTGTTAAGCATTTGTTATATATGCTGTTTTTAAACATTATGAAGTTAAAAGGTAATTCAGTGTTAAATTTTATTTTTTTATGAACATAAACAATTAACTTGAACAACTGCCAGTAAACTGTTCTGCTAAAATATTGATGATTCAAATTATGAAAACAGTCATTAATAGAAACTAAAAATATTAAATGCAGATTTATAACAAGCCATATGTTAATTTTGTGTTTCATTAATTGGATTTTTCCCTTTGGTAGATAGTGTTTAAACATTGAAAAACAGACAAATGCATAAATTTAATTGTTTTTAAAAATTAGTGGTGTCATAATAAAGTAAATTTACACAAGTACCAACAAAAGTCCAACATATATATTTTTTAAAAAATCAGTTACTAGAAGTAAAAAATGTTTTAAAATGTCAATTTTAAACATTAAGAACATGATTTTTTAACGTAAATTTTTGGCATAAAAGAGTTGTACATGTCATAATATTATGTTCACAAAAAATAGTTAAATCCTAGATTTGTTACATAATCAGAATGACAATTTCTGTTACGAATCAACTTGGGTGATCTTTTCATGTAAATGAAGGAGCATCTTGACTACTGATATGTATTTCTAGCATCATTAAAAATGTAGTGATGTCACATCTTTCTTAATATCAATTGTATCCAATTTAAAATTTTTAAAAGCAGTTTACAAAAGTAAAAGTAGGGTCATGTAATGTAGAAATTACATTGAGAACTGTACGTTATTTTGTTTTCCAGTGCAAAACGTATCAGGATGTCTTTTTTAGTTTGACTATTATCCATAATTATCTCAAACATTTTAAGTTTATAAGAAAATTATTGGTAATTATGTAGATTAAGAGTTGTGGAACTGCCTAGTAGATAATAGTATTAATAAAAACGTTGTCTTGACAGAATTTGAAACTAAGCACAAATTGAATTTAAAAATAAGGTAAAATTATGATTTCAGAAAATATAGGGTTGGCAACGTTTAAATAATTTGTAACGTGTAGAGTAATATGTAATTAACATAAATGCTACATCTTCACATCTTATGACAGTGAATAAAATATTAAACTTGGTGAATTTGCCAAAAACAGAACTACAAAATTTTCAATTTTTTAATCGTAAAAATAAGTTATAGTAGAAGAACGTGCAGCTTTGTTAAACCATATTCTTTTACCGGGTAAAAGCTTTTAGCTTAAGCAACAACAATAAAAAACAGACAAAATATGGCTTGTTTTGGTAACCTATCTTTCGCGAACTCTAACCATCAATGATACAAATAACGGATCGCAGCCTTGGGGCGCTACTAAGTAGACGTGTACAAAAACCAATATATTTTTGTTGGCTGCGGATTGCTGACTCGATGGACTTCGTAAGAGTAACGTGTGTGAATCCGGAATGTGGGTCACAACCTGAGATTCCGTCAGTGCCAAGACTGGAAATGTTGGATGCTAGTCAAGATTCAGTGCCTCATATATTCTTAAGTTCTATTATGCGAGAATAATACCGCCGCATGACACTCCTATCAGCTAGTGAAATTCTGATACAACGGAAAATTTCTGTTAAACATTTATGTAGTAACCACGTGCTTATAAATTTTCTTTAACATTTATGACGTAGTAATCGTTTTCATGTGGAATACTTCAATAAAGTTTTATTACAAAACTCAACATCTTTCAAATATATTTGAGTATGTAGTTGTTGCCGGAAATGTTATCTTTGCATACATTATTTCCTTCCGATGCTTACGCTTTGGAGCTGTTTCTGATCTAGGATAATATTCACTTATTCTACAAGTAGACTCAAGTTGTTTTAACACATTTTGAATGACAACAACTAAACTCGCTGAATGTTGTTGAGGTATCTGACGTCACAGCTTATTCGTAGTAAAATCTTAAATTAAATACAGATGTAGTGTTATACACGATATTTCAAGTAAAGATACATTTTACTGCCACACGTCTAATCATTTTTTATTGACGAATTCGGTAGATTTAATAGAACTACTATATTGACAATTTCACAACTTCATCTAGTTCTTCGTTATTACGGAGTGATACTTTTAGAGTGGTAAGCAACTGCGTTACTGCTGGTGAAATTACGATTAGAAAAGTACGTGTACTGAAATGGCACGTAAGTCACGTTATAGTTTTTTTTTTTGTTGTTTTTTTCCCAATATCTTCATGTTTCGCAGTAAGTTTTATCTATTATTTATCAAAACGTGATAGCATTAGCTCATATTTCTGAAGTCTTTAAATGCATGTGTATCAAAATATTTGACAAATAGAAAGGAATTATCAACTTTTTATCGTGTTATAAATGTTCTCAGTAACGTTGTTTCTATGAAACCCGGGCGTGTTTTACAGCCCACTGATGTTACGGATGACATCTATAATTTTGTCGTTGATAGGTGACACTTGATCATTAGTTGTGCTGATAATAGCACAAAAATATACAGTGAGTGATGAAAAAAATCACAGTCAAGTTAGTTTATTTACTATGATTTATAACTTTTTTGTTTGTTTGTTTTTGAATTTCGCACAAAGCTACTCGAGGGCTATCTGTGCTAGCCGTCCCTAATTTAGCAGTGTAAGACTAGAGGGAAGGCAGCTAGTCATCACCACCCACCGCCAACTCTTGGGCTACTCTTTACCAACGAATAGTGGGATTGACCGTCACATTATACACCCCCACGGCTGGGAGGGCGAGCATGTTTTAGCGCGACGCGGGCGCGAACCCGCGACCCTCGGATTTATAACTAAACTTCCTGATAGAACTAGTGATTACCAAATACATGAAGTGTGGTATTACAATGGTACTACATTCGATATTTGAATAAGTTTCATAAAATAATCCCTGCAAGTCAACGTAAGTTTACATAGAGCGTTAAAATCTGTAGCTCGATTCCTTGAGGTTAACAGAGTACATTTAACCTCCTACATTGTTTTTTTGTTGTTGTTGTTGTTAGTGCAAATATCACTGCATTATGAAACTTGGTGAAACACTAATCTCGACTGTTTCCTGCGATGGTAAATTCTATTGAAGTTTTTACAGAACATGTTTAATCATACCAAATTTCAAAAAACAATTTTTTTTAATTTTTTCTGGATACTTGAGGGAAGTTACTGAAATCGATGGAGACTTGAATGTTATTCTCAAATAAATCAATATTTTTACTGTTTGATTTCACAAGTTTAGTGGAGAATATTTCATAAACTGTTTGTTTAAACAGAAAATTGCATGCGATTGTGCTTTCTCCCTCAGTAGGTCAGCACTAAAATTCTGGCATTAATTACATAGCTTCCTTTGAAAACAAATAACCTTATATTTTTTGTGAACATTTTAAACTGGTTTTTTTTGTAAATTAATAGAATTATCCAGTGTCCGAAGGGAACTTATTTTATAAATATATTCAAGATTCTATGCACATCATGTACACTTGTTGTTTGGTGGTGTAACTAAGTGTAATTGATGATTTTGTTATTCACATTTGATCATAACTTTTCATGGTAAATATTGAAATATCAATATGTTTGAATTAAAGATTAAACAAATTATCACTTCACAAATTTAATACATCTGACAGTATTTTAGCAGTAGGAGAAACTTGGAGTCATTGGAAATTGTTTCATTCATTTGTGATGTCTGTTATATTAATGCCTGAGTGATAAATACAGATTAACATTCTTAATAAACTTAATCTTTAACCCATCTCAGCTGCTACTTGGGAAAGTCCTCTATTCATATCAGACCAAAACTTACTTGGCTGGGCAGGTTTATGCTCTATAGCAGGGGCCCCTCGATGTGGATTTCTGTACATGGTGAGAGGACCTCCCAGAGAAGGTTCTGTACATTCAGTTTACCTCCTCTGAAATCTAAACATCCACTTGTGTGTTTGCCATGCATGGTGACACAAGAAAGGGAGGAGAGGATCATGGTGGTTGAGGGTTCCAACTCCAACACACTACTTTTGCCTTGAATTCCTGTAGACAGGTGGTCTTTGGGTTGTTCCCCCCCCCCCCAAGATCAATCGGTTAGTCCATTTGGGCCAAGGTCAACTGAGTGCCAGCATAGGACATCTTCAGCAGGTGTAGTGGACATTGTCTGATACTGGTGTTCAGGTTTAGTGCTCACAAAACCCTGGCATTGCTGCAGTGACCTGATGAGGCACTATAGTGCATTCCCTTGGAGGGCTATATGGTAGGTAGGGTTAGTGGGCATCGAAATATTCTTTTTTTTTTTTGTTATGGATACCCCCTCAAATAAAAAAAACAAGCATGACAGTATAGAGAAAAATCTGACTACTGGCAAACGACCATGCATTGATGACTATGTGTGGTCAAATTCACAACTTGAATCTGTCCTGTGATTTTTAATTATACATTTTAAACTGAAAAACCCTTAGGGCAGATGTCTCCATTTTTTATTCAGAATGGTTTAGAAGGACTTGCTGGCTCTCATAGTAATACAGTTATGGTCTGGGGACATTTTAGTGGAAACAGCTTCATCACAACGTTCCAAACTCCTCTTGGAGTCAAAGGCCATTGGGAATATACCCATTGAAGTTACTCCTCATTCTACTTTGAATTCTTCTAGAGGAGTTATAGTTGAGAAGGATTTAAAGACAATTCCAGAGTCAGAGATCCTTACAGGTTTCACCAGCCAAGATGTTACAGCTGTGTGCCAAATTTTTACTTCTAGAGACAGGATTATGGAGCCGACAAATGTTCTAATATTAAAATTTACAATATCACATCCTCCTACCACAATCATGGCAGGATATCTGAATTGTAAGGTATGGTCTTATATTCCTAACCCTGTTAGATGTTTTCATTGTCAACAATTTGGTCACTCAAAAATATCTTGCCGTGGTTCCTTAGCATGTGCCCTTTGTGCTGGTAAAGACCATGATGCTTTTGAATGCCAACTAGAACCACATTGTGTTAACTGTAATGGTCCACATCCTTCCCATTTTACTTCTTGCTCTAAATGGGTGGAAGAGAAAGAAGTATGTCTCAAGACTGTTCATAATATTATTATCCAAAGGCTTGGAAATTACTATTCCCAATTCCACCTTGGACTTATGCTGCTGTAATCCATTCCACTATTACTACAGTAGGAGTCCAGACAGACCTTTCTGTGCCTCCTACAGAATCCTTAACAGTGCATCTTAATCTAGTACCCTCCAAAATCAACAAATCAGTATCTACTTCTATCTCTGTCCCTACCACATCTTCCAATTATTGCCCAACTTCACCTTGTTCAAGCCCAGGTGTTTCCATGGGGTCTTCCTCTCTTGACACCTCAAAATTAAACAACCCATTCATTCATATCCTTAATCACTGGAACGCATGTCTACAAATTCTGACCTGCCTACTCGATCCAGAGCAGGATCACTAGAGAGTGACTGACCCATATCTAGTAAAGAAAAAAGTGCAGTCACAAGCAGAAGGTCTCCTTGCCATATTATCCTCCAAAATAAATAAAAATGGCCATGCTAATCCAATGGAACTGTCGAGGTTTTCAATCAAATGTGAATGACATCAAAGATTTGATTGTTTTTTATCATCCCAAATGCTTTTCTTTATAAGAAACATTTTTAAAACCTACTAATACAGTCACAATTTGACAATACTCCATATACCAAAATGACAGGTCATGTGTAGGACAAGGACATGGGGGAGTAGCACTGCTGGTTGATCAACATGTGCCCACCCCATCCTTGTCACTGAATACACCCTTGGAGGCTATAGCCATCAGTATCTCCTTGGGTCGTACCATCACTGTTTGCTCTCTGTACCTTACCCCTGGAAATAAATTATCGTCCCTCAGACCTTGATGCCCTCATTGAGCAACAGCCAACCCCCTTTTTAATTTTGGGGGATCTTAATGGGCATAATCTCCTCTGGGATGGCTCTAGTATTGATGTGAGGGGTCGTGCTATAGAGCATATGCTCCAGCATCACAACCTGTCTCTTCAACGCTGGTTCTTACACTTATTTTCAAGAACCCAGTCAGTCATTTACTGCTATAGATCATTCTATCTGCTCCCCTTCACTTTTCACTTGTTTTTCTTGGGAGGTTGAAATTAATTCACAGGGTAGTGATCATTTTCCTATCATTTTAAGAGAGATTGGCCATGGTCAGTGCCACCTGACCTGTGTGCCTCAGTGGAAGTTGGACCAGGCCAACTGGCCTTCTTTCACTGTTCTCTGGGAACTTGATCCTCCCATCTTATATAAATCATCGATAGACGATTGTGTAGCAGGAGTAACTAACTGTATTTTCCAAGCAGCTGCTCATTGCATCCTCTAAACCTCAATGTCTTTCTCATGGCATTCCTGCCCTTGGTGGAATTCTACTTGTTCTATAACACGAAAAGCTTAGAAACATGCTTGGGATAAATTTCGTAGATATCCCATGCTTACCGCATTGCATTTCAGCAAGCCTGTGCACAGGCTCGGTGAAGTAGACATCAAAGCCAGAAGGAATCTTGGGACCAAGCTATTGCACTCCCTATTCGTAAACCTGGGAAGGATCCAAAGATTTCTTCAAATTACCATCCCATTGCTTTGATGAGTTACTCAGTAAGACCTTAGAGACGACAATTAATGCTTGTCTTGTTTGATTCCTTGAATCAAACAGTCTTCTCTCACCCATTCAATGTGGGTTCCAAAGACAACACTCAAAGATAGACCACTTAATTTGCCTTAAAACATCAGTTAGAGAAGCATTTTTGAAAAAACACTTGTTTCTATTTTTTTTATTTAAAAACAGCTTATGATACAACATGGAGATATGTCATCTTGCGAGACCTTCACTCATATGGATTATGTGGCTGTTTGACACTTTTTATTAAGCGCTTTTTAATGAACTGCTAATTCCAAGTCCATGTGGGCTCAACACTTTCCAGTTTTTTCCCACCGGAACTTGGAGTCCCTCAGGGCTGTGTTCTGAGTGTCACACTTTTCATTATAAAGATTAATGCCATCAGTGAACAGCTACCCCCTACTGTTGCAAATTGTCTTTTTGTTGATGACTTGCACATCTCATATCAGTTATCAAACATAAGGTTTATTGAGAGGCAGCTACAAACTACAATCAATCATATACTTAAGTGTACCACAGCAAATGGTTTTTAACTTTCTCTCTCTAAAACTGTTTGCATACGTTTCTGCCACAAACAGGGTATTCATCCAGATCCAGTACTTCATATTGATGATACTCTACTTCCTGTCATCCCTGAGGCAAAGTTCTTAGGTCTTATATTTGACTGTAAATTAAACTTTATTTTCCATATCAAGCAATTTTGTGTCAACTGTATAAGATCACTGAACATCCTGTGTCCTCTCTTCCACCTCTTGGGGAGTGGATCAATACTCCATGTTTAAAATTTATCATGCCCTTATCAGATCCAAACTTGACTATGGGTCTATGGTTTATGGTTCTGCCAGAACCCCAGCACTGAAAATGCTGGATCCTATCCACCATTAGGGGCTTCAGCTTTGCACTGGGGCCTTTCATACTTCTCCAGTCTAAAGTTTGTATGTGGAGTCCCATGAACCCCCCTCTGTATATTTGCTGTTTGCAATTGTCTCTTATTATGCTTCCAAACTTTGCTCTTTACCACAGTATCCCAATTGGGGTTGTTTTCCATCGTGAGTGGGCCACACTTTTCTATAATAGAAAATCTGCCATTCTCCCTTTCAGCCTTTGTATTTGGGCATAATCAGAAAAATTGGATACATCTTTGAATAGCATAGCAATATTAACAGTTTGGCCTCTTCCACCATGGCTAATTACTATGCCCAACTGTGACTTATCTTTGAGTTATCTGAGGAAGACTGGTACTCCAGATTGGAAATATTGCTCTTTATTTGCTGAACATCTTTCAAACAATCCATCCATCCCCATATATATGAATGGTTCAAAATCAGGTGACTATGTAGGTTCTGCCATGGTTTGTTGTAGCACACAGAATCCCCTCTACAGTTTCTGTATTCACTGCTGAATTGTATGTCATTTCTCTTGCCCTGAACCATATTGAAACTATGCAATATACGAATTGTACAATCTATACTGATTCACTCAGCTGTTTGTTGGCCCTGACATCATTCCATGTTAGTTACCATCGTATTATTATCCAAAACAAACTGGCCCATCTCTCCCTATCATCTATCTCTGTCCAGTTTCTTTGGATACCAGGTCATGTTGGTATTAATGGGAATGAGCTAGCTGACAGAGTGGCAAAGACCATCTGCTCTGGCTCTATCACCACCATCCCTGTTCTATATGTG
This sequence comes from Tachypleus tridentatus, assembly GCF_004210375.1. Taxonomy (NCBI): domain Eukaryota; kingdom Metazoa; phylum Arthropoda; class Merostomata; order Xiphosura; family Limulidae; genus Tachypleus; species Tachypleus tridentatus. The sequence goes on along the minus strand of NC_134837.1, from coordinate 34,696,027 downwards.
GACTATGGTCCAGTTATCCAAACCCAACTATACACCAGTTGGCAGTCTACCTGGAGTGAGCAACGAAATAATAAGCTTTTTCAAATCAAGTTTTCTTCAGCTCTTTGGCCATCTTGTTTCTGTAAAAATCAAAGGGAGGAAGTTGTTTTGGCTAGACTACACATTGGTCACAGTTTTTTAACTCATCACTTCATTTTATCTGGTACTGATACACCAATGTATCGTGTGTGGTGCTCAGGTCACAATCGTGCATATTTTATTATCATGCCGTTGTTACAACGAAGAACGATGACGCCATCATTTTAAACATATTTTTAAGGTAGGTTTGCCCTTGACATTAGCCAATGTCATAGGTGATACTGGCTGCCTCATTCATGTTTTTACATTTTTAAGAGCCATTGGCTTTTTTAAGTTAACTTAAGGTTTTTATTGGACTATACACTGTTTCAGCATGATTTCTTTTACACATTTTAATTTTATTTTGACCTGAACCCAGGACTGAAAAGGCCAACTTCAGGTGACTGACAGCAAGTTTGAACTTAATGCTTCAGTCTTCCTGGCAGGTCTTAATTTTTCATATTTTACATATTTTTATCTTCATTTACATATACCATTATATCTTGTTTTACACAGCCTAGAAGCTTTGTGCCAATAAACATGAAATACCTACCTACCTACCTTAGCAGGGCCTGGATTTACACATAACTAGCTTTGTATCCCATTCATAGTAGATGTTTTATATGAACATCCTGTGTTCAATTTCCTTGCCTTTCTGGGTAAGGTGGACTTGTGTGGCAGTGTTTAACTAATTTGAGCTGTGTTGGTTGCACATCACAACAGTGCATTTTTCAGTTGATGGAATGAGGACTTGTATATGTTAGCCACAGAGAGAATATGTGCAAGTCACAGTACAGGTTTAATACCATTGAATGCGCCCTTTGCTGACAAAGCTGCACATTTGCCAAGAGGTATAATAGTGTCATAACTGGTCAGTATGTGTGGAAAGCAGGTATGCCATTGCATTTACTGTTGTACAACATCTGTTCAGTAACTTTGAATTATCAAAGAATAGAGGGAGTTAAGTGTAGGGAAGATGTTTCCATCTGTCTCTTCCCTCCTTCTGGTATGTCATGTTATCCCTAACACATCCTTTTCCTCATCTGCATGGTTGTCTAGATCAGAATCAGCTAATCACCAGATTATTACTGGATTGAACCCAGCTGGTTTCTTCTTAATTGAAAGGCCTAGTGGTACATATGTGTAACTGTGTAGTAGACTGGTCACTTCCTTAATAGACATGCAGCTGAGAGGTACTCATTTCTGTTGGCTTACAAAGGTTTCAGTGACTGTCAGAATGATAAGATGCTGGTCCTGTGGAAATATCTTTGTGCACTTGTTTACTCTAAGTCATAATCTTGTCAGCAGTTAATAGTGAGTGAGGGCTAACATACTATTCCAGTGCTTTTGAAGTATCTGATGGAAGTTACTCAGGTCAGCAGACATGTTAAGCACATATATGAGACACCTGTTCCATCCTGTAGTATGTCCAATAGCATTTTGATCTTGTTCTTAAGTGCATCATATCACCAGTTAAATGATAACAGAATTTCCCACTTCTTGGAGTGTTTGGTGGCTAAAGAAGGTTGCTATCACTGCATGCAGCTGTTAAAAATCAGTAGTTATAACACTGACAGCCATAGCTGCAACATGTTCTGTTGTGTTTTGATGTTTGTTTTATACAAATTCATGGTGACAAAAATATAATCAGTGATTTGAGACTTTTGTAGTCTTTTGTGAATGTACTCTGAAATGTATATATTTTTGTTTTAAACATCTCTGCATATAAAGTTTGCAGTGCAAGATAAAATAATAGCATCTCTCAGCATTGAGCTTGCATATTTTTCTAAGTTTTTGTGATGATCTTTATTAGCTACAACTAGTATATTGCAGCTTTTTGTGTGCTAACTTGGGCTCATTGTTGGGAACTTTCTTCTAACCAAGATAAGTGAACTAGAAAAAAGTAAGTTTCTCCAAATTGTGAACAACTCCAGCAGCTTAAGGTTTTCCAAATCACTTGTGTGAAAAACAAGCTGTTTTTTTATTGTACAGCTTTTGTGTTGAAATGATTTCTACAAACGCTGTATTTATAACAGTGTTTGTATTGCTTTTGTCTTCTGAGTTTTTGGGTTTGTTTCTGTTATAAAACAGTATCAAAGCAATAGCTGTTATTAAGCCAAAGAGACAGAGACCATCCAGATCAAAGGAATAAGTAAGATATCTAGATATCAAGAAGATAAGAATTAGCTTGGTATTTGGAGTAAAGTTCAATTGAAAATACCCTATCTGACCATCTTGACACATTGCATTGTGATATTAATATCTAGATACATATGTTCATTACTATAATGAGATACTTACCCCTGGTAATCATTAACCAAGAAAAAAAAAAGGAATAGGTGGGTTATTCACACGTCTAAAGAAAAAAACAAAACATTTACTGATAGTTTTTCCATAGTTTTTTTTTTCTTTGATATGTCTGTTTTGCTGATGTAGTATGACTAAAGCCTTAGTTTTCTTTCAGTAAAACAAATCATATACTATGTGAAATCGGGGCTCTTTAAGAATAACGTCAGATTTATCATTTTGTCTCCCATACGTCGCTGTCTAAAAGACTTTTCGTTTAATTTCAGAACACACCATTTGGGCTGGGAGACGAGAGACATTTTTCTGAAACACTTAATGTTTAAGCCGAGTCTACATTGCTTGAAAAACTCGTTTCTGTTATTGTGTAACTTACCTAACGATGCATGAAGGTCTATTGGGCAGTGAATTATGGGAGGCAAAAGACAAATCACAAATGCTAATTCCACGCTCCTCTAACTTCGAATCAAATTGACAAAGTAGAATGAATGGGGAAATAAAAGTATCTCTAGTATAATATAACGAAGTTTCATAACTTGTGATTTTAAAAAGGAAGTCTTGTTCTGAGCGAGTTACCTAAACATTCAACATCGGGAAATTTCTGTTTCTACTGCGTTAAGTTCGTAACGTTTTTTATTTACATGCACATACGTTTTACATAAAGAAATTTCACAATAAAGCTCGGGAATTCGATGTTGAGCAGTATTAAAACTGTAAAAATGGACTGGACAGTAGCCAGGTTTGATATTAAAGAAACGGGTTGATAGAGTGTAAACCGTATAGATACGATACTTACATACTGTACCTCAATTTCTCACCAAAAGTCTATACATTGGACTTTCTGAAACCATAATCACGACTCCAACAGTTAGCGCGATAACATTATTTTGAAATGTCAAACGACTGTTATACAGTATACACCTTACTAACTTAAAAATTATTCAACTTGCAGTGGTTCGAAAAAATTTAATGTACAGTTTTAAAGTTAGCGGAATTGTTTTATTACATTTTTAGATTAAGTTTTAGTTGGGAAACAACTTTACCATCTGAATCTGGAATCCCTTTCTTGTAATGATTTGACGCCGCTAGGGTAGAAGAGCTTATATATCGCTAAAAATAACTATCGGTGGCGTAAATAGAACGAGGATTTCTTACGTGTGTGCGATCCTTCACCTCATGCTGAGGTTTGTCCTTAAGAAACCATTGCCGCAAAGAAAAAAAAATTCGTTGGTTTTATAAGATGTGTGCGTTAAAGTATCCAAAGGAAATATTTGAAAACATTTATTATTAAAACATCAGAAACGTGTGCAAGAAGCTTTATGTTGTTAAATTTATGTGCATTTTTTAACTTTTGATTTCGTAAGATTTTTTACACTGGCAAATTTAGCACATCTTAAGTTACATCACAATATTGAATGACCCCAGAAAGGAACAACATATGCTTTATCATTATTTAAACCTTCAATTTCTCTATTTGAGTTGTAGAAAAGTACCACAGTATTAACTTTATAATAACGATTAAAAAAAAATCTTTTTCACATTTTAGTACATTCATAAGTAGTTCATTTAGTTTATGATAGTGTTATTAGAGGTAAAAAATTATATTGTGTAGAACATATGTTTAAAGTTATTTTTAAACAAGGACATATGGTGGGTAGGTTTACTAAGGGTCTATTATATGTATAACTATTTTTATTACTGTTCTACTACCTTAAACTGTGCTTGTGTAGATAATCTTATTTCCCAATCTGAAACTTGACATGTCATCAATATGGAAACACATTTGCACTGCTACCTTCGTTATGCAATGTTGTGTGAAACACAAGCCTTTATTTACTTTCATTATCACAAGTAGTCATATAATTTAAAAGTTCAAATACCTTTTTGTAGAAGTTACAATATTCTGTTAACTTGTGCATAATATACATACAGTTGTATTGTTTTCTCCCTCTTGATGCTGTGTAATAATATTGAAAATGATTTTAATACAAATATATTCTGAAAGCTATGAACCTAAGACCTGTTTTCTACTTTCTATAAGTTAATTTTGAGATAAAAATGAGTATATAACCATACACTTTACACAGTTAAATTAAAGTTCAGTCACTGTACAACTTAAGTGTAAAGTGTACTTTTTAATTTTACACCTACAATGTTTAAAAATTTATTTATGTCCACAATTTCGACAGAGCAATTACAAGTATAAATATTTTTTTCATAAACCTAGTATTGTGTTAATACAAATAACTTGTGTTTAGTTTTTAATGAAGTTTCATTTATTACGCATCCAGGTGCACTAGTAAAACTGACATATCACTGTGCTAATTTACAGATAATTTGTGTTCATTAAAAGAATGCATATCATGCTGTATGTAGCAAATTCTTTACTGATAACTGTAGGTGTAATATTTATTCATTGATAAGCAAAACCTCTTGAACATGTCGAGGGACATCATTAGTTACTGAAGAAAACTATAGCTAACCACACATGATTTTTAGAGGTGTAATTGGTTATGGCTAGGCTCATGAGAAAATATGAATAGCTGTGGTTTTAAATAGAAAAGAAGTGTAGCAGAACACATTATTTTGTGTTTAGTTTAATACTGTTTTATTACATAACACATTTGAATTCAGTGATTACTGTGTGTGTGTCTTAAGGCATGAAGAAATAAGTTTACATATTTGTAGGAAGAGGTCAAACAGATTGTTTTATATAAAAATAAATATAATAAAAAGGACAAAGTTCTAATGTTTCCCTCACACCTTTATATTCACTTAATACATTTTTCTGATGCTTGGAATAATTCCCTTACCTCTTAATTATACTGAAATTCTGAAAAACTATTGACAATTTTTTCATGTAATGAATAATAATGTCTGTGAGATGTTACAGCAACAGTTTGCAATGCTTTATTAAAGGAGCATTGGAATAAATTAGTTGTTTGTTTGTTACATGTACAATTACAACAGGTTAGGTTTAACCTTAGAGGTTATGAAGTTCCTAATCTCATTGTGCATTTGTTAATAGCATCAATTTAAAACATGTTTCTAAAATAACAAAAATTATTTTGAGAGGTTGAAGCTCATCAAGAGTAGTAAGTAACAGATTAAAAAAAAATTGAGTGCAAATAGAAAGACAGAACCTAAAATATGCTGTGTTGGGTTATTTGAATTGTTATTTATATTAATTGGTCTTTTGAAGTCGAAAGACTGTTTCATTAGTGTTTGTCCTTTTCCACATGAGGTGATTTCAATGTATAATATAGCCAATTGGATGCTTTCGTGGTTCATAGTAATTTTTACCATAGTCCCAGTAATACCTTGCAACTTAATTGCAAAGTTCAGCTTGCTTCCGAGATTTAGATTATTCATAAAATGACATGCTAAAATAGTAGTACAAACTAATATTTATGATAAAAATATAATAAAATAGAAACAAATATACTAAACATTTGAATAATATGGTTAATGACAGGCTATCTCTGGTGTACTTTTTAAATTATTTCTTACAGTACATGAGTGAGAAGATTGGTGGTGCTGAGGGCACTAAGTTTACAGAGGAATATATGGAAATGGAAAGAGTAAATACTTGTGTTGTTTTTACCCAACCCTGTGTCAGATAACAAAATATAGTTGTAAGAGATTGACTTCTTTAGCTTCTGAAACCAACTGATCACTACTTAAATTTAGATATAGATGATTAGGCATCTTCATGTACAAGAGTGGATGATGAATTTACTTTTTTAAATGTAAGCTGTTCTACACATATTTATCATATATGCAAAGTTGCACCAAACCTGTAACAACCTGAGAATATAAAGTAATACTGTTCCATAGGCTCCTCCTTACAAATTATCATAAAACTTCTCTATTAAAACTGGTAAATGTTTGTTGATGAAAATAAACGGCACTTCATAACATTTATTATAAATCAGGAAAATACTAAACACTGTCTAGGTACATGCTAATGAAAGATCAAGTTTACAGTTTAATAAAAACTACATGAAGCAATCAAGCAGTGGTGGAGAACAAATTACACAGTCATATCTGATTGATCAAGTACTTGAATGCTTTAGGTCCATTTTCACTGTGCAAAAATGAACTGAATACATGCCACTTGTTAAAAGTAGAGAAAAACTATTGTACAAGTAAAAAAGTTAGTCATTGTTTTGTCCTCAACAATATTTCAGTGCAAAGTGAACCAAAAAAAAACTATTTTGGGTGAGCAAAATGCCATCTTAACATTTATTCTGTGAATCATGTCATTTATTAGGCTTAACAAATTGAATTAATTAAAACTTGTCATCATAGTGGTAACATTTTTGATTTTATGAGTAACTGGAATTATCAAATACACTTTTTTTGGTTAATTATTTGTGATATTAACTGATCTATTCAAAATCTTTGTTAATTGACAGTTTTATGATACTAACCAATTTAATCAGAAATATGATAAATGTATAACTTTACAGGGCAATAATCAATGGTAACTTAATTAATTATTCAGGGTAATTCCACATCTCTCATTTGCATGCATCTAGTCCTCCCCCTAAATTTTGTCTGACACTTTTCCAATTATGGCAAAACAGGTATGTGTATGTGACATACATATGACAAAAAAGTATTTCCAAATAAGCGTAAAATATGCTAAAAATGTGTAAAAACAGCTGAGAGTGAAAGATGAGAAAGAAATAATTTTGTAGTCTAAAAATTAGTGTCAAATAAGTAAATTACATTAATTCATTTTTATTTTGTTGTTCTTTATGCTTGTAACCCAACAGCTAAAATTGTAATTAACGAGGTGGCATGTTTTTAGGTATTATAACAATAGTTTGCTTTTTCTCCTTTTTTTCTATGTTCTTAATTTTCAGGCAACAAAATCCCATTCAGGTTTATTAAGTAATTGTTTGTAATGTGATATTGCCAAATAAAACAGATTTTGCCTAAAAGTGTATAGGACAGATTCACAGAATAACAGGATATCCACCCTAGAAGTATATTGCAAAGTAATTTTGAATTTTCAGAAAATGATTCAGTTTGTGAAAGAAGACTTGGACACAAAAGTGAGATCACAGTGAAAACAATATTTATTTAGTGCAACAGTAATGGTTGTATTTATTCAGCATTATGGACAGTTGACTTTTACTGGAGAGCTAAAATATGTTTAGTCTACGAGAGCTTATGAAACTCGTCAAGTGCTCCAAACCAGGCTTTCCAGTGCTCTGCCAATACATTAGATATGAACTGTACAAAAATATTGACCAGTGGTCTGCTTAGTGAAATAGCTGCTGATGATTAATATGTACTTATTATTTCATTCAGTTTTGGGAGTGAACCAGCAATATCTAGTGTTGTTATTTGTTGAAGTTGACCTGTTATTGGGCTCTTTCTCTGGGCAGCATACAGTACTTCCACCAGTATTAAACATCTTGACTCAAATGTTGTGACTAGAATGCCACTGAACATTAAGGCAAGTGAACATGACACCCTGGTGCCTTCCAGTCTTTGTTTTATTTTGTGCATCAGAGCATGGGAAGAGACCACTAGTTTTAGCACAGATGAAGAACTACAAATTGATAACAGTGATTCAGTGCACCTTTCTGCATTTCTAAGATGTTTAAAAATAATACTGTTTCTAATAATCAAAAACTATCAAAAATTAATTCTTGCTTCTTTCCCCAATATTTGTATAGAGATGCAATTTTGTTTGTTTTTATCCACTGCTGCTAAAGGTGTCTATAATGTTTTATTTTGCAGATAATTGTTATAATGCATTATTAGCATTTATCAGCTCTAAGTATGCATAATCAGTATTACAACTTATTCTATCTTCAAGTTTCTTCTCTTGCTCTTTTTTTACATTTGTGAGAAGTACAGATAATTGAGGATATGTCTTTCATCTGTAATCATAATTGGAGTGTTTTTATTGTTTGAGGTTATTTTACTGAATGTAAATTATCCAAAATGATTTTCATTCAAAAGTTTGTGTGATTGTTGCATATTTCCTTTATATGCAGGTCATTTTGTCATTTAAAGATATTTTTTTATGTACAGTATTTTAATCTTAAAATGCAAGAACTAAAGTACTGTTAACAATATTTGTTCTAGCTGTACATATGTTACATCTAATAAAACAATATACGAGTAGTTACAATCTGTTTAATAGGTGTAGATCACGTGCTACCTCAAGATGAGCTACTGTTAACTCTGTTTTGATTACCATTGATTGTATAGGCTTATTTGCCACCTGTTTGCAAGGGTATTTATAGTATGTTTAGAAAAAATAACAGATTTCATACTTTCTGAATAATATGACTTGTTAAAGTCAGTACAGTAAATAAATAAATGGATGTAATATACAGGGTTAAGTGTTTGCATTTTAACATGTTTTGGACTTTGTTTCATAGGTACTTCTAACAAATCACACTTTTAAAATATTGATTACTCTTAATTTGTTTTATGACAAATACGTCAATGGTTTATTAAACAATTTTCAAACAAAATCACATTTTGGGGTTAATTTGAACATAATTAAAGCTTGAGAAAAGTATTTTTATATATGTTATCATATTTGAATGTATCCAGAATAAGTTTCATTTCTGCTCTTCATATAATAATATCTCTGGTGACATTAATATTAGAAGTTGTATTGCAGTACCAAGTTTCTAGGAAGGAAGGAATGAAAATATCTAATTTTGTCTTATCTTTCATAATGTGTTATTTAGTGACCACTTTGTATTTTTGAGTTAATTTATTACTATTATTACTGTCATATTTTGTAAGTGGAGTTTAAAATTAGGTGTTTCTTAAATCTGTTTTTGATGTACACAATTCCTTAATTTTTATATTGATTAGCTAATAGAATTAAAATTTTAAATCAGTATAAAATGTGTGAACAAAAATCATCAAACCTAGAAATGATAGGTATGAATTCTATAACCTTTGTATTTTTAATGATAGATTATTTAACAATTTTTCCTCTGGTTAAAATTAGCTACACGTATAATTATGGTATGTAATGTGTGTGTTTGAAATTAAGAAGTTTTGTTTTTTTTGGTTTTAAATAGAAAGTTGATTTGCTGAATGAATTAGTTGAAGAACTGATAACCAAGACAAAGGAATTTCTTCAACCCAATCCAGGTATTTTTGTGCTTGATAGTATAAATCAGCCTTAACTTGTATGTGTACCTGGTGCAGGTGTTATTAACATTACACCATCTGACTTCATGGTTAACATTGTTGATACCAGCTGTTCAAACTTTGTATCTAGCCCTAAATAAAATCTATCTTTACATTTACACATGCAAAAACATTGCAAGATATTCTTAAATAAGTATAAGTAGCTTGGTTTGTTAGCAATGTGTAGCTGTGTAAGTTAGTGTCTGTTTTCCTACTGATATTTGTTGTAAAAGGACTTTATAATTGAAGAGATCATTAGGACTAAACTAATAACATATTACATGCCCAAAATGGCTAAGCCAACTAAAAAAATAATAGTTTCTTTGTTTTTATAAGTTTATTGTAACTCTAGGTTAAATGAGAATCAAATTTATTATTAAGTTGTCATAGGATTCCAGTAGAATATGGGAGGTCTGGGCACTTGAAAATAAACATTGAAGATAATACACTTTAAAAATTCTAAGAAACTCCAAAGACAACTTATCCACTAGAAAAATACTATTAGGTTTAAATTTTACTGTAGTTTGAGGTTTCTATAGGTTTTACATGTTCTGTTTGAAATTATAACTTTATAGGCTCTTAGCAAAAGTGTTTGCTTTTTAAGTCTATGTAAATTTAGACAGTGGGCTAGTTATAAAACAGGGGGAAGGGATTCATTATGATTCATAACATAAGTTGTTGGGTAAATCTTGATAGGATAATATACATTGTAGGCATAATGGATAGAAATGTTTTTGTTTTGTCACTGTTGATATTTTATACCATTGTGCACCTTTCTGAAATGTTACTGAAGCTGCATTTAAAACTTAAATTTATCTAAGTAATAGTTTGAAATTTTTTTCTAATGTATGGAAACTGCTGTTAAAAAAATTTAGTGGTGAAATGTTATGCAGCTATAGAACAAAACTGAGCTCATAAACACTGCCAACTGTATTTGTCAATAAAAGCTTATTAGTTCTGGTTTATTCAGTCTTTTTTTAAAATGTTTTTGACTTTTTAATACATGTTAGTTTGCAGTTATTTGAACATAGGTAACTGTAAAAGCATTGTTATTTATTTTAACAAACATTCCTATTTGTAATGTTTAACACACTGACAGTAATTATCTCACATTTTATTTTAATAGCCTCAAGGGCAAAGATGGTGGTTAGTTCAAAATTACGAGGCGGAACCAAGACTCATGCTTATCCCCAGCCTGAAGGGATCCTTGGAGATGAAATGGTCAAGTATGGAATGAATTTTGGAGAAGAGAACGTATTTGGTTAGTTAGAAACTTTGATGTTTTTTAGTTGATCATTAACAGTAAGGATAGATATTTATGGGGTGTTATATATTTGAACTGTAAATGGAAATTATTGGTTGTATTAGTCAATTAAAATAAGTTGTTTGTGCCTGTAGTAAGCTATTTTTTGTCTATGTGCTCTTAAAATTAAGGAACTAATCTGTGTGTTGCTTTTCAAAATTTGTAGTGCGTACTGGAGTGATTTACACATTTTGATTAACGTTAAGAAAAAACGATCTTTACATTTCAGATAAAAATATTTAAAATAATTGTAATATCAAACAGTTATGTAAACTCTGAAAAAGCAGCAAAGGTGAAACATTGGATAAATAAAAAATATATTTTTGTATATTTATTTGCATTGGTAAAAGTAATTTTTTCAGAACTTTTTTTGTTGTAATCTATATATTCTAAATTTATTTAATAGGCCTCTAAAAATACATAATTTAACATTTGTGAAATTTTTATAAAATAATAAACACTTTCTGAAATAATTAAGGAAAGGATAAATGTACAGGAGTCACAAATGAGTCTTCTCAGAGGTTCAAAGAGGCCTGGGCCTCTTCTGTGTTTTGAGACTCCTGGCTATAATAAAATTTAAAAAATGACAAAAACAAAAGGCAGTTATTGGGCCAAAAGAAGAGTGAAACAATTTGAATATTTAATTTGGATCTCTAATCTGAGAATGTCCCATTTTAGTCTGATTGGGAGATGCATAAAAAGTTATGAAACTTAGCAGACACCAAAAGTGCCTAAACTTGAGGCCTGAACCAGTTGACCCTCCTGTCTCTGCCATATAGTAATGGTACAATGCACAATCACAACAAATACAAAAGATACTGAAATATAATTTACAATAATTAACTTATGACCTCTTTTACTTTACACTGTTAGATCTTGTTTTACTGCTACCATGCGTTTACCAGTGTTTGGTTGTGAAGTATTGTTCTATTGCTTCTACTAGTACCCAACAATTCAGTCAAGTCACTTGGGCAACTATTAGCTTTCTCAGACTTTAAATGAACCCGTACAATATAATGTTTGACTTGTAAAACAAGCTATTATTTCATTGATTTATTTGTATTCAAGATACTGTTTCACCACACTTATTGTATGTTGGAGATTTGTGTTGCTGAAAGATGAATCCACACCCAGTTATCTGTGTACCTGAGGGAAGAGATAGTGGTTCAGAATCTACCTGCATGTATTAGCAGTCAGGGTGCTATAAGTTTTGTGTAAAAACATTCACTGTCATATTCAGTTGTTTTTTTCTATATAAAGAGCACACATCTTTAGCTTTCCTTATTCCACTGTTAGTGGTCTGATGCTCTTTTGGTTTAGTAATATCTTTTTAACATCACTTTTTTGAGCAAGTACTCATCCATTGAAACTACTACTTTGTAATGTCTGTTTTACTGTTATTGAGATAGCATTTACATGTGTATTTATAGCAAGATCATTAGCAGGATCTGTATGACAATCATATATTGTAAAAAGATATTAAATGACTTATGAAAAGTCTCACTTTTCTACCCCAGTCACTTGTTATTAACAGTGCAAATTTCACATACTCTGTTCAGAGTTTTGTATGTAGCTCCTACTGAAATGTGGAATCCTATCACAATGTTTCATATGGAGTATCCTGAACCAGCCAAAACATCTAGTTTTTCTGTCACTGGGGCAATACCTGGGCAATACTACTACATATGGTATGAATGCATGTACATTTATAGGCTTTGTACTGGTGTACAGTATAAGCTATAAACCACTTGAATATACTCTGATGCAATTCATTTTCTCATAACAAAGTGGCATTCTCATAGTGTTTGCTTTTTGTTACTTTTTACTTGCCCTTTCCATAATTTTTAATACTGTATGTGTGTACTTAAGTACATAAAAGAAACTTGTGTCAAATTGTTTGAAACTAGTTTGTTTTTTGTTTTGTGACCATAGGATACTGATATAATTTATATGTCAGAGTTGCTAACTTCACCTGGCAGTAAGTTAACATAAATTATAAAATCAATTTCTGTATAACTAATTCACTTAGAAGAAAATGTTTGAACACTGCTGTATGATGATGACTCTTATCCATGTTGTTGGTGCTTATAGGACTAGTAAAATCAAGTAAAAATAGTACCTATTTAAATACTTAATTGCTTTCTAATTATTTCTTCAGATTTACCATTACATGAGTACAGTATTATGGTAATTTAAAAGTACAATCCGTTTATGAACATTTCCAGCAATGTTGTGTTTTATGTAATATACTGTAATTTTTGTATTTTATTTTTTAACCTGTGAAGCACTTTCAGAAATATTTTAGTAGATTTATATATCATTATCATTCATTTCTATACACATTTTATCTTATATGCAATAACTTTTCTGCTGAGTATATAGCAGGTAAATAGAATCTTTTGCATAGTTTTGTCTGTGTGTATCTTAATAGTGTATATGTTTAAACTTTTGTATTATTACTTCTGACTCTGAGATTTAAAAAAAGACTATGTATTATAAGAGTAATAACTAAGTCACAAGATAATCTACCAAAGCTCCTTAATGTTTTCTTTAAGTGTTTAATTCATAAATGATAGTTTTATGTACTGTTATATGCAGCTCAGAGCCTAATAGAAACAGGAGAGACATTAAGGCAGATGGCAGAGGTGCGTTTTGCTCTTGAAGACAGTGTAAAACAAAATTTTCTGGAACCTCTACATCATCTTCAGACCAAGGACTTAAAGGATGTGTTGGTAAGGAAACTATACTAAATCTGTACATGGCTGTCTCCTTCATAAGTGACATTAATATTGTTACTAATATACACAAGTTACCCTTGTTGAACTAACAAAAAAATATATACACATCTTGTTGTTAACTTTTTTTTTCAGTAAAGTATGCTTAATTGTCATCATTGCTTGATGAAAATGTTTCTTTATCAACTGAAGGTGTAATTTATGTAATAACAGTTGTTTGTAAAGACTAAGAGGCAAAATTTCTCAGTAAATAAAACAAATTTAGGTAGACACTGAGAATTTACACCTGTTTAGAGAATAACTTGTAATGGCTTTGAAATATCAAAGCATATATTTTTCAGGAACAGATACCACCAGTGGAATCAGAGTATTGTCATAATGCATGTCAACTAAACCAAGTTAAGCTAGTGAAATGCAGGACAAAGTTTCATAATAATAATTTTTTTTTACCACAGTATTCTAGCAGTATCATCACAACTTAAACATAAAAAAAACTGTAAGAAACCAACATTCATAAGGAGCAAAAAAATATTCCTTGTTATTTTCCAATTTATTTGTGTGATTACTGACTAGACTAGGATATCAAGTGAATGAATAAATAAAAATGTTTCTCATTTTCTGGGAGACAATGTCTCAACTGAAGAAACCTATGGTCACAACAGATAATGTACAAGCAATGAAACTCTGTCAACATCTAATTTAGTATTTCATTATCCCTTACCAGACATTAAGCACTATATTCCTTGACTTTTTTCCTTCTAGTAGTGGAAATACTTAACTACAGTGTATGGAACTTAGTTGTTGTTTGCTCACGATGAGTATCAAAACTTACTTTATAGCAGTATAAGTCTGCAGACATTCTGCTATGCCACTGGGGGGCATGGAGGTTAGTATAAACTCACTAAATACTCTGTAGTTTATTTTTAAAAAGCCATGTAATTAAAAAAAACTTCCTTTTCTCTTAATTTCAGTACTCTTAGTTCTTGATCAGAAACTTTCATTTTACATATCCAGTCAATATCAACATGATTTATTTTCATTTACACGTATGGTTTGCATCCGTGATTTGCCTGGTGCATTAATCATCTCTTTCAACTTAAACTGACAAATTTTTTTGGTAACCTAAGGCCAGACCTTCACAAATGATTTTTAGTCAGATTAGAGAAGAGTATTTTTGCTACTGGTATTCTTGGTCAAAAGTAGTTTGTCTTATCATTGCAGAACAATCTAGTCTGTAATAATTAATGTAACAGAAATGTAACAATGAAACTTTGTAATAATTTTAAATACACACTTAAATATTCCTAACCCAACTTATAACATTTTCATGAGAAATTTAAAATTCAAGTTTCTACATTCTAAAAGATCTAGAATGTCTCAGCTGATGTGTTAATTAATTCTCATATTTTTATTTTTGGTAAAATGTATTTGCCAGTGGAAAACGTGGTACGAGATACTTTGATATAAATCATTGTTTTTGTATCGTAGATGGTAAAATGTGTCATTTTATGAGTAGGGTGTGAGAACTTTAATTTTATATTGTTAATAACTTGCATATGTCCAGTGTGTGTGTTTGAAATACAAAATTGTCTTTTTTATTAAGGAGTTTATTTTTTTTTCTGTGACTATTTTTACACCTGATATTGTCTTTTATTTTCAAGCATCACAGAAAGAAGCTTCAGGGAAGACGGCTAGATTATGACTGCAAAAAGAGAAGACAAGCAAAAGGTAAATTTGGCTGAAAGAATTGTTGGTTGTGTTGTACAGTAGGTGTTCTGTGTGTGTGTAGATTTTGATCAGAACGTGTATTTGGAAAGATGAGGTAGGATATTTTGTTTCAAATGTTGTTGCTTCATTCAATGAAATTATAATATTTTCTTTTTTGAAATGAGTTTGTTTTTGAGCACTTTGTGTGATTTTAATATTTGTTGATTAAGATATATAAATGTGATTTGAATTTTGTGTCAAACATACATGTATGTTAGTGCACTTTGTATAATTGTAATGTTTATTAGGTAAAAGTGATGCTATACAAGGAATGTTTCTTTATTCTTAAATAAGATAATGCATTTCTGAGAAATTACATGTTAAAATTATATAGGAGGAGTTATTTACAAAGTCACTTTTAATGATGTGTATGTGGGTATGTGCATAATGTAACTTTTAAACTAAAATTTTAAAAGTTGAATTAATCAATAATTCTTTAAAATTTATCATCTTATTAACACTAGAAAAGAAACAAAACATAATTTTGACAAAATGATTTTCTCATGAGCATTTTTATATACATTCCAGTGAAAATGTTCACACAAATTATGATTTGTGTCGTTTGAAAATGGAACTTTTATGAAACATTCTAGTCCAGTATGAAAAACAAATTAATTTATATTGGAATATGCAGAAATGGATAAGAAAGGCTTTCACTTCTAATTTTAATTTCAAGATTGATAGTTTGTTTCTGATGTAAAACAATATTTACAGAAAAAATATACAAATACTTAATTTTGTTGGTATGTTGAAAAACAACAAACTTCTCCTTATTCTACAATAATGGTGAATAACACGGTTATTGTTTGAAAACATTTTCATTTACTGTATGTGTTAATACTCAATTTATGTATTATGGTGGTGTTTAATTACTTTACTTTGTGGTAGAATGTCTGAAGTATTCCTAAAAAAGTATGTTATTGGGTAACTTTGTTGATTTTAATATTTAAAAAGAAAAATTTTTAAATTATCATTTTATATATCCAAGTTGATGGTAAAAGTGCATCCATGGCTAGGACTTGGCTGAGTTCAGTAATTGATCCATTATCTGTCTAATTAACCTCTATATAATTGTTTATCCCCAGTTTTAGAATGTGGCTGAGCTGAGTAACTGATTCATCTTATAACTAACTTTTCCACATCGTTGATGCATGCTGTCTTTAATTAAAATTTGGCTGAACTAAGTAACCAATCCTTTAACCAATTAAGCTTATCACATTGTTGTTGCATGCTATTCTTAATTAGAATTTAACTGAGCTAAGGAGCTGATATTTTATCCAGCTGACTGACCTTTCCACATAATTGATGTAATATGTTTCAGATGGGACTTTGCTTATTAATTGGTCCTTTATCCAAATAATTAACTTCTAGTGATGAGCCTTAATTAGGACTTAGTCAAGCCAAGCAATTGTTTCATACTATATTTTTCCTGCAAATCTAATCATTATTAGAATGCATGCTTTTGTCTTTAATAACTTTGTGTCTTTGTTCATAACTACTATCCACTAGTTATCTTTGAGACAAATGTAGCTGACACTTAATTTAATCATACTTTACTATGAGAACATTACTGTGTTGTACTTGACATTGAGTATTTATCATTATAACAGACTTTGACCCAACTGTTTCAATTTCAGGTTGAACTGTCCTTTTCAACCTTTCTGCATTTGCTAATGTATTTACTTCTTGCTATACTGTTTGGTGTGACTTTATATACTTACATGTGTTAACTTTAATTCAAATATTTGTTTCTCTTTAACATATTTGTATATACGTTATTGTGACATTGATCTTTTTTTTTTTTGCCATTAGTTAAATAATGTTCTTCTTCTGAACCTTAAGTGAATTTCTCAGCTTGATAGGTTTACATGATTAATTTTAAACTAAATATGAGCAAAATCTTCAAACTGCTGTTGGCACTATTCTTAATATTCATATCACCAATTAAAACTTTTGACATTTTAGTTAACTGGCTTGGATTAAACTGAACTAACAAAGCTTTATTTCAACTTACTAACAACTATGTGTATTAATTATAATGCTTGCACACGCTCACACACAAAGACCACGTGTTTGACCTGACTTTTTTAATTAACTTTTCTTTAGTGCTGTCCATGAGAAAAATATATAGCTGCATGATAAAATGTTTAGTAAATATTGTCCTTGTATTTTTTTTTTTTTTCTTTGTACGGTTATCTCTACCAACTGGAGGGTCTATGCCAAAAGCTAAACAAGGTTGGTTTTAAAGATTGCTTGAATTTTATTTAGTGTTTACATGTTTCTGAAGTTTCACATGATACGAAACATCCTAATTATAAGAAACTTTCTAGATTTCAACTGTAAAATCTTTGTTCATTATTGTTATTCAGTGACATATCACACAGACCACTACACTTTACTTTGATAACAATTAACTAAGCTTTTAGTCAACATTCTACTTGGAAGGTTTGAATTATGTGATTGCTTATACATAAATATAACTGAATTAAACTTGAAATATTCAAAGTATCTAAAAAGTCAGTTCTGTTTGATGTAACTTCAATTAAAGTTTCAGGTTGTGCTAAAATTATTAAAGTGACCAAAGAAACAAAACTTTTTGTGTTAGGTCAGTGATCAAAAACAAAGGTTTCAGGTCATGAAGAATTGTTTGCAAAAAATATTGAGGACTGGCTAGGCTGAGTCAGGATAAACTTACTTTTGGAAATATTTTTTAAATTACTAGATAGATCAAGAGATAAACATAATAAAAATTACAGGCAATCTAGAATACTTCACGCACACTTGCTCTTCTAAAATTTTGTTTGTTAGTCTTCTTCCAAATAACCTAGCTGCATTAACAGGAAGTAACATAGTATTTGCAATTTGTTTTTCCTAATAAGAACTGACATATTACAATGACAAACTGGTGGTGCTACATAGTTATTTTACTGTATTACTTCAAAGGTTTATTTGGGTCTGTGCAGCAGAAAAAGTTTTAATAAAGCTAAAAATTTGATACCCAAGCTATCTCTTAATTTGCTACTTATCATTGAGTTATAACATGTCTGGGAAGATTTCATCACATGTTAGTAACACTGGACAATAATAAATCAGCAGTATAAGACCAGGCTTCAAATATGATAGAATGTATATTACATGTGTGATGTTTCATTTAATGTTGCCTAACTTAGCACACTAAACCTATGAAAAATGTAAGGTGGTCCTTATTTTCAAAGTTTTGATTTACAATTCCCTTATCCCCTTGTTTTGTTCTGATATAAAAATAATTCAGGCTAGATTTTATTCATACTGAATGACATTTCAGGGTTGACCAAAAAAGTTGAAATTTGACCTTGCAGCTTGTAGTATATTCATATATTCTGAATATTTTATTGTTCCAAAATATTCTAAATAATTCTGGAATGTCATAGCACATTCTGTAAAATTTCCAAAGTGTTTCACATTGTTCAAAATGTTGAAGAATGTTCCATACACAAATAATCCTTGCTGACTTTTGTACATCTGGAATATTTTATATAATTTTCAAAGCCCTTTCTCTGCTCAAAATATTACAATTTTAGGTCAATTTCAACAGAATACATGGACCAGTCCAGTTGTGAGTGTTTTATCTTGTAGCAAAGCCACATCGGGCTATCTGCTGAGCCCACCGAGGGGAATTGAACCCCTGATTTTAGCGTTGTAAATCCGGAGACATACCGCTGCACTAGCGGGGGGCCTCCAGTTGTGAAAGAGCAAGTGACTGTGATGAAATAACAGAAGCCATAGAGGACGTTAAAAACAATGTTGTTGTTTACTATAAGAAAACTAGTCAGCCAACTTAGAGGTGAATACAGAGAGCTTCTTGAACTAGCCATAACCTTTCGTGGTGGCATCCCTTCTCATGCGGAGTGTGATTGAAAGCATCTGCAGTGCATTGTGTATGATGGATGGCCAAGGTATTATATGTCTTCAAGGTGCTGATGTTCATGGGACAGTTTAATTTTAATGGCTATGAGGAGAGTGAACTCTGGCTTTTGCATCTTTGTTGCTCAACTCTATCTCTGGGTATAGTTCACTGTTTTTGATGCTATTTCAGATCCTAGCAGTGACTATAATTGTTTAACTGTATCTTAAGTATAATAAGGTGAATTCTCCTGCTTCAGAATCTGTCAGTTTAAAGTATGCTTTGTATCTGTGGTATCTCAGTGAGGAATGTGACATTCATTGGTTCAGCTATACCTAGAGACAAAACAAGCACTGGTAAAGGCACACTGAGAAGGAAGCCACAGATGAGCATGCGAAGAATATCCAGCTGAATATCAGGTAGTCTCAAGACATTTCAGTTAAAAGATTTTGTTACAAAGAATAGAACAACTTCCTTCAGATGCTCTGAAATTTCATCTGAATTTCTGGACAATGACCCTGAGTCATGGGAGCTCAGAGAAGGCTACAGTGGCACTACAGTTAACACTTAAATGAGGTACATTATGACAGTGAAAGGGGTGTATTCCTTATTGAAGAGTGTAATGCCACTATTAGCATCTCATTCTTCAAGTTGTGCAGTATTGCAGCAAGAAGGAAACAATGCAAAAGTAGCTAACCACACCAAAAATTGTGTAATTTTGCCATTGTACTATTGTGCAAGTAACAAATTAATATATTTTAAATAAATGATTTCTATGTAAGAAATGTTATATCACATGCATGCACACAGTATTGACCAACTTCAGCCTCATCAGGCAGTGTCCGAACATGGTACGAAGTGGATGAAGTTACACTGGAACAAACTCAGTACACAAAAGGTTTACGGTTTTAACTTGGAATTTTATTTACAAATAAGGACCATTCCAATATATTTATATAAAATTTGTTAGAATTTGTGACACTGATATACTGGTTTATTGTGAATTATTCAGTAGAAAGGCTGTAAAATACAAAGTCAAATATATTATTCCATTTACCACTTGCTATTGAATTATACATGTTTGAAAATTTTCAACCCTCTTCACTAAACTAAACATCAGGGGAAATCCAAAGCAAAAGACAGCTTTGTACGATATTTAGGGTTATCTTTTACCCACCACAAAAATACATTAATAGCAATAGTGTTATAAATCTTTCAATACAGTTTTGTTGTTTTCCTTGACTATAAATGGGTATGATCAATTTGTCATCACACCACTGTTAAAATGTTGTTGTTGTTTTTTATACATTAAAAAGAAAAGTAAAAAATATAACTTATGGTGGATTTTTAGGAACAGCTGTCACAGAGGAAGAAATTAGGCTAGCAGAAGATAAGTTTGAAGAATCATTCAACCTAGCCTCCATGGGTATGCATCACCTTTTGGAAAATGATGTAAGTTTATTTTTATTATAATAAAGTTTGTCTGTCATTGTGACTTTTGCTTCATTAAATAGTTTTTCATTTTTGTTATGTCTTTACATTAGTTAATGCTGAATAATAACTTTATGAACAGACATTAACCATGTATTGCATCCTGTAATATAAGTTAACAAATCTGTCTTTGTTGCTTAATACATACACAAATACTTCATTTCTGTAACTGAATATTCTTGCCTTGTAGTAAGTCAAGATAGATGATGGAATTATTTCTATTGGTTTCTCAATTTAAGAGTGTTATTTCTAGGTAACATACCTAGAAAACCTTTTTCTTTTAAATAAGGATTTCGAGGAAAGTATTTTTTTTCTTTATTTTCATGAAGGGTTAAACATAATCAGTTATTTGATTAATAAACAGTATATTTGTTTGAAAAATGTAGTTTTAAGTGAAATAAATAAAACTGGCTCTAGGGGTTTTGTCATGTTTGTATAATTTTTGTTATTCCAAGTGGCCTTAAATAATTATCATGTATGTGCATTTTTGTATTCCAAAACATGACTGAGATATATCAAATTATAGAAAATGTTAGTGTGACACTGATTAAATTCATCCTTTTTTTAATTTTCCCACTTAAATATATGAACTACACTTATTAATAATGACTTAGATAGTATGATCCTTAAACTCTTAAGGTTTATCTATTCAGTTGTTAGATGATATTAGTTCATGTGTTCAAATGTCTAAACAATATTAACATGCAGTCTATAACCTCATGACTTTGAAGACTATGTATTTATCTCTGGTTGCAAATTTGTGAGTGTTTACTTAGATATAACCTTGTAAGCAATAAGCTGTTGAGAATTGTATATATTGTATGTGTTTAGGTGGAACAGATTTCCCAGTTGGCCTCCTTGGCAGAATCGCTATATGAGTATCATTGTCAGTGTGCTGAAATTATGAAAGAATTAAATGATCGACTTATTGAACAGTAAGTATATATCTTCTAAGCTGTAAAGACCAGTGTGTTTTAAATAAATACATGTATTGCTTAATAATATACTTTTTGCACATGTTCACAACATAAGGGTGAGAAAAGTTCTCATGCAAACTATTTAATATTTTATATTTGTGATGTTTCAATAATATTGAATTCAGAAGAGCTGAATGGTGTGTATGTATCCTTTTATAAAAGTATTCATTTTGATGTTACATCATCTTAATTTCAATGTTCTTGTTTTTTTGTGAATTATTTATATTGAATATGAATCACTTCAAGAAATTCTTGCTTGCCAAGCCTTATACTGATTAATTTTTTATTAATGTAACCTGAGAGTTGGGTTTAAGTGCTTTTGACAAACTCCCTTACTTTAATGTTATCAGCTCAAAGTTATGAACAGATAGTCTTAAATGGAGTATCTGAAATGTAGAAACTAAAGTATCATTAATGTGTAAATGTATTAACCCTTTTGCAATGGGTCAGAGGTGAAAGGCCATGCCATTGCATTTGGTGATTTGCCTTCAAAATTTTATTGAACTACTATCTTATAAATTTATGTGAATAAGTTTGGAATTAAATTGTAGATTATAATTTAAACTTTAATATTATGTATGAATCCTTAATTTAAAAGTAAATAACAAAAGAACCCACCTTAAGTTTAGTCAGTTATATGGTATGTTGAATGCAGTACTGGTTAAAATTAAATGTCTGTGATGTCAAAATACTAAGCCTATAGTTTTGTCCAAATTAGGAACTCAAATTACCAATACTGACAGGCTAGAATATAAGAACCTTGTATCTTTTTACTTTCGAGGCTGGCCCCATTCAGCTCTTTCTCTTTTTAGAAACTGTTGCTTATATGCTCTTGCTACAATATATGTGAATAACCATTTGACAATTCAAAATGTCTCTCTAGTGGTTTTCTCAGCTATTTTAATCTATGGAAAGGCTACCACATTCTTTCAAAGGAAGATTTCAAGCAGGTGGGAGTGTCTTTAATCTGCTTGAAATTTCCTACTTTTTAGACCCAAATACACTTTAGTTATTAAGCTTAATTATAGTGGAATTCCATGGTACCAGTATAGTTATGATTTTTTGGTTATTAAACTATATATAAAACATCTAAAAAGAAATTTGACATCCACCACTTGCAAAATTTTAAAAGGCTTAGCAACCAATGTACAGCAGGAACAAAGCTCAAAGGTTGTAGTGAGAAGAGGTAGTTGTTTGCTTTACTTTTTATTTATTGTTCTATATTTTAAGAAAAATAAGTTTCATAACTCATTTCAAAATAGTGATAATCTATATACATATATATAACTATAATGTATAATAATTTAAATGTTAATTGTGTAATACAAAATACTAGTCCACTACAACGCATCCAAGACCAGGTCAATTTTATGTAATTGGATATGGTAACATGAGTGCATGTGCACCTTATCAGTGCAAGTTATGTAATGTTAACTAGCAGTGACCAGAAGGTCAATATAATAAAAATTAAATATAAATAATATTTGAGATTTTTGAGATGAAGAATAATTTTTTTAATCATAACGTGAAATCACTTTACACTTACATTAGTAACCAAACACTTTATTTACGTAAACATATATTTAGTAAAAATATTTCATTAAGAAATCTGATTTGTTGTGTACCTAAAACTTGTAATCTTTACTAAATGTCTGTTAAATTTCATGAAGGTACACATAATATATCAAAAGTTTTACAGCAAATACCTAACATGCAAATGTGTATAAGAACTGGTGTACAATTATACCAAGTTCATTGCAAAAAGGTTAAAAGATAACACTATGGATCTTGTTACATGTTTATACATGAAAATTACTGTCATATTTATTTCATGACGTAAAAATATGTTGTGACTCTTTTGACATTAATGATAAACAATTTTTTTTGTTATTGAACGTAATGTCATTTTCATTAGTTTAATATTCTGGTTTTACACTTTTAATTATTTCATTTACTTTATCCTGCAGCAAGAATTTGGCAGTGGGACGTCCCCACAAACCATACCAACCGAAGAAACTCGAAGAACTGAACATTCCAGCAATCCAGGATGACTTATCCCCAGGAGACATAACTATGAATTATAATGGAGGCCCTCCTCCATATCCAATGGTTTCAGGTATTGAAAAAAGGGAAACAGATGATTTTCCCAATGATGACATAATTATAATCTGTTTTAGATTCTACAATGAGCCAGCTGATAAAATTGTGAACTTCCAGAATTCCATTTTTGCAATTAAATTGAGTATTTAAAAAAATATATATTGGTTTTACATTTAGTTACTTGGATTCTTAATGAAATGTAAGACATTTATTTAGCATTTGAGTTAGAATTATATGATACATCATAAGTTCCACAATTTTAATTATTTGTAACATTGAGAAATGGAACCTATTCGTTACGTAGAGTTAGAATAATCCTCCTTTTGAACATAATTTCTATTTCATTTTTTTTACAAGTAAAATGAATGAGAGAGAATCTACAATTTTCAATTATTTTCTTTGACTTTTGAACTACTAAAGGATGTCTCAAAAATACTTGATTAATTCTGGGTAATATTGAACTGGATTACACTCATTTTACAAGTTGTAAGAAAGTGTGCTTTTTTTCAATTTTGTTATTTATCTAGCAGGGATTTCATCTTCAGGTTGTTGCCTGATTACTTCAGCTGATTGCAGATGACCTACCTAGATGCCATGGTTAATTATATGCCTTTTTTTTTTCTCTAAAATTTAGAAATTCTGTCACCAGAATCATTTTAATTGTAACCTTTTTGAGCCTTTCTCTCTTTTAAAATAATTTTGAAGCCATTTCTGAAACTTCGGTGTGAATGAGAAACAAGGAAAATATAGTATACATCATATAATCATGTTTTATTTCATTGTACAGTAATATACAATGAGTGCTTATTCTGTCTCATCCATGTCTAATGAATGATCATAGTTCATGATTGAGTTGATAAATCGTAGTATGTGCACACATACACACAAGATTTTCAAATTTAATGACTAATATTAGAGTGATGGAGAGAACAAATTCATTCAATGTTATTTCTGTTCTTGTTTAAAAAGACCATAAAATCTAGGAAATTGTGTTTTTGGTAGTCTTAATTTTCAAACTTTTCTGGGGAGTATGCATCCAGACTCTAGGTAATTATGCCTTAAAAAACATCAGCTTTTCCTCATATGGTAGGACTCATTCCACTTTAATAGTATCACCCATCTACTCTTAAAAATAATGAAAGTTGATTTGTTATCATAATTATATAGTTTTCTTCTAAATGTTGCCAATGTTGAGTCCCACAGAAGATGTATATATAGCATGGCTTCTCTTATTCCAGGTCACTTACATTAATAGACTTGTGAACTTATATTTGATTTGTTTTTGGACATCATTGGTGTTTTCAACTGAAGAAATAAATAATGCAAAGTTATCTTGTACTGCAGCATCAGCATTTATCAGCAATTTATTTACACTAACTTACCACATAAATAATTAAAACTTAATGTCAGATATATAAAGAATATAGTGCCTATAGTTACAATGTTTCACCAGGTTAACCCAATATCATAAGATAGTTGTACCTGGTGTTCCAGCTTAATCCAACCTAATCAAAAACACCTTACATGTGAACAATAAGATGTGTCACAAAAAATATTGAGTGTGCAACTTAAAAGGAATGAAATCAAAGTTAGCTGCCAAACTTGATGATAGCTTTTACAGTAAATATTTATTTATTAGTTAGAGATGCCTTATTTATATAGTTCAGCTTGGATCATGATTGTATTGATTAGCTACCTGTCACCTAGTCTATCACTTTTAAATAAAAAGCTGGTACAAATGGCTCTCATCTAGCTTGGAGTGAGCAAATTCTAACAAACCTAATGTATCTTGTAAAACTGTTTTAATTTTCTGTAACTGTAATACATTTATTTTTCAAAGTAGGCGAATGGTTATCACAAAGCAGGATTTCAAAATGACGTATCAGTGTTGGTTTTTATCAAAACTATTTTTTTAATATCAAAATTGTAAGTATTTGATGCTGTATATTTTCTTTAACCAACTATATATTTCAGATAAGATTCATTTACATATTTATAAATATACCTTTATATCTGGCATATTTAGGTTTTTTTCTCATTGTTTCTAACATGTCAATACCAGTATTCTAGAGACATGAAAGTATGTGAATATTAATGCTGTCATAGTCAGCTGCATACAGCTTGATGCTTTGTTGTAGTGTTACACCACTTTATAATACTATCACTAACTCATTTAATCATGCAAAAATACTGTGTATGTAATATAGTTTTGTGAAAAGATTCTATCACATGGATTTAAAACGTAAGGTCAATTTAAGCCTATTTGATCTATAATATTTTCATAAGTGTTACATAGAACATACCATGAGTCAGTGGTTCTTAACCTTGTTGGAGGTACTGAACCCTGGAAGTTTTGTACTTGCACTCACTGAACCCTTTGTAATTGGAAAAATAAAATATTTTTAAATTCAAAACAAGTAGATATTTTATTAGTGCACAAAATGAACCATGCATCAGTTGCACACAATATCACTGTGTTCAAAGAACAAAACCAACAAAACATGAATTTCACACAAAAACAAAAACATAATTCAATGAATATTTAGTGCAAGTCAATGTGACTTTTGCTGTTGCCTTTCAGAGGGGCCTGGCATGGCCAAGCGCGTAAGGCATGCGACTCGTAATCTGAGGGTCGCGGGTTCGCGCCCGCGTCGTGCTAAACATGCTCGCCCTCCCAGCCGTGGGGGTGTATAATGTGACTGTCAATCCCACTATTCGTTGATAAAAGAGTAGTCCAAGAGTTGGCGGTGGGTGGTGATGACTAGCTGCCTTCCCTCTAGTCTTACACTGCTAAATTAGGGACGGCTAGCACAGATAGCCCTCGAGTAGCTTTGTGCGAAATTCCAAAACAAAGCCTTTCAGAGACAAGTTCAGAAATGCACGGCTTCACCTTGGCAAGTGCCACTCTCATATCATTTTCACAACAAAGTCTGTTCCTTTTCTTCATTTTTATGTCTACCATCCTCAAAAAGGATTGGTCGCAAAGATACATTGTAACAAATGGTATGAGTATCTCAAGGGCTTTCTTAGCAGTAAGATGGTATGCTACGATTTGATGACACTAAAATGTTGAGAGCATTGTTGTTCTGAAAATTTGCTGTTGAACCTGGCTCTGCTGAAGTTCAGTGATTTGGTCGAAGTATTCATCATTGACATCAGCTGTCGCAACACTAAACATGAATGGCTGTCTCACCCATGCTGGATATGACTCTCTGGTGGTGAAGTATCTGTGGAGAAACTTTGCGAGCTCATCTAAGTGCATGGCAATTGCTTGCTTCAGTTTCCTGGGTACAGAAATGTCTCCGATTTCAGACACATCTTTGATTTTACTTACACAGTCGTCCAGCAGGGAAAAGTTTGTGAAGTTATCATTCTCTGTTTGTCGTGTCCATAATGGTAGCTTTTTTTGAAAAGCCTTCAGGTTTTCTTCGCTTTGATGATGTTGACTCCACTGCCCTGCATCTGTTGATTGAGATGATTGAGAGCATTGAAGATATTGGCCATGTAAGCCAAAATGAAAATGAACTCAGATTTTTCGAACCAATCTGCATGACAATGGTGGTGCTCTCACAAAAACAGGGCTAATTCCACACGCATGGCAAGAACACGATTCAACATGTTTCCCCCGGGATAACCACCGAACGTTACAATGGTACAGAGTTACCTTGAATTCAGAGCCCATTTCATTACACAGCTCTTTGAAGATGCGGTGCTTCAGGGCACAATTTTGCAGAAACTTCACACCTTCCACTGCAATTTTTAATACTTTTGCCATTTTTGAAGGCAAAGTTTTTGTTTCCAATGCATGCATGTGCAGAATACAGTGCATTACAATGATTTGTGGTGCATCAGTTTTCACCAGTACACCAAAACCAGATTTTTGTTCCAGCATGACTGGAGCTCTGTCCGAACAAACTGCAGAAACCATATCCCACGAAAGATTATTGTCTCTGAAGAAGTCATCTACAAGTTTCTTCACGTTGGCTGCCTTAGTTGTTGTTGTAAGAGGCTTACAAAATAAAAAATGTTCTTTTATCTCGTTCTTCACATAGCACACAAATACAACAAGCTGACTTAGATTGGAAACGGTGGTCTCGTGAAGTTGAAGGCTGAATTTTGCTGGGCTTGAAATAAAATTTCAACTACTTGAGCCAAGATGTCGTTGCTCATTTCATCTGTTCTGCTGCTGATGGTGTTATTTGAAAGAGGAATTTGGGATAATGTATTTTCAACAGCTTTTCTCAGCATGATATTTGCCATCTTCAATGCAGCTTGTTTTACAAGTGCTTCATCAATGATGTATGGTTTGCTCTGCTTTGCAATCAAGTACGTAACTTTGTATGATGCTGTGAGGATCAATTTGTCAATGGGTACAAAGCCAATAACAGGCAAAGTAGCCTTTATATTGAACCTGGCTCTCTTTACCTTCAATTCTGCAAGTGTTGTGTTCTTGTATTTCCCATCTTCATGCAGCTTTAGGAGTGTTCTCTTAGTTTTGCTGGTGCTTGACTATAATTGCTCAACTTGGCATTACAAATCATGCATTGAGGATGCTGACTCCCATCATGTTCCGTTATAGACGTGAATCCATATTGTAGATATTTGCCTGACCACTTTCTGTTTTTGCTTGACATAATTAGTATGAAGGGATTGAAAGATTAGGAAAAAAAATCACAAATGATGCACGATTATTACAGTCACAAGTCAACTGCTAAACACACGAAGTTCCCTGCAGCACAAATGTTAAGGCCAGGTGATGTGATGTGATCAGCTGCAGCCAATGATGGCCAAGTGGAGCATGACATCACAAATCATACGAGTGGGGTGAACGGAATGGACACACATACAGTGTGTGTCTTGACCTCTACCGAACCCCTGAGACTGACTCACCAAACCCTTAATGTTTGATTGAACCCAGGTTAAGAACCACTGCCATAAGTAAACCTTGGATTCTGCAGTGTAGTTGTCTTAAGTTTGTAATTTATTTAATTTTTGTTATAACAAATCTCACATTTACTTTTGACTGTGTGTCATTCATTACTTTTATAGACTGCATTTTCATTTAATTGTTTTTAGATTAACTTTCTGTTCAAAGTGTTCAAGGTAATTTTTTTGTTATGTGTGTTTATACATTTCACAGCCTGGTTCAGAGTTTTGAATAAATTTAGAACCATGCAGGTACCTACAATACTAATATATTATTATTGCATTATGAAAAAAAAAAAAACGTGGTGAAAAACTGTTAATATATGATAGAACATGCTGAAATATTTAGATAGGTGTTTGTTATTTTCCCTATTTAATATAATTTTTGCTTTATTTTGATTGCTTCCATTGTTGGTTATTTCTTTCGTTTAATAAGATTATTGGTGGCAAAGTTTGTGGCTAAACTGTTAATATGTTTAATACCTTACCAGCATTTGCTGTAAAGCATACATATGCAGAATTAAATAGTATGGCTAATTAAATAACTAAGATTCATTGATTATGTATATTCATTTTTGTTATTTTGTTCATCTTATAAAAGTAAACTTGTATTTTATTTTCATTGTTTGTTTTAAATTTTGAACAAAGCTACACGAGGGCTATCTGCACTATTTATTTTCATAATTTTCATGCCCAGCATGGCCAAGTGGTTTGAGGTGTTTGACTTGTAGCCTGAGGGTTGCAGGTTCAAATTCCTGTTGTACCAAACATACTCACCATTTTAGCCATGGGGGGCATTATAATGTGACAGGCACTCCCATTATTTGTTGATAAAAAAAAAAAAAAAAAAGTAGCCTAAGAGTTGGCAGTGGGTGGTGATGACTAGCTGCCATCCCTCTAGTCTTGCACTAATAAATTAGGGAAAGCTAGCAGAGATAGTCCTCATGTAGCTTTGCATGAAATTTAAAAAACCAAATCATAAAAGTAAAATATCCTCAACTTTTAGAAACCATTTCAAGAAAATACATAGGAACAGAATAGTAATTTTATAATTAGACCAACCACTGTGTTTCGAAGAATTTGAAAAATTTGTAGAAAGGTTTCAGTGTATTGTGATTCTCTTGTGCTTATTTGTGAGTATTTTCTGTGTGTGCCTTCAGTACAAAAACTTGTATTTAACTGTATTCTGGCCATCTTCTTCAATCACTGTACTGTTTAATTCTACTTATTATTGTGGACTTTTTTATTCTTCCAGTTTTTGTGCTCTCATTTTATCCTATGAACTAATCTAAACTTTTATAATTAATATACTAATTTGTTCTATTTTCTATGTCTGTGCTCATGTTACCCTGTTGCTCTTGTCTTTCATTAGCTTCACCAGCCCGATCTCCTGCAACATCTCCCATTAACCCATGTCATCCTGATACATTGTTTCTAACTGGGCATGGGAGTCCTTCTACTGGTGGTGTCACGTCACCCTGTCGTTCACCTAGTCGTTCTCCTAATGGTACTAACGCTCCTGTTTCATTAATATATTTCATGCTTTCATTGTGCTAGTGTTTAATAGTGGTGAAACATGGTCAAACTGGCTTGTTATTGCTTGTCATCTATCTGTCAAAAAAAATCACTCAGTGGCTCAGCTGCAGTTCATAGTGATTGTAACACAAAATTTGGTTACAATACTTGTAGTTGGCATGACTTAAGTGTCACATTATGCAACTTGGTACTTAGCAATAAAACAAAACCAAAACCAGTAGAAAATGAGAATTTCTATATCATTATAATACAAATTTTAATTATACATTTTTAAATACTAAAAACTACACACCCACTATAAAACACTAGCTACATTGGGTTTTACTACTGCTATATTAATGCTATCTTTCTAGCTGGTTTCTTGTATTAATAAATCACATCATTAAGTAATATCCTTTCTGCTAATGCATTCACCTTCCATCTCTACTTAAAATCAATTAAAATGAATACCTCCAGCTTCTAAGTAAACAGTGAAAGTTTTTGATTCAGTGATAATCGAAAGAGGAAAAACTGTTGCACCTGGTCAAATATAAAGTGCCTGAACTAATTTTTTTCTTTATTCTTTTGTTTTGTTTTTTTGTCTGTATGATATTCTGAAGTGCATGGATTGCTTGCAGTAAGTTTTTTTTAGTTTTGTTAGCAAGCTGTAGTTTTACACATTGTATAAGATATTAGGAAGTAAATATTTAGGGTTAGTGGTACTATTAATGGTAAATTAGTGAAGTTATAAATGTTTCCAGGTCTACTGATGTTCTGTTTGTCTAATGACTAATGTAATGCAGGTCCAATAGAAACAGTAAAATAAAACTTACAGCTATTACTTGCATCAAAGAAATATGTAAGTTTTGTAATATAGTTTTGATAATAATAACATTATGAAAACATTTTCTAGTTTCTCTAACTGTAGCATACGTTTCATATCTGATTATTAAAAAATCAAAAAAATCTGAATATTATTGAAAACTCTTGGAAGTGTATAATTAGGTCTTTAGTCTGTTTATGAAGAAATTTATTTTTAGTGCTTTTATCGTATTTATGTTTTTATACTTGTAAATTGATAGGTGAACATTAAATCATTTAAAGTTTGATACCTTCTTTAAACATTTTGTTAATAAACTTGTATTTCATTATTACTTGGTGATAGTACTTCTGGTTTAGTTTAGTTTTTCTAACAATGGAATGGTCCTCCAGCTTCTCCACTTCCTTCTCCTGTTCGTTCTCCAGCTAGAACACCAGTACGTCAGCAGCCTTGCTGTCAAGCTCTCTATGATTTTGAACCAGAGAATGAGGGAGAATTGGGCTTCAAAGAAGGGGACGTGATCAATCTTGTTTGCCGAATCGATGAAAACTGGTACGAAGGCACCATGAGTGGTCGTTCTGGCCTATTTCCTGTGAGCTACGTCCAAGTGATGGTACCACTGCCGTGATTTGTGTAAGTTAACTTTTAATTAGATAAGCTTTTGATACCCAGTCTACAAAAATAAAAGTTGCTCTAAGGGGTAGGGGACTCTGAATGAGGTCAATATTTTAACACTAACCTTGATATTCTAATTTCTTCAATTCTAGTACATGCCTATTTTGAAAGAAAGACAAAAAAGAATAAAGCATTAGATTCTTACTGTTTAGGAATAATATATACAAGTGACAGATTTAAGTGTTGATTTCTAAAGAATAATTGTGAATTTAAAAATCTTACCATTATTACTGTCTTGGAAATATGGCTCAAACATAAACAAACACAACAGATGGGGCATGGGTGTATTTTTGAATTCAAGAAGATATTAAATGTTTTTGTTTTCTAACCATCTGGGTTTATAGTAAGCTCTTCTTCATCTATAATTAATAGAATTAATCAATTTTAACTAATTATAAACATTTTGATATGTATAAATTGTAGCTATGCTACTTTTTACTTGCAATAAAAAATACATTTTTTTAAACACTTTAAAATATAACAATTATCCACAGTGTGAAAGGTTTCCAATATTCCTGAACCTATAAAATTCCAGGATATAAAATAATGTGAGTGTTACAAGTTGATATCTCCATCCTACTAAAAGTCCTTGCACTTTCAACAGTAGGTGCATTGTAATGTAATGGTCAATCCCACTATTAGTCAATATTAAAGAAGCCCCAGAGTTGACATGAGTGGTGAAGCTGCCTTTCTGCTAGTCTTTCACTGCTAACTTGCAGATAGCCCTCGTGTAGCTTTGCATGCAATTCAAACAGACAAACAATTCCTTCAAGAGTTGAACTAGAAAATTTATGTTTGTAAAAATTCTTCTTTTCTAACAATATCTTTTATATATTTGTTGTGATAATGTGGAAGTTTGAAATTCTTACAGACATTGCATAAATGCAGTAAGTCCACTTAAACCTGGTTGTTTTCTAGTTATAGTACAAAAAATATTCGAGACTTTCTTCTTGGCATAATATCCTCACTTGTTGGATTAAAACATTTTCTTTGTTTAAAGAGCCGGTATTCTAAAGGTATACTTGTCTGACTATTGTTGAAATATTGGATATTGATAATATTATATATATGTAAAAATGGCTGGTTTGGTTGAGAAACTTTTTATGTAGAGGAGCCAACAATGTTTTGACCTTCTTCAGTCATCGTTAGGTTCACAACCCAAACCAGCCGTTTGTACATACATATTTTTCTCTACAAGTGGGTTTTCTCATCATCACTGATTATTGATAATACTGCTTTGATAGGCTTTATGATATATACATTCTCAGGACTTGATCCATCTTTTATGTTGTTTTGAGAAAGTATTTCAGAGCTAGGCTAATACAAGATTCTGCTTGTCTTTTACTCCTGCAAACCTATTTCTTCCTTTTTGTTTACTGCTAGGTCTAACTAAATTGTTAGAAGTGAAATTTATGAGCATTATTGTTGTTTTTTTTATTCACTATTATATTTGTGTTTTTAATTAACCTGTTTAGTGCCAAAGAAGTAACTTGGAGGTAACTTGTCCAAGCCGATCGGTAACACAGTGCCACGGACGCGTTAATTCGTTCTCAATAATACCTAACTTCAATGCTATATGTCAGAAACATACATGCATTTGACTTACTTACAAATTGTTTCACTTTCGATCCAAAATGGCGTCATGAAAAAATTACAAAATGAAGAAGCATTAGAATTGTATTGTAGTATTTGAAATACTTGGTAGTCAACAGGTTAAACCCATCAATAAGCTAACTTCCTGACCCATCAAAAGAATAATTTTTATTGGCATTACCTCCTTGTTTATTGTGTAACATGAATTATTGCCTCGTTGGATATTATTTAACTGACAGATTGTTAAATGCTTGCAATACTTGACATTTTCCTCACAATAGTGTTAAACATTTTATAGGGAGTCATCCAGTAATAATCCTTGTATGCTTGTGTATCTTCTAACTCTTAAAGATAAGTTTGACTGAACACACCATCCACACCTCAGGGTCTAATGAAGTATTTTGCTAATGTATTTTGTAAATCTGATCTTTTTTTAGGTAAACTTGAAAATGTCATCTAACATTGAAGATATGTATACAAGTATAATTTCATTGTTTAAAAATATTCTTGATTTGTGTATATTACAAACCTTGTATTTACATACTGTTTACAAGTGTAACAATAAGGCCTGCTTTAAAAATTATTTCTGATGTTTTGTCTGTGATGAAATATTAATGTTACTCAAAGTCAAGATGTGTATATATACTGTTCATGTTAATAATGTTTTATAATTAATGCATATTTTCCTCTAGGAATCTGACCATGGTGCCACAGATAGGTTTAGAATCTGCACAGAATGTCATGTAAAGGTCTCCTTAGTCGTCTTTTTTTCCCTCCCCTAGTTTGGCTAATTTTTTTTTTTGGTCAAAGGCTCAGGATCCTGGCAATAAGATGGTCTTAATTGTTAAATCTATATTTACTAAGATAATGAATTTTAGTGCTGATATACCCACCAAATTCCAAATAAATGTATTTCCTGAAGTTGGAAGACAAGGTAAACAATGCTTATTGAAGTTACAGGCAGACTTGGTTATAATAGAAGTTATTTTCAAATAGTGTTGAGTATTTATAGAATACCCATGAATTTGAATGAATGGTGCTATAAAATCTACAGTAATCAATAAATATGAAACTTTCATTAAGATTTTTCATAAATTTGTTCTGGAAATAGATCAGAATTTCATGTTCTCTATAGATAATTTTGTAATATTGTCTGATTTATACATTAGATATTGATATATTAGTTATTGAAACTGACATTTATTTTATTCCAGAATAATTACAACCTTTTTTGGATTGTTTAATAATAACAAAAAAAAACACTCATGAATGAAATGACAAATTGATTTTATATGATAAAATAATTGGTGAAATTTATTTCATACAGAAACTTGCTATCTTAATGTAGATGTGTATGACTGAAGATGAAAAGTTTAATTGCATTAGATGCAGTATCAGCTGCTCTCACATTTTAAGGTTTTTATGTAAAAATAAAATTATTTCTCTTTTGTGTGATGTTTTAAACCTCTATATTCAACCACTGAAAGGAGCTGTTTGTACTTCTGTATTTACTCAGTATGGATAAACTGAGATTAATTATTTGGTTAGTCATTGTTTTATGCTCTGGTGTTACAAACTCAGATTATCTTTCAGAATATTGCCAGGTTCCTTTTTGTTCTGACTGGCTGAACATAATTTCTTGAATGTCCATATTGTTTTGGGAATGTTAAAAAAAAACACAAACTGTGTATGTGGATTGCACGAATTTTTTTTTGTGTAGTAAAAGGATTCTGTAACTACGAAAATTGGAATTTATGATAATTTTCATTTGGGAATGTTATGAATTGTTGTATAATTTAATAAATTCATGTGTCTTAATTCCTCTGTACCTCTTTGTGATGGGTTCCACTAACTGGATTAAACAGTACATTCTGTCTAGCATACAAGATAGTGTGAACTACCATCATGGATGAAAGCTTCAAAACTGAAACTTACATTGTGATTGTACATTAAATGTATATATATTATTTTAGAGATAATGTCATAAAGTTATGTAAGGTGTACTCTAGTGTAGAATATTATACATGCAAGATTCATGGTTCACAGTGCACCGACTTTCAATTTTACAGCTACACTATTTTGTTAGCTAGTTTTCACATCAGTTAATCAAATCAATATGTTTCAAACTTTTTTCAAAGGTTGTTTCATTATCCATCTATTTTCTAAACTATTTGAATTTCATTATTATTATTATTTCTAACTTTTCATTGCAAAGAAATATACATTAATATAGGTATTTGAAGGGTAAGTGACATGTATTTTTTAGTGAGATGTGAGGTTCGTTAGCTTTCTTTGATGTACAGATGAAGAATGGTAGTTCCTAGAAATCACAATAACATAAAAACAAAACATTGAATGGATCATGTGCTTTAAATTGCACCAAAATGCCCAATTTAAATAAAAACCAGACATGATATTGTTAAAAAAAAATGGTCTTTTTATAGTAATAAATTAGTAGCTTGTTATTTTCTAACTTGAACACAAGATAATCTGCTTTGTAAAGTTACCAGTTCCTGTAATTTACATTTATTATATTAAAATGTTCAGCCTTCTTATTAATAGAAGGGTTAGTTCTGTGTAGTAACCAACATCGCTAATACTTAATACATTTTGGATCCAGCCCATATGTTTAGTTCATTATTACATATTTTATATTATTTAAACCTGAAGATAGTTTATAGTCATGTAAGTGATTTAAGTTATTTTTAATGTGCTTACACAAATTATTTAATTTTTTTAAGCACATTGACAGATGTTATGATAATATAAATGTGTTAGTGGAACTCATCCAAAATATCTTTGTGTATTTGCCCTTCATCCAAATATTTACAAGAGACAGAGTTTGAAGAAGCAGAAGGGTTATTAAATAAATAACCTGTTTTTTTGTTGAGTTTTGCTGTGATTATGCAGTTGTAAGTTAATTGTTGATGTTGTCCAGTTTTGATTTAATAGGCAAAATAACTTTTTTCATGGTGTAGTGATATCATTTAAAGTCTTCTCCCCTAAGTATTCAGTAAGAGATTCTATTCAATTCCTCATAGTTCTGGAAGTTTGGTTGAAATTGAGATATACTGTCATGAAATAGCATTATGCCTAACTAATTTACAATTTTTTTTACAGTCATTATTGTTTAACCTTGTTGAAGTATGTAAATATATTTAACCAGTTTGGTTCACAAAGACGTGACAAAACAATGGGAAACATCTTCAAAGATGGCACCATCTCTAAGTTGATTGGTTGTAGTAGAAGTGATGTCTGTGCTAGTCATTTTGTGGCTGTTGTACTTGAAGTTGTTTTTTATTTAGCTGTATTTGTTGTCCTCAGCCTTCTAGTAGGCTTTTAGGATAAAAACAAAAAGGATGTAATGTTAAACATTTTTGCCTACTATCCAACATTAACATATTTGTTTGTATCAGATGTTGATTAGTAACTTTAATATACAGCTACATCTTTGCCTGTTATCCACTATTAATGTTTGTATCAGATATTGGTTGCTGACATATATAAAGCTACATCTTTGCCTGTTATAGACTATTAATATTTGTATCAGATATTGGTTGTTAACATTAATATAGAGCTCTGTCAGAGTTGTAGTACAGTTGTAACCTTTCACCATGTTTATTGTGTATTTTAAGCTTTAATCTATACTGCAGCAAAAGTGATAATATTTTCTGGTTTGTTTACCCAAGAAATGTTATTTTACCTACTGCTTAGTAAACTTAGATTGAAGTGTTATTGCCCAACTGTATTCTTATTAGATAATTAAACTACTTATTATGCAGAAATGTTTTGTATATATGTAGCAGATGATTTATGGTCCTCCTGAAGCAAGGAATGTGTCAATATGTGAACTTGTACTTGAGTTTGTCTGTGATTTACTTAAGTGTTGATAGTTATATAGTTTATCTTCTGTGCTTTTATGTTTCATTCATTTGCACTGTTAGTTAAGACTTTATTTTTTTATTGTGACTATCTGGTTATTAGAATTACATATTATCCTTACCATTTTATCCTAATTTTTCACAATGGTCTTCTTTTCGTGTTGTATTGTGGCTTATTCCCTGTCTTTAGTCTACTGTATCTGTGTCTATACTAAATTATAAGATAAGTAATTGTTCTTTTAAACTTTTAGTGGTATTGTTTTCATTGTATCTCAAGATTGCTAATTTGTCTTCTGGGTTATTTTTTCTGATGTTTTTCATGTATTATTAAAACTTACTACAGGTAACTTTATTTTATTAGAATCACAGTGTTGTGTGCTGTAAATAGAACTTCCTTTTGTCTATGTTGTATTTAGAAATTAATAGTTTGTATTCTGAATAACTTGCTATTAATCTTACTTAGTAGCCATTTCATTTCTGCATTGTCTTCTGAATAAGTGTTGTTACGCATATTTAGCCACAAGATTGATATACAGTTTCTTAGTATTAGTTTAATTTGTCTTTGAATCATGAGATTGGTAGTTGATCACCTAAACAATGTTTTACTGTCCTTTTGCCACGAGATTGGTACATAGTTTAGTTAACTATTACCCATATTGTATTAATAGATTGGTTTGTAATGGTTTATTTTGATTTTAAAGTTTTTCTCTTTCTGTCTGTTTGGTCTTATGCACTTGCTGTGTTTTATGTGGATGCTAGTAAGGTATTTGTTTTCTGTAAACTTCTGATATATCTTTATTTAGAAATATATGTAGGTTTGTTAGTGCATATGCTTGTTTTTTCCTTCAAATGTAACCATGTTGCTTCCTAGTAGTGATGTTTTTAATGCTAGCAATAAATATAGTCACAGTTTTAAAATACTTTACATCACAATAATTTGTACTAATTTAAGGTGTTTGTATCACCAAAAGTTGTGTTTATTGAGTCTTGAATATACTTTTTCCAGTAAATAAAGTTATTGGAATGTAAAACATAAGATTAATCTTTATTTTAATTGGATCATCAGTAAAAAAACTGAATTTGTTGCTCACTCCATTCAATACATGTAATTATCATTTACCTTCTTACCTAATTCAGTACAGGTGGAGTTCATCTTCACATCAGGTTCAGAAGTTTCATTTATGGTCCATTCTAAGATTTTGTATTGATACAGTTTGCATATTTAAAAATATGTAATGTTTTTCTTGATTCTGTCGTCAATACTGTTTAATGTAGACTAAACCCAGTGATAATAAAAATATTTTGTGATGAATTTACAGTTAACTGTCAAGTTTAACCTATAAAGCCAAGTATATTGTTAGCATTTTGAAATGTTAACTTATTATCAATTTCTTCAATCTTTCTGTGTTACCTTGATATTGTCAAGTTATCAATGAGCAACGACTTTACCTATTATTGTAAATTTGAATTTTTGTGATTGTTGAGTTTTGTTCCATGATAGAAATAAATAGGCATCACCTTGTCTGTGTGTATCTATACATTTTTATTGTAATTTATTCAAAACCCGTACTTATTATTATGTTATTCTCAATGTTTTTATTCCACTAATGATTCGAGTGCAAACTGAAATTAATTTCATAAAAATACCATGTTGTAATTTTGCAACAATATCGTGATTAGTATCTTTCAGCATTTTCTGAGTTTATTAATTCTCAAGTTTTATTTTTTTTAAATCCTTTTTATTTGTTTGTTTTTTTAAACTGAAATGCATACAGTCTTTTTCTGGTAGTTATTATTAATGGATAAAGTAAAAGGCAGAATTGAAAATTAAAACCAAGAAGATGAAGTTCAAATGACTAATAATGGAATGTGCAAAATAGTTGAAATCTAGTATTTCAGTCAACATTAGTCTTTAACCAAGAAATACTGTTATTTTAAGGTAATGATAAATATTCAATACTGAACAGGATCTGTTGCTTTGTGAACCGCTTCTCCATTAGTTCTGTAAGCTCTTAGACTACACACTGTTGTATGGAGATTTTATACTACGAGTGTGTATATGTATATATACTGCAGTCAACGTTTTTAGACTACATGGTTGCATGCAAATATGAAAGTTTTGTCAAAAAATCAAATTAATCATTATTATTAGATATAAAACGAAAACTATTTGTTTTATCCAGTTTTAGATATTCAAGGATATTCTTCATTTTCCATAATACATTTTTTATATAAATTCTAAATAGTGAACTAAAAATGGGACTTTCTATCGAATTCAATCGTTCTATTAGAGGATTATCGCGTAAAGACTTACTTCCTTTTTCTGAACTCGAGGACCCCGAAGACTTGCGTTTAGACATCTTAATGAAGGTTCTAGGCCTCTTACTAGTATTAGTTTTAGAGATATGATCTATCCTGAAAAATGGCCGTCACAAGGAAAGTCTTGGATGTCACTATATCTGAATTTACATTCTTTGGCATGATATAAGTGTGTTCCACTTTTCATACTTTTACCACAAAGTGCACATCTTCCCTTATCAAATTAGACTAATTATTGGTTGGTTTGACGTAAATATACCTTGAGTTTGTGACAACCTGCAAGTACGTGTTCGGTATCTTCTGTTTGTTATAATGATTTCTTCCTTTGTTTACATCTATTTCTTTATTTCAAACTTAAAAACTTGGAATTATCAAACACAGCATACTCTTATTTCTTGATCGAATCTACTGTTGTTTTTTGCTTCATGTAGGTTCACCAAAGTGATAATTGTCAAAAAAAATCGTTTTACCTGAAAATACTACAATTAGTCACCATAGAGTTATAAAGAGAGACAGATTACTCTCGTACATTGATCAATCACAGTGTGTGACGTAATGTAGGTTTCAAAATGGCCGCCCAAACTGGAACGATGCCAACGAAGGTGGGTGAGATTTTCCTGACAAAACTATAGTTAACTAATCTTGTCTGCGATTATAGCAATTATGAAGCAAATTGCCATGCATGAAGTAAATTTTCGCAATTTATTGTCGAATAAATCCTGGTGGATATCATAACGTACCTGATTCCGTATAAATTTAATCTATATATTTACTTATGAGTACGAGACATAGTGCCTAAATTCATCAATGAGGATTTATATATTTCAACAAATAAATATCGCCTACTTGAAAAAGTGACTTGTGACTGAAAAGCATTGTAGGCAGTCTTGAATATAAAAATGTTCAAATTCTACATTGAAAGCTTCCATCTGCAGACTTTTA
Organism: Tachypleus tridentatus; assembly: GCF_004210375.1. Classification (NCBI taxonomy): domain Eukaryota; kingdom Metazoa; phylum Arthropoda; class Merostomata; order Xiphosura; family Limulidae; genus Tachypleus; species Tachypleus tridentatus. Next base: position 34,655,500 of record NC_134837.1, on the reverse strand, counting down.
AAAGCCCAGTGGCGAATTTAGGCCCTTTGGCTCGTAAGCTTCAAAATGTGCGACTAGGCATTATTTCCGTTCATTGCGCGCTAATTCCCATTAATTTTGTAGAAGCCGATAATAAATGCACATAAAGTTTCGAAAGTGACAAACTAATGTGCTTCCAGTGCTGTTTTGGTCCTCACTGGAAACCTACTGTGTCTAGTATGTGGTAAAACGATGCAAGGGAGTAATTTTGACTTGTGGTCAGTCGGGATATTTAGCATATGATAGTTCTAGCTTTTTAAATCGTTAATCACCTTTTTGAGTTATATATTCAATTTATTACATTTCGTAAGATTACAGTGAAGGATACATAATCAGATATACAAGTATATTACTGAAAAATAAGTCATAATATGCACTGTTATACAGAAGGCATGTCAACTAGCATTAGTTACATCATATGTATACAATGCCAAAGATGTATTAAATTTTATGTTAATTTAAGAATAGGCATATTGGAGGAAAGAATATGTAATAATTGCTGGTGAATGTATGGACCTTAAGAACAACAGAAACACCTATATAACAACATAACTAAATTTAAAACATATACACATTATAATTATATATTACTGACATTATTTTTGTAATTTTTAATGTTAATAAGGTAACAGTATAGTTAATTAAGCATCTATTTTGTTTCAAATATTACTACTACATTGTACACCCTATATGTGTGAATATTGTATATGTTAAATATAAAATCATTTTTCAGTTGCTAGAGAGCCCCCACAAGATGGTTGAAAGTGGTCACAATCAACAAATCCTGTGTATTTCTTCGTAGCTGAGTTCAAAACAACTTCCTTCTTGATTGCCATGGCGTCAGAAAGAAGCATGCAGTCTCTAATATTCTCGGTCATTTCTTTCAAGTGATTCAAAGTCTCTTTGAAAAGCCAGGCTCACAGTTTATACTGGGACTCCGCTGTCTAATTGTTGTCACATGCGGCAGTGTGAGGTAGCCTCTTAGAAATACAGATGCTTGTGGACTATAAAAATGAACTGTGGTTGCAAATTGTTTGAGATGATCTCAGTAATGTATTCCTTTGGTATCAGTCTCACGTGCCTTCAATTTATTCTCAATAAGATTCACAGTTTTGTCACAGAAGTTTAGTGACATCAAATCAACTTGCGCTTTGGTGAAAAGATTCTTTTCTTCTATGATTTGTAACAGTTTTGCGATGGATTCAGTTTTCATTTTCATTTTTTGCTTGCATACTCTCAAATCGTTTTGTATTTTTTTTAGTTTGTCCTTAGCTGCTTCAAGCTGATTTTCCACTGGGACAGTTCAACAATATGAATGCTCGAAACCTGATGTCTTTTTCTTCTTGACAGATACTGGGTATGTTTCCTTGATTTCAGGAACACGTTTGTTTGGATGTTGTCTATTTTGTGATAGTACAACTTGCTCTATGTCGAAGATGACCTGGAAGGATGGTAGGCACTGCCAGAGGTTTCAATTTATACTTCAAGATGTAATCTTCTTTTATGTCTCGTGGGTGCACTCCTGGAAACAAAGTAAAGCTATTTTTAAAGTTTTGTGATTGCAGCATGTTTTCACAAAGGAGACCACTGGTAGTTCGTTGTTATCTCATTTTTTAAACAGACTCGTAGTTAAAGATATATGTCCTGTAAACAGTAACAAACATAAGCAGTCATTATTATGTATTTTACATATGTTATAAAAGCATTGATTGTATTTTGATTATAAGCATTTAGGCATCACTAGTTCTACCTTTAAATATATCATAAACATATATAAATATTGTTTTTATTTATTTAGAGATAAAATGTAATATCTTGATCCATACTTCACGAGAATAAAAAAAGGTTAAGTGGATATTGTAAAATATTCCCTCTTTCATGCAGACGTTCACGAAAAAGAAATAAGTGAAACTGATAAGCATTTAGATGTTATAGCAATATGGTAAATAATGACGAAACTCTAAAAGAAACTAGAAGACGTTTCAGTTTAGACGTTCACATCATTTCAACCTATGCTTTGCAAATTAAAAATTTCGAAACGTACTAACAAGCGTGTAATAATGATTTTCTTTTGTTGTTGTTTTTTTGTGTGTTTTTGCTAATAGGTAGGAAAATCGGATTGTTATACAGTGGAACCCCTCTAAGCGGTCATTCAATCACAGTCCCTTTTTTTGTTTATATAATCCCTAATTATGTACAGTGGAACTCCTCTAATCAGGCCATTTTGTCTCAATCCTGAAGGTGGCTGCTTTAGAGGGTTTCACTGTAGTTATGTTTATTTAAGCCGATTATTTCAAATCTAGAACATTTTATTTTTGCCGCTAGGGATATATAGCTAAAGTTACATGTTCGATATTTTACAGAATAGATTTGCTTTGATCAAAACTTGTACATATTCGCGTGGCACGAAATATCAAAACTGCCGAGAATCCAACATTATTCACTACCGTCTGTAAATTATGAGTATCAAAATGAAAGTAATTTTAATTATGGATAGTGAATAAGGCTCTTATGGATATGCCATTAAAAGTATCAAAATGTATATGAAGCGTAAACATTAACTTTGAAGAATAAAGTATTGAGTACTAATAATGTTTCAACTGCTAACTAATTGTTACGGGCTCATCATGTTCCCTTGTTACCAATGCTTGGCATAACCTAGTGTAAAACGTGCCGGCCTGTGAATCCTAAGGAGTTATGGTTTGCGTCCCTTTCCGATAAAACGCGCTCCACACTCTGGGACCGTGGTGGTGTTAAAAGTGACCATCAAATTCTTCTATTCAATTACAGTACTCCAAAATTTCTTGAGATGAATAAGGGTACTCTTCACTTATTGTCTTCTCTCCTGTTCAACATAAAGGGCAGATATAACAGGAAGTTTTGTGTCGTTTTGCGCGAAACTTCTTATTTGTAGTTAAACACAGAGCTACACAATGGGCTATCTGTGCTCTGCCCACTACGAGTATTGAAACCCGATTTCTAGTATTGTAAGTCCGCAGACATACCGCTGTGCCACTGGAGGACCTCTGAAACAATTCTTGTCAGCATAGTCTAGATAATAACAGAATTGAAGACTAGTCCTAATTTTGGGAATGGTAATCGTTTTTCTGGGGTGGGTGAGGGTTTTAAAAATTGCCCAAATAGTGGCCTCCTTCAGCTTCTGCACTGCGTACTGAAAAGTAACAACTGTAAAAATGTGAATAATTATTAACTGTACGGTGCTAACTTAAGTAAGTTGAGCAAGGTATCATTTTAGTTAAGATAAGAACAAAGAACACTTTGCAATTGCATTTCATTATTTTGGGGGATAATTTAGCATTAAGCCGTATCAGATGATAACCATAAAGCTGACGATCAGCGTAAGATTGTTGGGGGGAAATATCTCTCCCTAAGTACAGTCTTGCGTACTCTTTGGTATTGTATTGACTTAAAGTGCTAACATATCGGATTATGGTGCGGGCCAAGAATCAGGTTTTGGAAGACTTTATGTAGCCCCCACGTCGCGTATCAGAAACCACTGCTTCACTTGTGTGAATTTAAATAAAAATTACAGTAATGAAAAAAACACTCGGAACTAAACTACTACTGTGAGTTTTCAAATGGCAAGATACTTTTAATATTAATAGTAGACTTACGGATTTATCAAGAAAAACATGATTTGATAATTTGTTTGTAAATGCATCTTCTTGTATGTCGTTGATTAATCACACTAAAGCTCTGATGTAAGCCGAAACGTTACTTAAAATATTGTAATGTGAATCGGAGCAACTGTTCAATATACTGTTTTGTATTTTCATAACTCTTAATTGCTATCAATTACTTAATATACATTTTCAGCTGATATTTGTTCGATTTAGTTTGAATTAATAACAATCTTACAGTACGGGGACACTTAATATATAAATGCTAGCGGGTTAGGCGTAGCCTTCGGGTTAACGTGCCCAAACTGTGAATCGAAAAATTCATGGCTCACGCTCTGTTGCCGCAAAAACCAGTTCCGTATCTCTCGGTCGTGGGTACTTTATATGAGTGATGGACAAATTTTACTAATTAACCACATAAGAGTTGGGCGGTGAATGTTGTTGACAATTTATCTTTCCTTTGGTCTCTAATTTTTGTGTGAGTTTGCTCGAACATTTTGAAACAAAGTGCTAAAAGGTATCTGAAAGTGAAAGGCCAAACACTAAATATTAATTCTGAATCAGCCACTCGTACAGAGTCAAACACTGCCTGAAATCACTGTAACTTTCTCAGTGGGCCAAGCGAAGTTCCGTGTTTAATGTGCGACATTGTGACTCTAAGATTCTGTTATTCGTATCACATCACTACAAAGTAACAAAACAAATAGCTCTTTGCACTTTGAGGGCGTAACCATGTACGCATTATAAGAGAAGTGGTCAAATTTCACTACTCAGACCATTCACATGACAACTATCGAGGCGTGGGATAAACAGATAAATTTCTCAAACAGAGAAACAGACCACAAACACTCAGATGAAACAAATGAAAATTACAAGAAACAAAGAATCCCAGACCGATGAAGAACAATTCACTGAAGAAGAACAGCCAGTTGATTCACCACCAAGCTCACGTTTTTCTCTATCATCACTGGGCATCAGGTGTGTACGAAAGTTCAACTTGAAGTTCCTACCTGTTGTACAAGACCTCAGCTAGCAGTTGACATTCTTGCCTAGTCCTGAAAACAGCCATTTAAGTCAGTTTTAAGTCCATCTAAAGTCAATGTTTAGTAATCGCCAGCCGTCAGGTTATTCTGACCACAGGCTCTGGCCTCTCTTACTTCCTTTATGCCGCCCTCGTCTAGGTCTCCCTTCTGTCGCGTCATTTTCATATCCCCTACCTCACTTCTTCACCTTAAAGAAACTAAAACAAAATAAAGACAAACTTCCATGTAAAGTTCAATAATCTTTCATGTGAGGGGACGAAGAGGAACCACAACGTTCCTGACCACCCCAGTTGGAGAGAGAATTCTTGAGACTTCTCTCTCTCTCCAATCTAAACCCCTGCCAAGTTCGTTTGCGTTCACTACTCTCTCTGACAAAAAATTAGCAGTGGGTGATATTAAATACACTTCTCCCCATCTAGTCTATTACTTTAATATTAGGGACAGATAGCGCGAATATTTCTCGAACAGTTTACATGAAATTCAATGTACCAATGCGTTCTCCTTACCTTATATTAGGCCTAGTGCAATTTTACTTCGATAATTTGGTCATCAAAACACCACTTCAACGCTAGATAGGAATTAGGATTGCACAAATTGAATATAAACATGCATAACACAAAAAACGGTATTTTTAAATCAACGTGCAATTTTTTTTAAATGGAACGGTGCTGTCTTACAGTGTGACAATAAAAATAAAATTATTAAATATTCTTTGAGAAATCGAACTTTTTAAGGGGCTTTAATATGAAGAGGTGTTGGAACTAAATGACACTTGGGTGTTTAGTGGTAAAATTAAGAAATATTGAAAGACATAGATTGTAATTACAGTAGGTACAATTAACTCAGTTAGTTTGGTCATTCCAGTGACTGCGCAGTGCGTGAGGATAACCTGTAGGAGGGTGAAATCGAAAGTATGGTCGGAAAGTATTTAGTTTTGATTATTTTAAAAACTCTTAACATGCTCAAAAGTTTCAATGCGGGACAAAATTAAAGCCAAAAGCTTGTGTGTACATTTCAATTTGGTGTGCTCTTGCTACAAATGACCCAGCCGTATCTGATTCAAGTGCTTACGTGTTCTTCTAACGCTATACAAAATACAAACACTTTGCGACAACCTCCACCCACATAAACGCGCTCTGCGCTTTGTGGGCGGTGATGTACTATGAGAGTGATGGCTAAATCCCACAGTCTGAGCAGACTTTTAAAGAACTTACTGTAAATAAGAGAGCGTAATATTATGTCAATATTCTGTAATGTCATCTCTCTCATTCTATATTGCTACCTAATCTATCAGTTCAAAAATTAGGGATAGCTATGCGTAGATAGACCTTGCGTAATTTCATACGAAATTCTGAAATAAATAAACCTTAATTCTTATGTAAAATAATTGGTACACGGAAGTATTTCAGGAGAGGGTCTAACTTCTGGACTTAAGAAACAATGAGGTCATCAATGCAATAACAATTGAATCGGTGAATACAAAAGGGGCCCAAGTCCACAAATTTTCACAATTGAGATATTATATGTTTAATGATCTTTAAGAGACAAGCTATCTGATTGTGTGCATAAAGGTCTCAAGTTCACAATAATGTATTGACTACTCACAGCATTTAAAATGCATTGAGTGCAAGAGGGACCCAATTCCAGGACTTGGGCCTCTGTTGCATGGATTTAGCTTAATGTTTTAGGTGGCAGCACTAGTCATCCAAGATGGCAGCGCCCATGCAGCATGAGTTTGATTCAAGTGATGAAGAGATTAGGCCGAAAGGAAAGCGTAATGAATAAGAATGGGCCAGAAACAAGCAAAAAAGATTACGTGCTGAAGGCGAAGAATGATATGCTTGATTTCAAATCCCACCTTGGTCAATTTTATAAAAAGTCAGTCAGAAAGGATGGAGAGAAGTACACAGTCAGCAAATACAAGGTGTTCAGATTCAGTGCAGATTTCAGAAATGACATAGAGGTTTCCGAAAATATGTCTGCTTAGGTCATAATCAGATTCCGCCATCTAAAGCCCTCAGTCAGGGTTGTTACATACCCAGAGGAGCCACTCTGCAGTGGGCAACTTTGGTGTAAAGGCAGCAAAAGTAAAGGATGTTCAAAAATTGGCAAAATATCTTTCACCAGAGTCTCAGCAGTTCCTCAATAAGTTAACAGTTTGTGATACTAGGGGTGAAGATGAGTCTGACTTTGAAGATTAGATACCATTGGAATGATGCACCTCATTAATAACCTGTCCCCTTTCAGAATGAAAAACTCATTTTACTGGCAGTTATCATGTATCAGAACAATAATTTGGATATAAACTGATCTTAAGAAGTGTTTAAAATATGACAGAATAAGAAATAAAGATATCCTCAGCTGAGAAATATGCGGTATGTCCATTCTCTTCAGATTTTACTACTGTTTAATTCAAGAAGGGCCCAAGTCCAGAGACTTTAGTTTGCCAACCCTCTGAAATTAAAATAGTGAAGTGCTTCATATTATAGCATTTGTAAGCTATGAACTGATGCTATATCTGGGTAAAGTATGAATCATTTGGCATAGCCTCCCTTTAAGATGTGCAATTAAGTTGATTTCCTGCAAAAACATATATCTTGGACTTGGATCTCTTTTGAATTCACCGATTCAATTAGGTCTGTAAGTGCATTCTTCACGGACTATGTTCGGCGTTAGTGCACGTGCTTCTCGATGCTCTAACAGTGAAAGTTAAGCTAAAAGGCGTAGATCTAAGCTGTGATATAACGCACGTCTTCTCTTTCTTATGTTCAAATAACCACATATTTCACAAAGGTCCATACTAATAGGCCCGGTACGGCCAGGTGGTTAGAGCGCTTGACTCGTAATCCGAGGGTCGCGGTTTCAAATCCCCATCACACCAAACATGCTCTCCCTTTCAGCCGTGGGGCGTTATATGTGACGGTCAATCCCACTATTCGTTGGCTGTGTGTGGTTATGACTAGCTGCCTTCCTTCTAGTCTTACACTACTAAGTTAGGGACGGTAGCTCAGACAGCCCTCGTGTAGCTTCGCGCGAAATTCAATACCAAACCATACTATTAAGACGTAATGCATCAAATAGATCAGGGTGGCCAAACTGCAGCTCTTTGACATAATGTGCGGCTCACGGAAATATGTTGGCTGAGCTTTGTAATTATGTTTTGCTATATCGTGGAATATTGCCAGTGCTAAACGTCCATAATCTGATGGTGAATTTGTTAAGAAGAATATAGCTGAAGTTGTTGCAGTGTTAGATCCAAATAACACAAAACTTCAGCAACTAATAACACAAACGCCAGCTTCACACTGCACTACAGAGAGACGTATCTACCAGATCAATGATGATGTTGCCTGCAAAATTTAAAATGATTTAAAGAACTCCCTTGCATCCAGCTTAGCACTTGACGAATCTACAGACATACAAGACAACCCACAACTGGCGGTATTTGTTCATTATGTTTTCTCTAATGTAACTTTGAAAGAAGAGATGTTGGACTTAATAGCACTAAAAAAAACAACTCGTGGTGTTGAAATTAAAAATGCGCTTGATAAACCTTAACAAATACTGATATTCCACTGGATAAACTCGTCAGTGTTGCAACAGAAGGAGCACCTGCAATGGTGGGGAAAAATGCAGGATTAATTGCACTTATGAAAAGTGATCCCAGCTTTCCATAGTTTCTCCCTGTTCATTGTATTGTTCATTGTGAACACCTGGCAGCCAGATACTTCAAGTATTAAGATGTTATGAAATTTGTTCTTGAAATTGTCAATTTCATGCATTTAAATGGGAAGACCCACCGACAGTTCAGAAATTTAATGAAGAACTGGAATCTGAAGATAAACTCAGTGATGTCTCTTCCTACTGCATTGTGAGGTGACTGTCAACTAGAAATGTGTTAAATAGGTTTGTGGATCTGTTGGAGCCTATTATTACTGGGAAATGATGAATGGATGCAAGATCTAATGTTCTTTACTGATATAATGAATCATCTACAAACTCTCAACTTGGCACTCCAGGGAAAGGATAAGATTATTTCTGATCTTACTCAGACAATTTTTAGCATTCAGAATAAAATAGGACATTTTCAAAGAGAACACATTGTTAAAAAACTTCAGCTACTTTCCCACTCTCAATAGAAGAGTAACTACATTCCCTGATATTGAAATAAAAGACCACAAACCGGAAAAATACAAAGATAAATTACAAGGACTGCTTGATAACTTCCTAGACAGGTTTGAGGACTTGCAGAATCTGAAGTTCTGCTTCGCCTTTCTTGTAAATCCATTCATTGTGATCAATGATGGTTATTCAATTCTCGAACATCTGGTTACAGAAATGAAAATAATAGAACTACAGGAGTACCTAGGTCTAAAGATGATCCATAAATCCCATTCTACAACCGAGTTCTGGAAGCAAGTTCCAGAAATAAAATATCCTGAACTGAAGAAAACCAGTGTGCGACTCATCTCAGTTTTCAGAACAACATACTGCTGTGAATCCCTGAACTCTGTAATGAAGTTTGTGAAGTCGAAGCATCGTGCAATCCTTGCAAATCAAAACCTTACGGAACTAATTCGTACAGTCTTGACAAACTATCAGCCGGAATTTCAACGACTCACAAACAAAATGGAAACTCACAAGACCTCTACTAGCAGTAAATATCCTGATAATTGTATCAATGTTTGTGTGTGTCAGAAGAATATTATGATAAGCCTAAAATTTTGTAAGGTGGTATCTGATTAAAATATCTCTAATGTTATTGTTTTACGTATTTTCCTCCATGTTTTGATCAGATGTTCACTAAGACTAATAAACATCCTTAAAATATCTGTTTTATACCTCTTTTATTTTTATTTTTGGCAATCTCATTTAATATTAATGACATGCAAATTTGCATATTTTTCTTAGATGTTTCCGTAATTTATTACCATATAAAATACGCTCAGTATAGTTAAAACAACAATTACCCAGGATTTTGAAAACATTTGGTATATATATATGTGTACTTTGTGATTATTGAAACTAATACAAATTAACAGTTTAAAAACTACATATATGAATAAATATTATTACGTACACGTATTTCTTAATATTTATATAACATTTATATAACAAAATGTACACGTAACAATAAAAACGTGTGTGTAATATTTGTTCATGTCCTGTGGCTCTCAAATATCTGAAGTTTATTGTATGTGGCTCTTACGTTAAGCAAGTTTGGCCATCCCTAAAATAGATGTCACCCTGTGTATATATATTATGTCTTTTGTTTGTTTTTATTCATTTATATTTGGCTCTGAATTTTTCATTTTTTTGTAGTTAACACAGTAAAAGTAATTTTCTTACTAAAAACACAATATTGTCTTGTTTTTTTCTTGTGCTTTTAAGCTTTCATCTCAGGTTTTCCACTATTAATTTATTATTAGTTTAAGTGTAAAATAGGTTTACTAATATCGTTTTTCACTGAACGAGAAACCGCCTCGTCTCTCTGTTTGCCATGAACCCTCGCTTGTTCTTTAGTGGTAGAACCATCATCGATCGTTTGAGGCGCGAGCAGCAGACGACACCACACGCGTCTGTAGAGCACGCTCTGCCACGCTATGGAAAGTCCACGCGCAAAAAGATCTGATCGGCCATCATTTTCTTCTGACCAGGCTGTAGAAGTGGATGTTTTGTCTCTTCAACTCAGTCAGTCATCTAAAGGTGGGTAAAAATAAACTAGATAATTATTTTTTTATTCGAAAGGTCTCCGTCTAACATCCTTAAGTTAAAATCCCAATATTGGCGCACTTCTTACGAGCCACTTCTGTTGCCGCTTCATAGATCGGCAACCTTTACGTGTAAGCAGAAGAATGTAATTAAACGTTTAAATCTTCCCAACTTATAAAGCTTCAAGCTGAGTAACGAATCTCAATGGCTTAATTTAAGATTTAATCGCAAAGAGATTCCGTTCGTTGTTCTTGAATGACGTAGGAACTCAGCACGAAAACATTTATATACTACAGGTTGACGGAAACACTTCTACGTGCTTTCATGGCTCGTTCTCGATCAATACTGGTAATGCCCACACGGCTTAACTGAAAGAACATATAAATGCAATAGTTCGTAGCTCGATTAACACTATCACGTACAAAGCTTACAATCAAATATTATCTGCACCTGAATACATCAGTTAACACACGAATAAGTTGATTTACGCTGAAACTGACAAAATTAGTTAAATATTCACGGTAATTAGATCCTACCTTATGGAGTTCGATAGCATTTTTGGTATGATTTCTTGAATCCTCTTAGTTATAAAACTGGCACATTGTTTTGAAATATGCCAGATATTAATGGTGTGTATTTTGATATAAAACAGATCATTTCATTAGCCAAAGTTTCAAAACAACGCAGTTCCACACTGACCAGTAATTAGTAAAATATTTTATCATCAGTGTAACTTTATTCTCTTACTACGAAGATATCAAAGAGAGACATGGATGCAGTTTGTACTGAACGTTTATTTTGATTATCCACTCATCTATTGAATAAAAAGTATTTTGCTCTAATTACCTCACAGGTAAGAGCAGTGTCGCAATAACTGGAGGAATGCCAGGATGTGTCTCAAGGAGTTGAATTTGAATACTCTTACTCTGGCTGAGTTTGAAGAAAAAGAACAAACAACGTAAAAGTAAAGAGGGAAATATGTTCATTAATAAAAATAAACAAAGATTAACGAGTCCACTTTACGATGTTACAGCGCTTCGCAAAAAAAAAAAAAAAGGCTTTTGAAAGACTATTCCAGATAAAAGGGCATAGCATAATATCCAAAATTCTATAACTTAGTGCGCATGCTTAACCCATGTCAGTGACTGTCATTACAGTAGCAAAATAAAGTGTCATACGACCTACTATTGGAAATTTACACTGTCCATCTTTACATAATGTTACAATACATAGTTATTTTTCCCATACAAATTATAAAGGAAATAACTCGGAACAATAAGTTGTTAGAGAAAAATAAGACTATATTATTTGATCAGCGTTCTAACTTTCAAAACTACACAATCGGCTAAAAATGTGTAGATGTGAAAAATTATGAAAACTATTTTAAGCTATAGAAGACAGGAAGTGCTTAATATGTTATGCCTACAATAACAACATTTGAATTATCCTTCTCATAAGAGACTAAATCGTTTTGATTATAAACTGGTACGCTGCTTGCAACGACACATTAAGTGTTACAGGGTTCGTAATGTAATCGTTTTGATAAACGAAGGCTCAATTAAAATTAGTGTCTTTTATATCTTTTGAATTAAGTATCTCGGTTAGCGAGAAAGCCAACGAGCTCTCTTTCCCGTAAACACACACACACATACACATAGAATAACACGACATTTATTAGGTTGAGCCTTATTAGCAAAAATGTTGAACGTTTCTCAAGATATGCATAGGATAATATAACCCGTCTCTTGTCTTTATTTCTCGCCGACTATAGAATAATAAGATACACGGTTATCCTCTTACAGGCTGTTTGTAACAGAACAACTCGGTTTAATTCATAAAAGGTACAGAAAAGGACAATTGAAAGATGCTTTGGTGTTTAGATTTCATCCTGAATTCAAGCACATCTGTGATTTTCAGAGGCTTTCATTTGTTACCTGGATTCTAAGTTTCTACAGAAGAATGCATGCGAAACGCCGTTATGAAATAGTTTACTAAACATAGAAATAGGTTGTATTTATAAATGGTGCATAGCTTTCACAAGTAATCTTTTATTTACGTTCATTTGCAATAATCAAAAGTTTTTATTATAGTTCTATACAAACAAAATATGGTTTCAAAAAACTGATGAATTATAGCCTTGAACTACGAAAAGATTGAGCCATAAGCAAGTTACCCGATTAATGAGCCAGTCAGATGTTCAGTATAAAATGTGGTGTGTTGTTATTCAAACTACAAAAAGAAAATATATATATATATATATATAACTTGAATGTATAAGTTTTAAGTTATTTTAAAAGGGACTCTCCTTTCTTAAACAAGTTTTCAAGGTACTTTTCCTTCGTGATTTAAACATATATTGTAGCACCCATTCCGCAACACCTTCAGCACAAAAATCTTTTGCCCTTTGGAAAGTCTGTGACTGTTTTTTGTTTTGAATTTCGCACAAACATACACGAGGGTTATCTGCGCTAGCCATCCCTAATTTAGCAGTGTAAGACTAAAGGTAAGGCAGATAGTCATCACCACCCACAGCCAACTCTTGGGCTACTCTTTTACCAACGAATAGTGGGATTGCCCGTAACTTTATAACGCCCACACTGCTGAAAGAGCGAGTATATTTCGTGTGACGTGGATTCGAACCCGCGATCCTCAAATTACGAGTCGAGTGCCTTAACCACCTGCCTAGCTCTATGAACCGACTATTTGTTAGATCTAAGAAACAAATAAGAAATAAATAGAATGACAACAATAAATTGTAATGAGAAATACGTCAGTTAAGAAAGTGTGAATAAACTTATTTTGTGGGATCTTCGATGGCACAAACGTGCAGGAGGGTTTATGACGCTAAAATTCTAAGGTGATCCCTCCGATTGACACAGCAAAGAAAGCCTGTTGTACTTGATGATGAATAAACATGAAACCTTACTGATAGTTGTATCTTAAAACTTTTTTAATAGTCAGTTGAAGCATCTAGTCTATCTGGTGTTCTTGTTAATCAGCGAGTTAAAGATGGAAAGGAAACAAAACAACTGTTAAGTATTAGTTAGTCACTGTATCTCTAGCGGATTATTTTTCATTTATTTATTTACGTTTTTTTAGAAATACTCGCACATCGGAGCGCTTATTTGTGACATATTTAAAACCCTATGAAGGAAGAAATATATTTTTTGTAATGCGCATTAGTAAATTGTTTGTTTGTTTAATTTCGCGCAAAGCTACTCGAGGGCTATCTGCGCTAGCCGTCCATAATTTAGCAGTGTAAGACTAGAGGGAAGGCAGCTAGTCATCACCACCCACCGCCAACTCTTGGGCTACCAACGAATAGTGGGATTTATTGTCACATTATAACGTCCCCACGGCTGAAAGGGCGAGCATGTTTGGCGCGACGGGGATGCGAACCCACGACACTCAGATTATGAGTCGCACGCCTTAACACGCTTGGCCATGCCAGGCCAACATTAGTAAATGAAACACGTCTTTACTATATTCTGAGAATATAAATGGTAGCTAACTGACCCTATAAAAATTCATTTATAATTTTGATAAAATTAAACAAGTTTCCTGAGATTTTATTTTCATCTGAGTTGGATATTATTACAACGTTTTGGAGAAGTGATCCGTTGTGAGTTATTGATTAAACAAAGATTTCGTAGTGTAAGTGAAAATGTTCGAAAGCTGAAAGCAGTTAATTTGTTAATAGAAAGTGATGTTTGGTTGAAAATGATTATTTTCCTCAACGAGCAATCATGGAAGTGTGATTTAATCAGGATAAACTGTTTAACATTGGAAGAAAGTAGTGTTGTTTGTTTTTTTAACTTAGCGCAAAGCTTCACGAGGGCTATTTACACTAGCCGTTCCTAATTTAGCAGTGTAAGACAAGATAGAGGGTATCTAGTCAATATCACCCACCGCCAACTCTTGGGCTACTATATGACCAACGAAGAGTGGGCTTGACCGTGACTTTATAACGCTTCCACGGCTGGAATGGCGAACATGTTCGATGTGACGGGGATTCGAACCCGTGACCCTCAGATTATGAGTCGAGTGACTAAACCTCCTGATCATGCTGTAATATTATAATTAATGACTTATAAACAGTTGTTGTATGAAGATGATTTTGGTTCTTCCGAGAAAGAGTGTATGGTGTGTGTGTTTTATTTTCATAGCAAAGCCATATCTGACTGTCTGCTGTGTTTGCCAATAGAAATCGAACTCTTAATCCGTAGAATTACAGCTGTCCCAGCAGGGGTGTCGGGAAAAGGAATATTGTACGTTAGATGTTTAAACTGTTAGGCGTTTGAAAAGGAATGTATCAAAATATATTTAAATCCTAGGCAAATAGGATGGATAGTGATGAATTAATAGTGTTGTGATGGTTTATATTATTGTGATATAATGAGAAAACCTGAAACGTGGTTTAATGTAGATTATTTTGATGGCAAATTTACAGGGTTAAGATTGTTTTATAGTGATAGAGTATTAAAGGAAAGGGAAGAGTGACCTTATATGTAAAGTGTGAAATACATCCTGTTGAAGTTGGTAATATGAAAAATAAGAGCAAGTAGAATGAATCTGTTCAAACTTTGTAGAATGGACGGTAACTGCCTGCTGTGAAGACATAAGTGTGGAGGACGACGTTTTGAAAACCTTCCTTAACACTCTAATTCCTTGTTACCTTCAGCACTTCTGGAAAGCTTGATTTTCTTACTGTTTGATCCTATACCACCACCTTCACACACATCTTGCTTACAACGCCTATTGCAAATACTACTGATACTTAGCAAATGTAATTTGTTATTCGAATTTCTATGAATTGGTGTGTGAATGATTAATGGTAGAACTGTTATGAGAAAAATATAAAGAAATTAAATGTACATGCATTAGGTTTTAAAAAAGTCAAACGAAGACCTAAACTTCTGTATAGTTCTCCTCCAATGAACGATTAATTTAACAAAATTAATACATTGAGTGAAATTATTACATTCCTCGAATTTAAGAAAACCACGATTTGAAAATCGGAAGGGTCATGTATTCTTTGATAGATCGTTTTGGCAGAGTACTCATGATGAAACTTTGTAGAATGGACGGCAACTGCCTATTGTGGAGACACAAGTGTAGAGGACGACGTTTCGAAAGTCTTCCGCCTTTCGTCTTCAGGTCAAAGAATGAATCTACTTCGGTTTCTGCTAACAGATGTAAAGGAAAAAGGATTTTAGTGAGAAATTGTTAAAGAACACCAGATAAAACTGATGAAATTAATGAGAAACTTTATATGCAATTAAGATTTCAACTGTTAATGAAATCATAATTTTAGGTGATTTTAATTTTAGGCATAAGGATTGGGAAACGTCAAAGCCAAACCATGAGAGAGAAAGGTTTTTTGAAACCTGCTTAGGATGGTTTTATTCACCCGTTGATCGAGGAATCCACTAGGAACAGTGCTATTTTAGATTTATTGTTAACTTATAATAGAGAAATAGTTGAGAGGGTAGACGTTAGAGAACACCAAGGTAGAAGTGATTATTGATGTATTAGATTTGATGTTTTGTTGTATATGGAAATCACTAGTTATGATATTTTGATTGAAAATTTCAAAAAATACAAATTTTGAAGGAACGCAATAAGAATTAGCTGTTATGAATCAAACAGCTGAGTTATTTGGAGACATTGAGCAAATGTAGATAGGTTTCTAACATTTTTCTCAATGTTCAAGATAAACCTATTCTTTATAGAAAGAAAAGGGTGAGTGCAATAACAAGACAAGATTGGCTCACAAAAGATGTAAGAGATAAAATTAAAGAAAAGCATCGCAAATTTAAATGTACTAATATTACGGGAGGTTTAGAAGATTAAGAGAGTTGGTCAAACAGGAAATTAGAACGTCGCAAATAATCCATGTAAAAAGGTTTGCTGAAAATGTAAAAAATTAACAGTAACGAATTCTTTAAATACGTTAATGATAAACAAAATGTTATGATGGGAGTAGGATCTTTGAGGGACTATAAAGGGAAGCTCGTATCTGATAGTTATGAGATGGCCGTGTTAATAACTTCTGCTTTGTCTTCAATTTTAATTAATTAAAATTTAAATACTATTCCGGGCCCGATATGGCCAAGCGTGTTAAGGCGTGCGACTCGTAATCTGAGGGTCGCATCCCCGTCGCGTCAAACATACTCGCCCTTTCAGCCGTGGGAGCGTTATAATGTTACAGTCAATCCCACTATTCGTTGGTAAAAGAGTAGCCCAAAATGTGGCGGTGGGTGGTGATGAATAGATGCCTTTTCTCTAGTCTTACACTGCTAAATTAGGGATAGCCCTCGAGTAACTTTGTGCGAAATTCAAAAAACAAATTCTATTCCTCACCCTGAACATTTGATAGATGGAGACAAAACTGATAAGACTATTACATTAATTGCGAGCTAGTTAAAACAAAGTTAGAAGTTTAAATATTGATAAGGTTCGTGCGTCACATAATATTTCCCTAACGGTGTTGAAAGAGGTTAAGGACTGGGTATGTGACCCACTTCTTACTATTTTTTATAAGTCCTTGAATAGAGGAAAGGTTCCAAAGGACTAGAAATTGAATAATGTTACTAATATTTTTAAAGAAGGTGATAAAATTGGTCCAGCAATTATGGGTATATTAGTCTTACATCAGTTCTGGGAAAAAGGTTTTGAAAGTCTCACAAAATATACTCTGCAAAGTTATTTAACAAAGAACAGAATTTTAATGAATAGTCAACATGATTTCAATGAGGGAAAATCTTCCTTTACAAAATTTTTAAAAGGCTGTCGTTATGCAGATGAGAGTAAGAGTGTAGATTTTGTGTATCTAGGTTTTCAGAAAACATTGGACAAAGTGCCACATAAAAAGTTTGTAAAAGAAAAACCTCTGTAGATATGAAGACAAAGTGATTAATTAAACCGAAAAGTGATTGGATGGAAGAAAGCAGAGAGTTGTTATAAATGTAGTTCTTAGTCAAACTACATTAACGTCACATCAGAGCTCGGTTTCAGGACCTTTAATCTTTATGATTTACACCAGTAACATAGACTAATGGTCAATAAACTACTCAAGTTTGCTTAAGATATAAAGGCCTTGTGTTGCTGGTTGCGAGAAGGAATATGCTGCTTTACTCAAATATTTAGACCATTTAGTGAATTGGGTCAATACATGGCAGACAGGTTTTAAATGCAAGATAATGTAGGTGAGTTATCATAATTTGAATTATAACTATAATTTTAATAGGAATAACCTTAACAGTGTTACGGAAGAAAGAGATCTTGGTGTAATGGCTAATCAGTATCTTAAGCCAGTGCCAGTAGCAGAGTAAATAGAATTTTCTATTGTATTCACAGAAATACTAAATACAAGCCTCAATAGGTTATAAGTTAAGTGCTTAGGTCATTGGTTAGGCCAATTTGAAATATTTTATTCAGTCTTGGGACCCTTACGTTAGAAGGGACATTGGACTGGTGGAAAGAGTTCAAAGGAGGGTTGCCAGAATGGTGCTTGGGATGGAGGGATTTTCACATGAGGAGAGATTAAAATCTTTGAAATTATTTTCTCTTAAAAAAAGAACAGTTATAGAGGAACTGATTTAGGACTGTTATGATGACGTCATAGTCATCTTTTTCTTACTTAATGGTGAGAATAGTAAGAATAGGGGTTACAAATATAAGTTTTGACTGGATAAGAGTCATCTTCAACTGAAACACTTTTATTTTCTAACAGAGTAGTTGGTCTTTGGAATGGGTTGCCTTCAGGATGGAGGCAGTAGATTTAAATGACTTTAAGGAAAGAAGACTTGATAAATATATGAATGTTAAGAGCTGGCTTTGAGAGTGTTTTTAATAATTTTAGTTTAGTTTAATGGATTGGACAGCCTATGTTGACCAATAGACTAAGATTCTTTTTGGATTATTTAGGAGAAAGAACAAAACAAAATCTATTCGGCCTGGCATGGTCAAGCGCGTAAGACGTGCGACTCGTAATCCGAGGGGCGCGGGTTCGCGCCCGCGTCGCGCTAAACATGCTCGCCCTCCCAGCCGTGGGGGCGTATAATGTGACGGTCAATCCTAATATTCGTTGGTAAAAGAGTAGCCCAAGAATTGGCGGTAGGTGGTGATGACCAGCTGCCTTCCCTCTAGTCTTACACTGCTAAATTAGGGACGGCTAGCACAGATAGCCCTCGAGTAGCTTTGTGCGAAATTCCAAAACAAACAAACAAAATCTATTCCACTCGATAACAGCGAAATCATTTTATTTTCTCTGCTACAAGTTCTACGGTTAAACTTGTAAAGGTTTGTTTGGTTTGTTTTGAATTTCGCGCAAAACTACACGAGGGCTATCTGCGCTAGCCGTCCCTAATTTAGCAGTGTAAGACTAGAGAGAAGGCAGCTAGTCATCACACCCACCTCCAACTCTTAGGCTACTCTGCTATCAAAGAACAGTGGTCCCCTACTGGCACAACGGTAAGTCTACGGATTTACAACGTAGACGTAAAAATCAGGGACTCTATTTTCCCTCGGTGGACTCAGCACATAGCCCGATGTGGGTTTGCTATGAAAAAACTCAAACACACAAACAAATAGTGGGATTAACCGACACATTATAATGCTTTCACTTTTGGAAGGGCGATCATGTTTGGTCTCACGGAGACTCGAACTCGCGACCCTCGGATTACGAGTCGAACGCCTTAACCCACCTGGCCATGACGGACCGGTGAGTATCTCCTTAGCCTATAATGCTAGTTTTGCACGTATTTTTCGAAAAAAATCCGTTCATAACACCAATGTATTTTTTTGTCGTTAGTGTAAAACACAATAAATAAGAGAACGCATCTCGAGCTTCGAAAAGAAAAAATAAAACGTTTCTATTTCCAAAACGAAAGCAGAGAGAATTCAAGCTGTTTAAAGTATACCTGTTGTTGTAACAACAAACCATGAGAAAAAAGTTAATTCAATTTGGAAGGAAGAGAAGAATGAAAACAGGTGGCTTCAGCGTAAATACTCCGTTTTTAATTTGAATCATGTATAGACAATGGAGAGTTAGAAAGCCTTGTTTTCATTCTTAGGAAGTAGACCAGTATGCTTCGCGAAATCTCTTTTCACATTAAATAATAAAAGAAAAAAATCGCGAAAAAGGTGAACGTAGAGGATATAGATATTATAATAAACAACCCTGGCTGTTTACGTACGTCTATGCTATAAGGAATAAGAGATAAACATTGAAGTCAGACTGAAAAGGTACCACCGCTGTACACGATGTACGAATACAGAAGACCTCGTTTTTTTTTCCAAGTCAGACTCGTGTGTCATGATCGTTTTTATTTTCTTTTTTTTCTATTTCTTTATTACCTTTTAGTCAGTGTTAAAAATATCGAACCACGCTAGTACAGCGGTAAATCTACGGAATCCCCACGCTAAAATCAGGGGTTCGATTACCCTCCGTGGGCTCAGCAGACAGTCCAATGTGGCTTTGCTATTAGAAAAACACACACACACAAATATTATTGTAAGTCTACGTTTTTGTTTATATTAATGTTAGCCTGTGGGAGTTCTGATGTCACATTTTGCGTAACTGGATGTTTGGATTTTTTTTGTTGTTGAAAGTTTAACAAACGAGTTGCATAATACAAAAATAAAGAGTTACGCTACAGTAAAAAGTTAGTGTTTAGTGAAATGGTTACATTGGAAATTGTGGACTTATTATTGAGTCATTCAGTCATTTGGTTGATTGTTGTAATTTTTTTTGTTTGTTTTCGACGAACTATTAGTTACGAAAACTGCCGTGCGTAGGAGAATACATATCACGTAAGTGACTCTTTTAGCATTTTTGTGTGAGCGTGTGAAATAAAGCCAGTCGATAGTTATGTGGAAACTTTACAAGTTGGTCCGGCATGGCTAGGTGTTTAAGGCACTCGATTCGTAATCCGAGGTACGCGGGTTTGAATTTCCGTCGTATCAAACTTGGTCGCCCTTTCAGTCATGGAGCGTTATAATATGATGGTCAACCCCACTATTTATTGGTAAAAGAGAAATCCAAGAACTGGCGGTGGGTAGTGATGACTGATGGATCTACAAGGAGGCTTTACCAAGTTTCCCTGTTATCTTTGCCTTTGGGACAACAAGGACACCGCAGCACACTACAACAGGAAGCACTGGCCACAACGGATCGAGTTCTCTGTGGGGAGGTACAATGTCAAGTGTGAGTTACTAGTCTTACACTGCTAAATTATGGATGGCTACCGCAGATAGCCCTCGTGTAGCTTTGCGCGAAATTCAAAACAAACAGTTACTCTCCCTGTGAGAAGTAGCTGAAGTTACGAATGGTTACATATGAACACATATACACTGTCTCTTTTGCTCTTTTTCCACATGCATCATATAATATTTTTGAGTTGATTGAAATAACGTTCTGTGAGGATCTGATTATCTGGGGAGGTTAAACCTTTGCAAGTCTCTTATTAGCGCCGCCCTCCTAAATTTATCTTACTAAAGCGGATTAAAATAGTTTTAATCTATAGAAATTATCTAATTTAATATATCTTCGAGTCACCTCAAAGTAATACGAAAAATGAGTTATTACAACTTAGTTATTTATAGTTTTACATCACCTTCAAAAGTTAACAATCTGTTATTTATTTTGTGTGTGAGTCAACACTGGATATTTAAACAATCCATTTGGAAGCGAAAATATAATAGTTGGCTGTACATGCCAAAGCAAGTCGCAGGAACTTAACAAAAACAGAAATGACCATAAAAAAGATAAATGTTATAAAATTATCAAACAACTGTGCGTAAGCCTAATCATAGATCCTCCCTCTGTACATAGTTTTATCCACGTGACTAAATCGTGCCCTCTGTGGTTCACAAACGTGTGTTGTACGAATATTAGACGTAGTTTATGTGAAATTTACATATACTAAATTGTTATTTTTTTCATGTCAGGATGTAAGCATGCAGCTGTTTTGCATGATTTTATAAACAAATATCATAAAGTTTTAAAAACAAAATTATTTAGACTGTTTTATTTGTTATCTAGATAAAATACGCCATTAAACAACGGTTTGTATTGATTATTATTTTAATAAATAAATATAATGAATACTTTTGCTATTCGTGATTAACTAGATTGTGACAAATGCGTCACTAACTATAAGTAAAATATATTAGTTTTGTGTTCTGTTCTTTGAGTAATTGAAGTTACTGAAAATGGTTTATACTCAATCTGTACAGAAATAAAACAGGAGCTGTTGCTACATGAAGCTGCCATCAAAAATGATGTTCCTACTGCGAAAAAACTTATCAACGCTAAAGTTGATGTAAACAGTAGAAGTCACGTAAGTAGGATACCTTAGTATTCCCCTTACAGCTACTTACAGAATTACTGCTTATGTTTATAGATTGTGAAATCTAAATAGACTTTTTACTTGTGTGGTCTGAATTAACCGACATACATGTTTAGTTAAGCAAGTATTGTGAGTGAGTGAAATGTTGAAGTTTTTTTATAGAAGGGCTATGTAACAACTAACTTATTTCTTCTCATTTTTCTTTCAATAATTATTTTATTTACATATTTAAGAACAGCAGTTTCTTAACGTACCACTGTTTTGTTTTTAGTACCATAACTGTAATGATGACTTAGAGATAGTACAAGCAAATAGGGAGTGCTTATAGTTACCAAAATAAATAATTCATGGAGATCATTTTGAATGTGTTGTTCTTCTTCAGGTTAAAGAAGTAATTAGATAAAGGGGAGAGAGAAAGTCAACTGTTGTTTGTTAAATACTTCAGCGATATTCAACCAATCAGTTTTGTTTTGTTTTTAAGTTTTCAATGTCTCTTGTGGTGTGAATTTGCTTTACTAGTTATCGTTTCCATGCGATATTCATTTGACTGTCACAATTATCCATTGTTGTAAATTGAGAAAAACCAAAGTTGATGGTTACGCGTTCTTCTTTGCCATATGTAAAACGTTATTTAATTGTTATCAAAAATTGCTGTAACGTGTCATGCCAGTTTGGTTTTATTATATTGATATTATCGAAAAGGTTTTTTTATTCACAGAATTTTGTTAACTCAAAGTAACATATTACATCATGTAACAAAATTTGTACTTTTTATTGTTCCTGGGCACAAAGTGTTATTTCCCAATTGCTTACGCCTAAAGTAAATGGAAAAGACCTATTTTTTCTTCAAATTTTGCTTCTGTGACCTGGGTAATGAAATTTTTAAATTTACCCATTTTCTAGAACATTCCAGCTATATTCAGTGCTGAGTAGCTGATAGAGAATTTTTTCGGAGTTACAAGAATTTTCAAGAACTTTCTAGAATGTTGTAGGAGCCTTAAAACTGTGCTGCTCCATAACGGTAATAAGTATCCGTCTCTTACCCTGGCTCATTCGATGCACCTCAAAGAGGAATACAACAGCGTCAAGACCGTGCTACAACCCTTGAAGTATTATGAGTGTGGCTGGGAGGTTATCAGAGACTACAAAATGGTGGCATTCCTGATGGATCTCCAAGGAGGCTTTACCAAGTTTCCCTATTATCTTTGCCTTTTGGACAGCAGAGACACCACAGCACACTACAACAGGAAGCACTGGCCACAACGGATCGAGTTCTCTGTGGGGAGGTACAATGTCAAGTGTGAGCCACTAGTGGACCTCCAGAAGGTGTTTTTCCCACCAGTGCACATGAAATTGGATCTTATGAAACAATTTGTCACAGCTCTTGATAAGGAGTCTGCAGTCTTCAAGTACCTTCGAGACTTCTTCCCTAAACTGAGTGAGGCAAAGATCAAAGCTAGTGTCTTCGTTGGACCACAAATAAAGAAGATCCTGGAGTGCATAGAATTCCCTAAGAAGCTCATTATGAAGGGAAAAAAAGCTTGGAGCAACTTTCGCGCAGTGATTCGGGACTTTTTGGGCAATCACAAGGTCGAAAATTATATGGAACTGATTGGAGCTCTGGTAAAGAACTAGGGCGAAATGGGCTGCAGGATGTCCCTGAAAGTCCATATTCGAAATGGGCTGCAGGATGTCCCTGAAAGTCCATATTCGAAATGGGCTGCAGGATGTCTCTGAAAGTCCATATTCGAAATGGGCTGCAGAATGTCTCTGAAAGTCCATATTCGAAATGGGCTGCAGGATGTCCCTGAAAGTCCATATTCGAAATGGGCTGCAGGATGTCTCTGAAAGTCCATATTCTTGACGCTCAACTTGGTAACTTCAAGGAGAACATGGGATCATACTCAGAAAAGCAAGACGAGCGCTTCCACCAAGATATACTGGACTTTGAACGCCGCTACGAAGGAGCGTATAAAGAAAACATGATGGGAGACTATATTTGGGGACTGATACGTGAAAGTGATTTACATTACAGTTGCAAATCTCGAGAAACTACTCACTTCTAAACATTTTTGTTCATTTTTGTATAACTTTTGTGTAAATACATATAACTTTTGTGTAAATACATATAAATCTTGATTCATATGTTGTTTTATCCAGACCTTTTGTAAATGAAAATCTGCAAATTTGCCCCTTTTTACATAGAAAATAGGTTAATTTTCTAAATTTCATTATCCAGGTCACAAAAGCAAAGTTTTAAGGGAATAATGGCCATTTTTTGTACTTTTATAACATAAGCAATTAAGAAATAACACATACTATCCAGGAACAAAATTTGTGTTACATAGTGTTATTTGTAATGCATCCAATGTTAATTATTTTCTCGATATACACGCACGAGAATAATCTATAAGTACATTTTCCTTATCACGATTGTCCATCCATTTTTACAAAGAAAAACGCTTTCCAGTTCTTTACTGTTATGCATATAGTAAATTTTAAAGTGTTTGCTCAAAATAAATTTTTATGGAAGAGTTACTTGATAAACTGTGATGTTACTCATATCCATGCTTAATGATACAACAAGCAGTACCTGGTATAATGTATTATATTAAATTACCTTAATATAAAACTCTAATGTTGTTGGTATGTCTAATAGTCATACTTTAAGAAATAACATTATGCCTAGCTTGATTCTAGAGATTCTTTATTTTACAGTGAAATGCATAAAATGTAGCGATAATTTACTATGTAATCAAAGCTGTGTCAGACTTCTACTAAATAGTTTTGACAATCAATTATGGAATCAGAGCTAAGTCGAATTTATGCTAAGTATTTTTGATAATTCATTATGATGTCACAACTAAGCTAAATTTGTGCTACATTTTTATTTATTTTTCTGTCAGTAATAGTCTTTAAAACAGAGTACAATACAATTTATTTTCAGATGGACAGAGCACCTGTCCATTGGGCAGCTTCTCGTGGTCACTTGGACATTCTGGCTATGCTTATTGTGGTCAAATGTGATATTGAATCTGCCGACAAGGTCAGTAGTTAATTAATGTTCAACTTAGTAATATTTAACATGTTCGAACTTTAAATATGAGCCTATTTTACTCGAACACATAACGTTTTCTTTTAGTATGGCATGAGACCACTTCTGCTAGCTGCCTGGTTCGGCCACAAGGGGGCGGTTCAAATGTTAGTAGAAAATGGAGCTAACTGCAGAGCAACGAATAGGGTAAGACAACCTTCAATGGAAAGTAAACATTGTAATATATTAATGTAAAATATAATAAACTATTAATTCAAGACCGTGTTTGCTGATTGCCCCAATTGTGATTGGATTTTTTTTTCTTTACTGTTGTGTTTATTTTGAAAAATTAAAATAACTTTTTTTCAAATTTAAGTTCTTGTATTCTAGTAACTAATGTCATATAATAAGAGAGCTCAGACAGCTTAAGAAATTCAGAAAAAAATTCTTGACCGTGTTTCATTTTATGTTGTTTAAAAGTATATGAAGTTTGTATCACAAATTGCAACAATGATTTTGTACTTTCACTAGATTTTTCTAATGTCCCTATCCGATAGTGGATCAAGGGTAAGTTTACGGACTTAAACGCTAAAATTTGTCGTTAGGTTCCCCTCGGAATACAGAAAGCAGAGATCCTATTGTGCAGCTTTTCGCTGAAAACAAATAACGTCTCTTTCTGGACACTAATAAATCACGGCATTGTCTACCACCAATTTTTGCTTTCTTACAAACGAGTTAGATATGCTGTTAAAAGAAGAGACAATTAAAGGTTGCCAAACAGGAAAAAAATGCTAACACAATGAAATAATAAATATCAAAAGATCGTTTCTTTCATACCAGTTTAGGTCTGGCATGGCCACGTGGGTTAAGGCGTTGGACTCGTAATCTGAGGGTCGCGGGTTCGCATCCCCGTCGCGCCAAACATGCTCGCCCTTTCAGCCGTGGGGACATTATAATGTAACGGTCAATCCCACTATTCGTTGGTAAAAGAGTAGCCCAAGAGATGGCGGTGGGTGGTGACGATTAGATGCCTTCCCTCTAGTCTTACACCACTAAATTAGGGACGGCTAGCACAGATAGCCCTCTAGTAGCTTTGTGCGAAATTCCAAAACAAACAAACAAAATTGTGCGAAATTCAAAAAAAAAAATCAGTTTAGGCCCAACCCTCTTTTCTTCCCCCTTTTTGTTTTACTTTAATGTCAACTTTACAATGAATTATTGCTAAGACGTTATGTTCTTTAAATTTTATTCCTTGCTGTTACCATAGCAAACGCTAAATGAGTTCATATAAATATTTAATATTCTGCTATCGTTGCACAGGAAGAATTATCAAGTGTTCACTAGAGCTCAGTTGCGTTAGTGGATGAGCTCCGCGGAAATCCATAAAGACATTAATAAGTCATATCTAGGAAAAACATATTTGACATGTGTTAAAAGAGATGTGTTAAAAGAGATGTGTAAAACAGATACAAGCATTCAGAAAGCAAAGGCGGTTTCATTCTGCACTTGGAAACGTGCGCGTATAATATATATTACTTCTTTCAGTTGCTAGTGGTTAGCACTTATGCCTTACACAATTGTCGTTAAAAAAAAATATGTCCAGTTGAAATGAAGTCAAACTTCTTTCACAAACTATCAACACTGAAAAACTTTGCATCATTTCTTTCACAAACTGTTAATATTGAAAAACGTTCCATCACTTCTTTAGCAAACTATTAATATTGAAAAATTTTGCATCATTTCCTTCAACCGTAATTGCAGTGAATGGATCATTGTGTCCTTTTATTTTTTTATTTTTTGCAAATCTTGTTTGAAAGTAGAGCAACCAAGTAATCACAATTGACTTTGATATAATATATGCATTAATAAAGACTGTGATATGAAGAGCTATTAGAAAACAATACACCAGAAAACTAAAAACTATAATCTATGTTTTTCTTTTCGTCTTCAAAATATGTAATTTCAGCGAAAAGAAAAAAAAAATCGCAAATAAATTATCATTTAGTTTATCAAGCAGCAGTGAATAATCGTTTTAGCAGTATAGTAATCTTATTCAAAACCAAAGTATCGTAGATTATTAGTTGTTAAGGGCTTAACATCAATACCCGAAATCCATAATATTACGTGCTCTTGGTGTTTACAGTATTTTGGGCTGCAATCCCATTCATATTTTCACATGGTTCGTATACATATAAATATATTTAGCTAAAAGACACTTGACTATACGTGTAACATAATAACAAAGGTAACTATAGATAAATGTGATGTATGAAGTATTGTGAAGACCCGGCATGGCCAGGTAGTTAAGGCACTCGACTTTTATCTGAGCGTTGCGGGATCGAATTCCCGTCGCACCAAATATACTTGCTCTTTCAGCAGTGTTGGCGTTATAAAGTTATGATCAATCCAACTATTCGTTGGTAAAAGAGTAGCCCAAGAGATGGCGGTGGGTTGTGATGACTAACTGCCTACCCTCTAGTCTTACACTGATAAATTAGGAACGGCTAGCACAGATAGCCCTCGTGTATCTTTACGCGAAATTCAAAAACCAAACCAGTATTGCGAGTTTCAATTTTCTATTAAATAATTATTTAGCGCTGTTACGTATTGTAATTAATTTTGGACGAGTCTCCGATTTATTATGATACGTATATTACGTATTACGATTTTAATTTAGAAGTTAATTGAATGTCAATATGTATCGAATTTATGATATTTGTCAACAAGATTGATACACACAATTTTCTTTCTTAACATAAATATATTTCAATATACAAACAACAATACAATTTACAATAACGGTAATTTTATTTTTTATTACAAAGAGTTAATACAAATAATGATTTATATGGAACACTTTTACAGATTTACAGACAATAATGAATCTTATGGCTGAACTAGAACTGAATATTTTATCGACGATCCAAGCTCACATCGAACAAATTAACTCTGAATTGTTGCTGTTACACCTCGCTTGAGCTAGATAGCTCGGTTGGCCTCACGCCGCTTATAAGCTAAGTTTTACCGACGAAGATATTTAACACTCCTACGAAAAATGGGGCCTAATAGGCCCCAGAGCAACTTGAATGGTTATTAATATTAGGCTAATAATTTTGTATTTAAATGAAATTGCCATTTAAATCCATTAATGAATGGAGTAACGAGATTCCCACTGTCCCTATCTACTATCTAGCGAAACCACAGCCAGGGAAACGGGCTTGGAGAAATCAGGACTAGAAACGTCTTTTCATAGGAGTATTAATATTCTAGTAGAAATACTAACGTCCGAAGTCAATTCACTGAAGTTAAAACGGGTTTTAATGTTCGAAATCTCTAAAGGTCCCTGGTCAAATTTTGTACTTTTCCCGTTAGTAAGTGTTAATCACAATTACAACTTCCAAGGCTTATTGTATACTGATTGTATCTCACAATTAATAATAACTGTCTCTTGATACTCTCGAAGTTTCAAAAATGTTCAAAAACACACTATCATTTTTGTAAAACAATATTATTGATTTTTACTCTCAAGAATTTTCTTCACATTTCGGGAACAGGCGAGACCTACGCAATACACATCTAACAATATACTTCATATGCATAAAAAAATATACTGAAACAAATGTAGGTATTAAAATAAACGTATAACGGTAAATCTGTTACAGAGCTGAGATTTAGCTTTTAGTGTAAACTTATTAACAAGTATGAGCTTTATTTTACTATGTATTATTTTAGTATATTAATAAATCCTTAAACTTTTAAGAGCATTGTATTTGATATGGACGTGCTTTTTTGGTTTGTTTTAAATTAATACATAAAATAAGCAATTATAACAGTTTTTATTTTTACGAAAGAAGTGTTAAATTAGTAATTTGATAACATCAGCAACCTTATAAATTGTCAGATCGTATTAATCGTAGCAAAGCCTATATTTTCGTTTGATAATATATTTATAAGTTCCTACTGTCTCAATGGTAATTATGTAGGATTACAATGGAAAAACTCAGGTTTCGATATCCGTAGTGGGCAGAGCACAGATAAGTTATTGTGTAGCTTTGGGTATATCAACAACCAAACCAATTACATTTATGCCCATGTAAAAATGATTTTCTTTGTTCTGTAATTAATACTACGCATTATGTTTCTCTTGCTAATTTAACTTATAATGACGATTTGTTATGAATCTTAGGGTCTGAAATCAACTATTAAAGATAAAAGAAAAGTGTGCTTCTCCTTTTAACTTCACCGTTCTTACGTTGTTGACAATTCTGTGACTGAAATGTTTCCATGTTCTTAATGTCCACTTTATTTTTAGATATATGTATAGTGATTAGCATGCTCAGACTGTGAATCCGATAACTCACGCTTTCTCTTCCATTCCCTACAGTTAAAAACCAAAAGCTCTCTCCACACATTTGGGTCGTGGATGCGCTATAAGTGTGACAATAAATTTCGACTAATCGAACAGACAAGAGCAGGGCAGTAGTTCGTAGGAGGTGCTTTAACCAGTTACTTTCCGTCTCGCCTGTGCATTCAAAATTAATGACGGCTATGCATATATAATCCGCATGCAGCTTTACGGAAAAATAATAATGATTCATAATAAAAAAAATAATTTGGTGTAGTTATCTTTCTATTATGAGTTGTTTTTTTTCGCCTATAATATATTTTAAACGCTTGCAGTTCATGATTTATATTTTCATAAGCTTATGTACTTCATTTAACTGGGTAGAAGTTGATGTTACACCAATGGCAAGGTTGGCTAGGATTAACTGGTCCAATGGTTAGAGTGCCTGAATCGTGCTTTCGACGGCTTGTGGTTCACAGCCTTTTGCCATAAACTCGCACCTCTCTCTTTGGGACATGGGTGCATTATAGAAGGGACAATCAACTCTATACTGTTGGAGTTGAGTAGCTCAAGAGTTGGTGGTAGTTGTTTACCCTCAAGTCTATCATTTAAAAATTAGAGAGACTAGATCAGATATCACTTGTATGGCTTTGCGTAAATATCCACAAATAAAATGAAAGAAAATTTAATTACTAAAGCTCTGGAACTAGACTATTCAATGCATTCAGATATTGTACATTTTACTATAGTTGAATATACAGTTGTCAGATTTACAATAAAATTTACACGACTGTTTGAAACGTAAATGTTGAAAATAACATGTTGTTAGTTTTACCTGTGTTTCTGTTATAATATAAGTGATAAAAATTTGCAAAAATTATGTATCATGCATGGATAACAATGCCAAAAAGTACATTAAAATGTAGGGATTAATACAAGAAACCATATAAAAATCATTATGTAAGTAGCCAGTAAGAACTGGGTTAATCTTACAAGCTTATGGTTATTAGCCACTGTAACACTGTATAACACTATTAACTTTAAATGCTTTTATTCAAGCATGACTTCGTGCAATTGACAGGAATTCAACATTTAGTTGTAAATAAAAGTTATTCTTGGAAAAATTTGGTTACTTATGTTGTGGTTTTACGTATTTATCCCTACTTTGTTTTTGTACTTTTGCACATTCATACGTCATATTTAATTTTTCCAAAAATAATATTTATTACGTATCTCCCCTCTATTTTAAACAGTTTGAAAAAGTAGACTGATAAGTGAACGTTTGTTTTATTTTTATAATTCAGTAGTAATACTTATTTTTAATATCATATCAGTTTTGTCAGTTACTTTAATTTTGAATTATACTCGAGGCCAGTGAAGGTGGAATGGTTTCCTCCAAAACATTACAAGCACCTCAGGGTACTGAACCGGCTTAAAGGGGATAGTTACAGAACCCATACCTTCCAACTTCACCCCTACTCACTGCATGTGCGTATTATCAGATCCACCACATACTAGGGTAATGTTGATTAATAGAGAGGGCAGCATAAAGACCCAAGACCATAAAGTATAATACCACACATACACAACTACCTACCAGTTTTAACCCCGCCAAAAATTTGAAGAAAAGTAGGCTGCTATATAATGTACTGTTTTGATAATTAAAATTATGAAACTGGTGTTGTTAAACTCAGATATCAATAACATGTAAACAGCTCTTAAAATTCCATAATACTTTATTTTCTTGATACCGGGCCCAACATGGCCAGGTGGTTAAGGCGTTTGGCTCGTAATCCGAGGGTCGCGGGTTTGAATCTCCATTGCACCAAATGTGCTTGCCCTTTCAGCCATGGGGGCGTTATAATGTTACAGTCAATCCTACTATTCGTTAGTAAAAGAGTTGGCGGTGGGTGGTGATGACTAGCTGCCTTCCCTCTAGTCTTACACTGCTAAATTAGAGACTGCTAGCGTAGATAGCCCTCGTGTAGCTTTGCACGAAATCCAAAAAATAAACAAAACGAACAACCTTGATACCGTAAATATTAATTTAGACTATTCTTTAGTTATTTATTTTCACTGAACTTGTTTTGGCAGATATGTTTGTGCAGGGAAAAATCACCAACGGTCGTTGTATAAGAACAATTTGCACTGCCATCTAGCACGCAGAAAATGAAACTGTTATTTATTGATCATTGAAATAATGTATCCTTATAAACTTAAATCACTGCTGAGTAGTACTTTTCCATTTTATTATTTCCCCACAAAAAAACTGTGTAAGAAAAACAAAATAATATTACTGTTACACAAGCTGTTAAACATTCGCTAAATGATGCCAATTGGTGCTCAAATAAGGCTATAACTTAAATTTTGCAGTTAATTGTAAGCATCATAGAGTAATAGATTGAACGCAACAGTGATTATTTTCTTGGCCTATCCGTACGTATTAAGCACTAACGTGCTTAGTGATAGCCTGTTCCCAAGTATTCTTAAAATGCTTTTCTGTCGCACTAAAGCATTTGTAAAATTTTACTCGTTTTGACTAATGTAGGAGAAGAAAAACAAAGACAACCACTTTGGATTTTAGCCAGTTCCCAGTTCTTCATTTTAGTAATATATCCTCAATGATACTGGGAGTCTCACAAGTGTCAAATACTTGAATGACAATTAAGTGCTCAAATAAGGCTATTATTCAACTTTGACAGTTATCTGTAAGCATAATAAAATAATAAATTGAATGCGGTAGCCATTTTTTTTCTCGGCCCATTCTTACATACTAAACACTACCGTGCTTAGTAAAGCATTCAGATAAAAAAAAAGAGAAATATTGTTAAATACCTCAAGAATTTAAGTATTTCCTAACGTTTTTTAGTTTATATAATTATTTACTTTCGTCAGTAATGCATTGAAATTGAAAGTAAAGCAAATGCAGGTCATTTTAGAATATTCAGAAAAGGCAAAGTAAAGTTAGTGAATTCAACTTGGAATAAAATGCACGGTAATACTAAGTCTTAAGTATAAAAAAATGATGCACTTTGTTATCAACATCTTTCTTTTGAGAACCCTGAATTCTTGAAAACTACGTGACAGCTATTACCTCTTTTTTATTGGTAACGTTTTTTTAAGTCTCTAAAGACTACGCCACATCGCAAACCATCCTCAAAGTGTTCAGTTTTGTAGAAATGTCATTTGGAGAAATGCTATAGAACACAATTATATTTATGTCGAATGAACTGCTCCCAAATTCAAAATGACTTATCTTTTTTTATTGTAGTTTTCAAAAGTCTTAGAACGTTACAATTTATTTAGACTTCACCTACATGAATATACCGAATTACTGACAAAATATTATTTAGCCTAATATAAGTGACATACAAAGTGAAGAACGAAAATTACAATTGCTCGTTAACTTACAAAGTTATGTGACAGATACAAAACCCACGACTTAGTGAAAATAACTGACGAAATGATTTATAACCGTGTTAACTTCACGAAATGTTAAATTATTGATAGTGTTGGCACAAATTTGTAATATATTATCATTAACATAATTAAATTAATCTCAAAATATTTACATGATTCAAATATTATTGAGGGCTTACGAAAGAAAAAGAAACACTAATTATAAGGAACTTTAAAAACCCTAAGTCGATTCAAGCTCTGAAATTATTTATGCTTTAATTTCTTAATATGTCTGTTTATTAATTGGAGGAAGTTAAGCCTTTAAGTTATATTTTAAAGCTCTCTCAAAATAGACTTTTATGGTCATTTTCAGGAAAAACATTACCAACATATAAATAATTTTATCAGTCTCACAATGTGGCGTCATAAAAATGAAAGAAAAAATAATTTTAGCAAAATAATATTTTAAAGCATAAAAATACAAATTAGGCGACAGTAGGTTGTTTGTTGATAGGTTATTGAACTAGTCAGCATCGCACATTGTAAGTTAGTGTTTTTCATGAGGTACATAAGATACAAGATATGCCGTGCGTGCGAAAAAATTAGTAAATGGAATTTCTATCGATAGATTATTTATTTGTAAAGTTACACCCATCATTAGTCACTGGAAACTGTGTGTTTTCTTATTGCAAAACCACATCGGGCTATCTGCTGAGCCCACCGATGGGAATTGAACTCCAGATTGTAGCGTTGTAAATCCGTAGACGTACCGCTGTACTAGCGGGGGGCACACTGGAAACTTCTACAAGTTATTAAATTGTAGTTTGTTTCCTGTTTTAGAGCAAAGTCACATTGAACAATCTGTTGTGCCCACAGCGGGAAATCGAAACCCGGATTTTACCTTCGTAAGTCTATAGACTGGAAGATTTAACTTGTAGTCCAAGAAATAAAACGCTCTAATTATCACATACTGGATTGGACTTTGCATTTTTCTTTGTATACTGGCTAGGCATGGCCAGGTGGTTAAGGCACTCGACTTGTAATCCGAAGGTTGCGGGTTCGAATCTCGTCACACCAAACATGTTCGCCATTTCACCCGTGGGAGCGTTATAAAGTGATGGACAATCCCACTATTCGTTGGTAAAAGAGTAGCCCAAGAGTTGGCGATGGTTGGTGATGACAAGCTGCCTTCCCTCTTGTATTACACTGCTAAATTAGGGACGGCTAGCACAGATAGCCCTCGTGTAGCATTGCGCGAAATTAAAAACAAATCATCTTTCTATACTATATAATCCACAAAGAACCCGTCCAACATAACAAGCTGTTACAACGATGTGATTTGCTTGTCCCAAAGAAAATAAACTGGTATTTCTAAGAAATTAAAGCTTCGCTGTCGACAACAATTTTGTTGTGTCAAACAAGGGACGTGCCGAAGTTAATATTTCTTCTGTGCGACAACATAAATATTGGTGACGGCGAAACAAAAAGTCCAGTAACGGATTGTCACTCTATAAATACTCGTGACGTTTAGCTACTTTGGATTGTGCATTTTTAAAAACTTATTTTGTCCATGTTATGTGATATACAATACTATTTACTGATATATTGAAATGAACATAAAAAGAACACCTTACTTTGTACATTTGCTTGTAGTTTAAGAAGTAAAACGCTCTAATTATCACTTACTGGATTGGACTTTGCATTTTTCTTTCTATACTGGCCAGGCATGGCCAGGTGGTTAAGGCACTCGACTTGTATTGCGAAGGTTGCGGGTTCGAATCCCCGTCACACCAAACATGTTCGCCCTTTCACCCGTGGGAGCGTTATAAAGTGACGGACAATCCCACTATTCGTTGGTTAAAGAGTAGTCCAATATGAACTTATCGCTTAGTTAGGTTATAGTCCAATTCAAATTTGGACTTTTTGTAAGTATATATATTTATATATATGTACCTGGTGTTTTTTTTTTAATATCATCTCCTAACAACCTGCGCTCCACCGCCGTAGATGTACGCTTGTAACCATACTAATCTTATATACTAAGTTATATCTTATAACTTTCTATGCCCGTATACTGGTACTTGCGTGCTCTTTTCTATGAAGATCTGAATGTTATGTTCAGTAATTTTTTTAGTTTTGTTTGTTTGTTTGGTTTGAATTTCGCGCAAAGCTACGCGATGGCTATCTACACTAGCCGTCCCTAATTTAGCAGTGTAAGACGAGAGAGAAGGCAGCTAGTCACCACCACCCACCGCCTAATCTTGGGCTACTCTTTTACCAACGAATAGTGGGATTGACCATTAGAATTTTAACACCCCATGGGCTAAAAGTGCGAGCATGTTTGGTGCGGCTGGGATTCGAACCCGCAACCCTGATTACGAGTCGCGTGCCTTAACCACCTGGCACGTTTTCAGTTTAATATTTACTTTCTGTCTTCTAGCAAGGACTGAATGTCCTTCATTGTGCAGTTCAAAACAATCACATGGACGTTGTCGCTTTCCTCTTAGAGTCGGTGGAGAATATTGAAGTGAATTTCTGTGACAGAGTAAGTCTAGCTTATGTTATAGAAGAATATAAGTACATTAAACGTTTTAAAGTAGGTTTCAGTGATCCTAGTTCGCTGTAGAAACAACTTCAAAAGTAATTAATAAAAATCGGATTTTGGATAAGATAAATTATCAGGGATAAGTAAGTATCAGTGGAGATAAATACTAGGCAATAAATACGGTTTCTTATCCATGTGTGTAACCAAACGATTTTAAGCTTTATTTCGTAATAACACGTTCTTTTTTTTTATCCAAACAATTTATCAAACTGGAATGTATTATATTTTCTCCTTTGTACAATGTAGAACACACACACAAATATATATGTGTGTATGTGTGTGTGTTTATGTGATGCACAAAAATAGAAGTATGCATATATACATACATTGTTCTTTCAGAACGGACA
Source organism: Tachypleus tridentatus (assembly GCF_004210375.1). Classification (NCBI taxonomy): domain Eukaryota; kingdom Metazoa; phylum Arthropoda; class Merostomata; order Xiphosura; family Limulidae; genus Tachypleus; species Tachypleus tridentatus. The sequence goes on along the minus strand of NC_134837.1, from coordinate 34,620,002 downwards.
GACTTCGCTTCACTCAGCTGTAGCTAACAACAATATGGAGATTGTCGAACAGCTAGTTAAGTTTGGAGCGGATGTCAGTATTAAAGATAAGGTAGTGTGTCAGTGTATTCTCTCTCTATTATGCTTGGGAAATAAACATTACATTTACAGTTCAGTTTAAAATAGGAATAACTATTTATTAATCTTATATTGCATGAAAATGTTTCATTTTCTACTAAACCAAGTTGACTACAAAGAGCAGCACAAACACTTTTGATATGAAGCCGAGTAGTTGCTTGCGTGTCCTTTATTCTCTTGTCACGTGTTTGTTTCATTCATGCAACATAATGATATATGACGTCATTACCACTAAACATCCAAATACTGTGTCTAGATCCACACAAACAATTATACGACATTACCGTTTAGAACTACCCATATTTTCAACTGAGGTTCGCACATTTATGTGACGTCATTGTCTTAAAACATCCACTGTCCAACGTAGATTCACATAAAGATTTCTGTGACGTTATTGCCGGTAAACATCCAAACTTCTCAGTTAGACTTTCCACAAAAATCTTTAAGATTTTTATCTGAAAGGAGGTGGATTAGAAACTGGCTCTGTTATGCAAAAATATTCTACAAATGAGGACACAGAAACTTGAGGGCGGACCAGCATGGCCAAATGGGTTAAGACGTTCGACTCGTAATCTGAGCGTCGCGGGTTCGAATCCCCGTCGCACCAAAAATGCTCGCCCTTTCAGCCGTGGGGGCGTTATAATGTGACGGTCAATCCCATTATTCGTTGATAAAAGAGTAGCCCAATAGTTGGCGGTGGGGGCCGATGACTAGCTGCCTTCCCTCTAGTCTTACACTGCTAAAGTAGGGACGGCTAGCGCAGATAGCCCTTGAGTAGCTTTGCGCGAAATTCAAAAAACAAACAGTGTTCTACTAAGCTTGAAAAAACAAACACAAATTATTTTCTCCTCTATCCTGGGGGTCCCACAGTGGATCGGCGGTAAGGTTATCAATGTATGACGCTAAAATCCGGGGCTGGATTTCCCATGGTAGGCTGAGTACAGATAGCCCATGACGTACCTCTGTCCCATAACAAATACGCAAACGATCCTGAGTTGCTAAGACGTGATGTGGTGAAATCAAAGGTAAGCTGAATTTAAATCCAGATTTGCAATACATGAACAAAATGGTGCAATACGAAGGATGGCAAGTTGCTCTATTTTGTTGGATTTATGAGATTTCCCTTCTTTAAGAAAGAGTTTTGGATTCTTTTTTTCTTCAAACGTTTTTGAATGGATAACTTTTTCTCATAGAGTCAGTCTATGTAATAAATATAACAAGTTTTTTAAACAATAAAAGTATATATATATAAATTGTATTTGATATTAACAACTAACTTTTATGTATTATTTTTATATTACTCGTTCGTTTAATGTATTTGTAATAGAATCATACGTCTTTATGTGTGTTTTAATCTAATTAGAATTATTAGTCTAAGCTCAAAATCTTCTTTTAATAAGATTATACCTTTTAATGTATGCTTTGTCAATGCAAAAATATAATTTACTCGTATATGTTCCAATGAGACGGTGATAGTTTCTTTTCATGATTTTAACTACAAATGTGCAATTGTTAACAAGTTCCTAGCGTTATCTTTCCACCAAGCCCAGCATGGCCAGGTGGTTAAGGTCCTCGACTCGTAATTCGCGGGTTCGAATCCCCGTCATACCAAACATGCTCGCCCTTTCAGCAGTGGGGACGTTGGTAAACGAGTAGCCCAAGAGTTGGCGGTGGGTGGTGATGACTAGCTGCCTTCCCTCTTGTCTTACACTGCTAAATTAGTGACAGCTAGCGCAGATAGCCCTCGCATAGCTTTGCACGAAATTCAAAAACAAGCAAACAACAATCTCAACAACCTGTCTTGAACCAATTCAAAATAGTTCAACGCTACGCTGTGCGCTTATCACGTCACGTTAACATTCCCTCTGGCGAAACAACCTTAAAAGTCTAAATTGAAAGACAAACATAGCTCACAACACTGTTCCCTCTCTGGATTGGCACATTAAACTTCATTTAAACTTCCATATTTAACATTAAAGCGACTCTTGAAACTTAGCGACGTCAGTATTCGTATAGACAGTCACTAATAATATGTTTGAAAGAAACTAACAATCATAAGTTTAATTAACAAAAAAATTTTTCTTTACTTATTTAACGTAACCTAAACTGTTCAGTCTCTAACCATTTTTGGTGATTTTCTTTACCGTGACTTATGGTAGAAAGATAGAATAACTTCTTTCTTTATCAATACTTGTTGTTTGTTTTTCAATGGGAGAGTTGTTTTCGGGTAGAAAGTCGAGGGAATCCACTAATTATTGCATCTATGTTGATACTCTGGAAGTGATTTCGACAGGAATCTCGGAGTCTTCAACAAGTTGATTTATTATCCGTAGACTTACCGCTGTGCCAGTAGGGGACCACTGTTCTTTGATAAAAGAGTAGCCTAAGAGTTGGCGGTGGGTGTGATGACTAGCTGCCTTCTCTCTTAAAGACGTGTTGACGTTGATTTCATTGTATTACAACATTTTGACCTAATAAAAACCGAGTTCCGTCGTACAATGTTTATATATTGGCTCAATTGTCTTCCTCACTCCATCTATAAAAACGATTCTAGTATCAACGTTTGCAGATTTTGTATAATTAGAGACACCCTACCAGTACGAACTGTTAACAATGCTTTGGGGAAGTTCTAACAATTCATCTTAACTCGAAGAATTTAATAGGCCGAAGTCGATCGTTATGTATAAGTTATGGTAGGATAGTCACGTGGTAATGATCCGTCTTTACTGTTGCAAACTAAATTTTACCGTTCATCAGTATCAGATCGGTCTTTGTGATTTTTCGTACCGTTGCTAATTTTGGGCTGGTTGGTCATAAGCAAATTCACCCTCATTATTAGTTTCTTGTGTGTTGTAGCGTTTAGTTTTATTGAAATCCATAACATTAAAGTTTAGCACGAGGAATAGAGATGTTTAATTCATTCTTTTTTCTAATGTTATCACGCCCAAAGATAGTTAGTCCTAGCGGAGGTAATGTCAACTGGAATTACGCAATAATAACATAGCACTATGGAACTCGTGTGTTTAATTTCTCACGTGACCTTATCATGTTCATTTCCAAGTGTTTTACCTAGTAACTTAAAGATACAGAATGTAAAAGAAAAATATTATGTACCTTTTTTATTTTCTCTTTGTATTTTAAATAAAGAGATAGATATACAATCAAAATTAGACCGACTTACTCACGCAGAATGTTGAAATGGAAAGATGCGTGAATAAAGTTTTTTTAAAAAGTCAAAATATGTCAAAGAATGAGAGTAAAAATAACCTACACCTAACGTAGATTATAAACTGTCATTCATTTCACACATATCTAACTTTCCATAGACTGGATCAACAGCCGTCCACCTAGCGGCAGAAAAAGGTTACCATTTGGTTCTTGTGAGACTTCTACGAGTTGGTGTGGAAATAGAAGACCGCGATGAGGTACTGTTTGATTAACGAAATCATTTCAATGCATAATATGATTGTCATTGTAATATCTAATATGCAAATATATGTGTGAGTGTCTATATACATATATATGTGTGTAAAGAATCAGCTTATTTTCAGCTGTTTAGAATATTTTATCAAAGTTAGGCTAAGGTCATTCCGTTAACAAAATAATTGTTAATATCATTATTCATTAATATGTTATCCGTAATACAGTACTGACACAGAAAGGCTTATATGTGAAATCGTTTGTTCGCTCTTTCGTTGAAGTAAATTTAATTTCATTATGTAGTCTGTACTTGAAGGCTTGACATAAGCTGATCTCCCTGCTGTTTCTATTTTGTCAGGATGGACGAACTGCACTCCACCTGGCAGCACAATATAATCACCAGAAAGTAGCAGAAATACTTCTTGAGCACAACTGTGATCCAGGGTCAGAGGATGCGGTAGGTGAATGAAGTTTACCAGGTTTCTATTAGTTCCGATTACAAGAAGTTAAACTGATGACGGTTTAAAATGTCAGAAAAAACATGTTGATTACATGTTCTCTAAGTATATGATGTAACAAACGTTCATTTTTGTAGTTGTTGAAGGCCAAGTCTTTAAATCACTCGAATCTTATGTGAGTACACACATATACGTATGTATATCTGTGTGTTATTTATAGATATTGAAAGAAAAAATGTCTTCCAGATGTAACGTTATAAAATATAAATTTCTAAATTGAGTTAATTTTATCCAAACTTCTTGATATATTTCTTGCTAAACCAGATAAACCATTGCATAAAATTCCCTTTCCTTTTGTTATTGTGTAACAATGATGTACACATAAGTGCTCAGGTCACTAGGCAAATTGGAAGCTGTCAACTGGGAAGTAACTAGAATTGTAATTGGTCTTGAAGAGTCGTTAATTTTGAACATTTCAAAAGCGCTTTCCTGGCATTGAATGGTTCAGTAGTTATCAATAACTGGCTTAATATGTTCTTGCTTAGTTAGCCAGTATTACCTTTGATCATTATATGATTTTGTTAACGGATGTATAATATAATGGATAAGGCATCGGATTATATCATTTTTATACGGAACATATTTTGTCGAAAGAATTCCAAACACTTTATTATTTTTTTCTTTAATTTGTGTGCGTTAAATATATAAACGCAAGAATGAGTCATAGCGGTTAGTGTGTGGCGATTTGTTACTGTTGAACCAAAAATTCTGCTCATGTTTAGGGGCCATGGAAGCGTTATAAAAACAACGGTCAAATTCCACTATTCGACTAGAGTAGCTCAGTAGTTGGCGGTGGGTGCTGTTTGTTACTGGACTATAAAATAATTACACACTTATCTGAGTTTCTAACTCAAATTTGCCGAAAAATGTAAACTTATGTGTGAAATCTTTGTTGTTGTTGTTGTTTGTTTGTTTTTTGTAGTTAATCGGAAAGTGCACAATGAACTATCCGTGCTGTGCCCACTACATGTATTGAAACTCGGTTTTTAGCGTTTTACGCTTTTGGACTTATCACTAAGCCATTGAGGCTCTTTCAAACCGTAGAGAAATTAAACAAACGTAGGTATACAGAATAATGTATTGTTTTTTTTCGGTTTTACTGAGTGAATAGTGCAGTCGAATAACATATACAAAAAGTAAGATTTCCAAAAGCTGGCAGAGTCAAATAGAATTGGTCATATTTAGTTTTAAGTACACATTTTTATATTAATGGGAGGACCGGTACACATTTTTACATTAATGGAAGGACCGGTGAAAAGATAAACAAACATAGGTACATGTTGCCAAGGTGCTACTTGAAAATTACTATAAGATTTCAAGAGTTGCATGTTGCACAACGGAAATGAGTCGTACCTGGGATAATCTTTTTAAAGCTAACCAAAACACTTCCTGGTTGTCATGGTAGTCCACGATAAGGACACTCCACCTTTTTCTGACTCTTAGCTCAGTCGTTCTGAGTTTTCCTCTGATGAACGAAGGTCCTCCTTTCAGATTATGGAAATTTCTAATTTTCGTCTTTCAATTGACTTTTAAATCTGTGTTTTCTTAACGAGAATAATAGGAGCACGAAACCCTGTAAATTTCTTCGTTTTGATCACAGTTCACAACATTCTTCATAAATGTTTTGACTATTAACGTAAATGGTCTTATAAATTGAAGGTATATTAAGTTAATAATCTGATGTTGACATTCTGACTTCAGCTCGTTGTACTCATTACATTGTTTTTAGTAATAGAACATTCATTTCATTTTTATTCATTTCTTTTCTGTCTTAATGTTATTCTCTTATTAATCATGTTGTCAAAAATGTTCATAACTCCCACTCGGAGAAATTTGTTCGTTGGTGTTAAGCTCAAAGCTAAAGCATGAACCATCTGTGCCAACCACGATTTTTTAACGTTACAATCTCTCAGACATTTCGCCGAGAAACTGGAATCTATTTCATTACAACAATATGATAGACAGCAAAATCCTGACCGACTTGTTGCGTCCCCTTAATTTTTATAAGTGTTAAAATTTGTTAAGTAAAGTTTTTCAATTATAAATAAATAAAACGTCCATGGTACGGTTCCCCTTACTGAAAGTTTTTTCAGTTGTTAACTTGTCTAAAGTGTTTTACATATTAAACAGGAATATCTTAGAAAGTACATTATTTAAATTAACATAGTATGTTTTATTTATAATGTAATTAAAAATATATAAATTTTCACAATAACAAAAGTAATATTTTAGAGGCATTTAATAACATTATATATTTTGTATAATCACAATGGAGGTGTTTATCCTTATATATTTAAATTTATGATTATTGATTAGCACGTTGACTTCAAAACTGATATACATGTATAAAAGTAAATAAGCATTTCCCTGTAGAATAAGTAAGCGATTAATAACGAACGTTCTGTGTTAATAATATGACTCTATGCATAAAAGTAGTACAATTTAGGCCTATAAATACCTAATTTATGAGCTGTGTTGTATTTAGAATTTAACTTTTCTTTCTTGTTTAATTTTTGTCTAGATATTTTCTAGTCACTCTCCATGGTTACTGGACGTAATATCAGATATGAGCACTATAACAAAACTTTTAGAATGGAAATTATCAGGATATTACCTTTAGACTATACATATAACAAACAAGTTGTGTAATGCTTAAACTTAATTAATTGAGTCACTTATTAATTATGAGAAAAAAGAACATGGTTTTCTGCTCCATATATTCCAAGCCTCTTTTCAGTCAGGTAAGTATTGTGCAATAAGTGAAATCACGTCTTTTTAGGTTTAAGTCCAGTATTTTAAATAAATAGTTCAACGCATTTTTCTCTTAAGGCCTTTACATACAAAAGTTTCAGTTGTACGAATTACTATAATTTTTGTTCGTTTAACAGCAGAAGGAACGAACTCCTCTACACATTGCCGCATCTTTAGGACACATTGAAGTAGTTACGACTTTACTAGACTTTGGTGCAAGCCTTAATAGTAAGGATAAGGTATGAAACCTAACCTGGTGTTTGTTTTTCTCTTAAAGCATTTTGTTATATCTTCAATTTCGAGACTACTTGAAAAACGACATGTAAATGGAATTTTAATCAAACTCTAAATTACAGTTCATATATTTTGTCTTAAACTCGTATGTATATGTGTGTTTTCTTATAGCAAAGATACATCGGAATATCTTCTTTGGTCATTGAGGGAAATCGAACTCCTGATTTTAGGGTTGTAAATTCGCGGGCCTATCGCTGTCCCCGCGGGAGACACTCATAAAATTAGAAATTAGTCTTTTTGAAATCACATATTTCATGTTAGGAAAAGGCAGAGTGAGCCGGCCAATTGAATTTTGAATGTGGCTTTCAACAGTTAACATGAGTGTCGTTAAAATACGATTTTTTTAATAAAATGAACTTTTTTTTATCATAAACATCATTACTAGAAAAAACATTCATTGACAACAAGGCATCTAATTATAAGAAATAACTTTCTTCAACGTGCAGTAGAAATCGAGAAGGCTGTGCACTATAAATAAGTTACATATTATTTAAAGTAATGGCGTCAAAGAACACATGCACTATTGTGGGGTAAGACGGCACGATGGGAACGTTTCACCCTCAGCCATGCATCAAACCTGTCGAGCTGGTTTATTTTAGTAGATTTCTATCTGAAAACAAACACCAGAAAAAGACACTAAATATCAAATGATGCACATTATTCCATAATGCATCTCATGAACTGTACCCAAAAGTAAACTTTAAAATCAAAGCCCAATAAATACTTACATCAATGTTAAGGATACAAAATAATTATGAACAGTGAAGATAAACTAGGTTTACAGTAAAACTATGGATTTATTGAGAATGATCCTTCTGTCAGATTATTAAAATAGTAAACAAAAACTTATGAAGAATTCCAGTGTTTGAATTTGTTAGGTAGGTAATTGCTGCAACAGTAAAAGTAAAACTCGACCAGTTATATAATGTTATATTAATATTATCCTTTTTTACATTTCGATCCTAATATTTCCAGCATGGAAACCTGCCTCTTCATCTTGCTGTTATGGGGAACTATCCACATATGGTCAGGTTGTTGCTTCAGAAGAATGCGTCAGCAAATGTCACCAATAACGTAAGTCAAGTAATATTTAGTATATACAACATTTTCATGCTGCATATAATACATGTTATTCGAATTGAGATGGTTTTTAATGTATAGTTCATGTATAAAATATATAGACGCAACCTATGCTTAATGTCTGGCTAAACAGATATGTAGTTCTTTATATACATTTATCAAAGCAATAAAGACGTTTCTATTGAGACAACTATCTAATTATATATATAGTGTTTTAGGGTTCTCAAAATACACTTATGAGCTTGTCATTAGAAATACACAGCTACGTCAACTTTTATTTGTAAAAATAAATAGCGATAATTATTTTGTGTCAGTATATTTATATGAAGTGAAAACAAATCAACAAGAGAGGAAGGTGTTAACGTATCATAAAAAATATTGCACTAGTTACTTGGAAACTTATATACGTGTATATGGCGTTGCTATAATTACCATACGTTGTTTGGAGTCGTTCTGTTGGCTTGAGGGATGGTATCACAGTTTTCGGCCTCATTACGATAATCATTGTAACATACTTGATGCTTGGCTCTTCGAGTGTGGAAAAGGAATAACATCAGATTAAGTAAACTAAATCATACCATTTCAACTAAACTCTGACACTTCAGATACATAGCTCATACAGGGGTCAGCAGGCGTAACATCAGATTAAGTAAACTAAATCATACCATTTCAACTAAACTCTGACACTTCAGATACATAGTTCACACAGGGGTAAGCAGACATAACATCAGATTAAGTAAACTAAATCATACCGTTTCAACTAAACTCTGACACTTCAGATACATAGCTCATACAGGGGTCAGCAGACGTAACATCAGATTAAGATTTCAACTAAACTCTGACACTTCAGATACATAGCTTACAGGGGTCAGCAGACATAACATCAGATTAAGTAAACTAAATCATACCATTTCAACTAAACTCTGACACTTCAGATACATAGCTCATACAGGGGTCAGCAGACATAACATCAGATTAAGTAAACTAAATCATACCATTTCAACTAAACTCTGACACTTCAGATACATAGCTCATACAGGGGTCAGCAGACATAACATCAGATTAAGTAAACTAAATCAAACCATTTCAACTAAACTCTGACACTTCAGATACATAGCTCATACAGGGTCAGCAGACATAACATCAGATTAAGTAAACTAAATCAAACCATTTCAACTAAACTCTGACACTTCAGATACATAGCTCATACAGGGGTCAGCAGACATAACATCAGATTAAGTAAACTAAATCAAACCATTTCAACTAAACTCTGACACTTCAGATACATAGCTCATACAGGGGTCAGCAGACATAACATCATATTAAGTAAACTAAATCAAACCATTTCAACTAAACTCTGACACTTCAGATACATAGCTCATACAGGGGTCAGCAGACATAACATCAGATTAAGTAAACTAAATCAAACCATTTCAACTAAACTCTGACACTTCAGATACATAGCTCATACAGGGGTCAGCAGACGAAGGTTTGAGACTCGATATTAGCTAAAGTTGGGGAAGAAAAAAACCCGTATGATATGTGATAGATGACGTTATCATTGGATACTTTAAATAAAACACTTTATTTCTTGTTATCATTTTAAAACGTAGTACGACTGCTGCGACTTAAAATGAGATTTAATGAAATGTCATTAGGATATAAAAATAAAGTGTGGTTAACTCCGTCTTGGCAATTAATTCCCTGTGCACCAACGTTTATCACCTATGTCTCATAATTATAATTATAATAAGGGTATTTTGTGATGAGATATTTGTAAATCAGTTTGAAAAGTTTGGCAATAGAAATCTGTTCAATGTTAATTTTGGTTTATCTTGAATATATCATTGATCAGCTTCAAGTTTTTGGTGAATAACTCGTGTCAGATGAGAGTCCTAACGATGAAAGTGCATACCCCATCCTGCCTCTGAGTTGTAATGAATAACTCGTGTCAGATGAGAGTCCTAACGATGAAAGTGCACACCCCACCCTGCCTCTGATTTGTAAGACCACTTCACATCTGTACGCTGTTTTGTTTATCTTTTCTTTCTGAGATTTTTTTAAGTCAAACTTTTCTCTCTGACTCATGTTAACCCCTTTACAATGTTCCAAACAGGAGTAAAAAATGAAATAAGGAAACACTGTGCTGTTAATTTTATAATTTAAAATTTTAAAATTTACACGTCTGCAACTATTTCATTTATTTATTGCAATTAACTTTGTCTTTCTCGTGTTTATCATGTTTGTACTTATTTCAAAATCACAACTTCGCATCCAACATTTAATCTTTGATTTGGTTTATTTTCAGTAGTTTATCAAAATGCAAGATACACATGTATTGCTACACCAAAATTTAACCAAATATCAAAAAAATGCACCGATATCAGTTTGACAGTCAGTAAAAGTATGTCTTTGTTCTAACACTTTCATCAGCATAAAAAAATAGTGTTAACTGTATTAGTAAGGAAAAATTTGTAATTATGTTTACGTTTTCTTGGTGTATTCTACATACACCTGTATGCTATATATACTGTATGCTATATATATAAGGTCAAGGAAGCTTACTTGTCATGACATTTATAGTCATTAATTCGATCAACTTTAACTTAAGCTTGCCACAGTTCATGAGTTATATGAAACATTCTCTTGTTAAACAGATTATGCTACTCATATCATTTAGATGTGAATAATACCAACATGTCTGTCTTTGCTAATGCATACTTAGTGAGCTTTTCTGCTTGTATAGTGGAAGAAATATAAATATGTTTTTTGTAAGGACTGTGAAAAATGTTTACACACATCGTTCTGCCAGAGTTACAAAAATGAATTGCTGTAGTAAAAGACAGCGAGCAGAATATAATTTTCTTACTGTCGTTTTCAGTTATTTCTTTACTTTAATGTAGTTATTTATATATTAACCTATTCGTTCTTTTTATACCTTCATATTTCAATAGAGGTTACAAACCCCACTTCATTTAGCAGCAGAACTTGGGTTTACAGAAGTTGCTGAAGTTTTACTAACCAGTGGGGCAGACTTCAAAATTACGGAAAAGGTGAATATTGTAATAGAAAAAGTTACGCAGTTATCAGTTGCTACACACTGATATAATACAGTAGCATTTAAATATATGTTTGTTGTATTGGGAATTTTTAAATATATATTTTGCTTTTCTATAGTTTGATATTTACTGACGATATTTTAAGCTACATGACGCTATTAGTTCATATGGTGTCATTGCTAGATATGTATTGCTGTAACGCTTTTAGTTGCTGTAAGGATTTCTTTTAGTGTATTGGGTAAACAGAATAATGCAAATTATAGTGCGCTAATGATAAAAGCAGTTTCATTTCTCTGACTAAGAGCTCCACCTAACTAACGATAGGCCCAACTTCATAAATATATAACGTATCAAAAGAAATTTCACTTTCTAATTTTCTCGTAGGTGTAATATTTTCTTGGAAACGCCAACACAGAATTCACAGAGATGAATTAACTGTACTGCTCAACAATCTCAGGCCCAGCATGGCCAAGCGTGTTAAGGCGTGCGACTCGTAATCTGAGGGTCGCGGGTTCGCATCCCCGTCGCGCCAAACATGCTCGCCCTTTCAGCCGTGGGTGCGTTATAATGTGGCGGTCAATCCCACTATTCGTTGGTAAAAGAGTAGCCCAAGAGTTGGCGGTGGGTGGTGATGACTAGCTGCCTTCCTTCTAGTCTTATACTATTAAATTAGGGACGGCTAGCACAGATAGCCCTCGAGTAGCTTTGTGCAAAGTTTAAAAAAAAAAAAAACAATCTCAACAACCTGTCTTGAACCAGTTCAAAATAGTTCAACGCTACGCTATGCGCTTATCACGTCACGTTAACATTCCCTCTGGCGAAACAACCTTAAAAGTCTAAATTAAAAGACAAACATAGCTCACAACACTGTTCCCTCTCTGGATTGGCACATTAAACTTCATTTAAACTTCCATATTTAACATTAAAGCGACTCTTGAAACTTAGCGACGTCAGTATTCGTACAGACAGTCACTAATAATATGTTTGAAAGAAAGTAACAATCATAAGTTTAATTAACAAAAAAATCTTTTTTTACTTATTTAACGTAACCTAAACTGTTCGTCTCTAACCATTTTTGGTGATTTTCTTTACCGTGACTTATGGTAGGAAGATAGAATAACTTCTTTCTTTATCAATACTTGTTGTTTTTCTCAATGGGAGCGTTGTTTTCGGGTATATAGTCGAGGGAATCCACTAATTATTGTATCTATGTTGATACTCTGGAAGTGATTTCAACAGGAATCTCGGAGTCTTTAACAAGTTGATTTATTTGTGATGGAATCTACTCTGATGCTGGCGGTTTTCGCACCAGTTGCTTCTAAAAACAATCATGATGGGTGATCTACGTATGGCTTCAATAAACTGTGTTTTTGTTTATTCTGCTAAGTTGCACTTCAGGATTAGATGTCTTCATTTTCTTATGTTTCTATCATTGTTAACACTGAAAGCCACACCTCTGGTAATGCAATTATCGTGCACGTGTGCACAGTGATTTCTTGGTTACACACTGTAAGATTCTTTGAAGAGAGTTTAACTTCACATCTATGTTGCTATTTGAAATTAATTTTCAATATGTACTCGTCCTCAGCGTCAAATATTCACACATCATGTCTTGTAAAAACGCTATCCATGATGAGAGTGAGTTGCTGAAACTTTATAACCACTTTCTGATCACAGCAATTTATCATTCTGTTTTATGTTTAGAAGTAATTTCCTAACCAGATTAGGCCAAATATTAATAGTTGTATAGTTTGTTTGTTTGTTTTGAATTTCGCGCAAAGCTACTCGAGGGCTATCTGCACTAGCCGTCCCTAATTTAGTAGTGTAAGACTAGAGGGAAGGCAGCTAGTCATCACCACCCACCGCCAACTCTTGGGCTACTCATTTACCAACGAATAGTGGGATTGACTGTCACGTCATAACGTCCCCACGGCTGAAAGGGCAAGCATGTTTGGTGCGACCAGGATTCGAACCAGCGACCCTCGGATTACGATTCGAACGCCTTAACACACTTGGCCATGCTGGGCCTTAGTTGTATAGTCTGTTTCAATCAACTTGTTGCAAAGTTTCCCATCAATGAATCAGTTGATCTTGGATTTGTTTCTTTAAGTAATATACTCTTTATCTCAACTCAGACAAATGGAATATTCTCCTCCTTAAAGTATCGCCTCGTGGATTTATTATTAATGTCACAACTCGGATGTAAAGTGCACGTGTTCCACATTTATAGCAGTTTCGTTTTTTTTACCCTTTAGTAGAAGTCTTCATTTCCTGAATGATTTTGTCCACAGTTCCTTACAATATGCTCTTCCAAGCTACATTTCTCAGTACATAGTGTTCGGATTAATAATTAGAGTGATTTTACACATTTCTCAAAGACAATTAATATTTCTACGATCTAGTAATCTCGTAATTTTTAAATTGTGCTGTTAGTTGTTAGTATGCAACTTTACTTACAAGTTCCATAACTAACTGGACAACTTCATTTAAAAATGTGCTCTTACTCTGCTTTAATTTAATTCACATATATTCATTTAATATATTAAATTAAATTCAGTATGGTATCTATGAATTGGTACATTTAAGTTAATCCACTATTTCACATGGAGCAGCTGATTATTACAAACAAGACAAGTCTTTCCATATCTTTAGCATGTTCGTCTAGAATCTTATCCTTTCTCCTTACCATAGTTCTGAATTTGCTTTAGGAAATCCCTTGTAATGTGATACTATAAATTTGTTAGAGACTACTAATACCTGGTTGTTGTTACATCTCTCATGTTGAAAGGATATTTAATGTTGTTAAAGCTGGTTATTTTAAAGTCACAGAAAGATAAATAGCATGTTGGTCGTAACTCCATCATTTGTTTTGGATATTATTTTAACCAATGCCTGATATGCCTTCCATGGACCTTTTCAACATAGACTGTCGGTTTCCTTGGGCAGTGTTGTGAATTTGGTGGCTAAATTATCCAACTTGACATAGCTAGAGTTGTCCAGAAAGGTCCTGCTGTAATAGGTGACTATCCAGTGGTAACAAATGTAGACCAGATGGGTTCTCCTATTCCATAGTTAATGGTATTTATGGTTGAAATTATTGATCAGATGCATGGAGAAGTTTGCCTAGTTTGAACTTTGCATTTACCAATTCAGTTTCCTAGTATTTTATTCTTGTTTTAATGTCCTTTTGTTATTTTAACGTTGTCGTTCTTTATGCCACGTGGGCGCTCGACTCCTAATCTGAGGGTAGCGGGTTCAGATTCCCGTCACACCAAATATGCCCGTCCTTTCAGCCATGGGATGTTATAATTTGATGGCCAATCCCCTTAGTTATTGGTAAAGAGTAGTCCAAGAGTTAGCCGTGGGTGGTGATGATGACTAGCTGCCTTCTCTCGAGTATTACACTGCTAAATTAGGGATAGCTAACGTAGATAACCTTCGTGTAGCTTTTCACAAAGTCCAAAAGCAAAAAATTATTCCATTTTGTCTTTCATTAAATTTAATTTTTCGGAATTCTCCTGCAAATATTCTGTCACTTTCATGTATATCTTTGCTTAACTTCTGAGTTCTTTCTTACCATTTTCCATTTATTTGATCGGCCCGGCATGGCCAAGCGTGTTAAGGCGTTTGACTCGTAATCCGAGGGTCGCGGGTTCGAATTCCGCTCGCACCAAACATGCTCGCCCTTTCAACCGTGGGGGCGTTATAATGTGACGATCAATCCCACTATTCGTTGGTAAAAGAGTAGCCCAAGAGTTGGTGATGGGTGGTGATGACTAGCTGCCTTCCCTCTAGTCTAACACTAATAAATTAGGGACGACTAGTGCAGATAGCCCTCGTGTAGCTTTGTGTGAAATTCAAAACAAACAAACAAAACAATTTATTTCATCTTTATTTTCCCTTATATTTCTATCGCTTTTTGTATTGTCTTTCCACTGTTTTATCATTTTTATTGTCTTTTCACTGTTTTATCATTTTTTATTCTCTTTCAACTGTTTTATCATTTTTATTGTCTTTCCACTGTTTTATTATTTTTATTGTCTTTCCACTGTTTTATCATTTTTATTGTCTTTCCACTGTTTTATCATTTTTTGTCTTTCCACTATTTTATCATTTTTATTGTCTTTCCACTGTTTTATCATTTTTTGTCTTTCCACTATTTTATCATTTTTATTGTCTTTCCACTGTTTTATCATTTTTTATTCTCTTTCAACCGTTTTATCATTTTTATTGTCTTTCCACTGTTTTATCATTTTTTATTCTCTTTCAACCGTTTTATCATTTTTATTGTCTTTCAACTGTTTTATCATTTTTATTGTCTTTTCACTATTTTATCATTTTTATTGTCTTTCCACTGTTTTATCATTTCTTGCAAATTTTCAATTTTGCTTCAAGTAAGTATGGTCATCTTAAAGTTCACTTTTAATATTCTTTTATTTTTATGCACTGATCTACTCGTGTGTAGACGCCATTCACCCACGTTTTAAATATAGTGGATATTGAAAACTCACTATTTTGAGGAAGCATAACTTTTGATTTCAGGTCTGCACTATTACTTGTCGTGACATATACATTTTTTTTTGAAGGTTTGAATTTTCTATTTTCTCTCTGTGTTTGGTAACTCTATACAGTCCATATACCGTATCGGTAGAAGTCTAACCTCATTTTAATTATTTTAATGAAATAATCCCACTTCTGACATTAGTGTTGTTATGATTTTTCGAATTGGATTATTTTGTAAAAAGCAGAATGCAAGGTCCATCTACTCAATAATAATGAAAGCAACTCATTCCTTTCATTACAAGCTCCACGCAAGTATAACCAATGATAGGCTGTACATTACAAATAAATAACTACTCCATAGAAATTCCACTTACTTGCTAATTTAGTTCTGGGTACGATACATTACTTCTAGGATATTTATTAATCCATTGAAAACACAAATTCAAAGTTTATGGCACTGAATTATGATATTTTGCTGATTTGGTAATCAATCAAAGATACCAATAATTTACCTCCTAGTGGTACAGCGGTATGACTGCGAATTTATACTGTCAGAAACCTTGTTTTGATACCCATGGTGAGCAGAGCACAGATAGGTCTTTATATAGCTTTGTGCTTTACTAATAAACACCAACAACGTACTCTCGTATTGTAATCGTAATTTCCAAATCATTTTCTAAATTTTCAAGAAAATTCTGGATATTTAGCTACTCTCTCATTACTCTGTCTGGCGAAACAACCGTATAAATGTCTAAACACCAATATATATAAACCTACAAGTTTTTTTTATATTATTTATGCACAAGGTTACATTCATTAGGCCTCATTTGGAAATGTTTTAATTTGCAATACCTTTTGTTGTGAAACCAAAACTGTGGGCATACAACAGACAGTACTATTATAATTATATATATCCACCGTTTGCACTGAAATATTGTTTGTAATCCTCAAAAGCCCTTGTTAGTGTTATAAGATTGAAACCATTCAGGAAAGGAATACAAATTACATATTGAACGTACAAGGGAAACAGATTGTTTAAAATGCTGAGTTTCTAAACTAATTACCTGGAAATAATTTAGACAAGAAAGAATTAAATTATGAAAACGCTTACAAATTGATAGGTTTGTTTGCAGTTAAGTGCAAAGCTGTACAGTAGGCTATCTGTGTCACGCTAGCGACGGGTATTGAAACCCTGGTTATAGCGTTAAAAGTCCGTAGACTTACTGTTGTGCTATTTGTAACCAAATAGTTAGGTATAGGATAAGTATTATGATACTATAAGGAACTCTAAAATGGCAGGTCACTTTCTATATACTCTGAATTTTTATTCGCTAATGAATGAGTCGTTACTCTATATTTCTTGCTTTCAGAATCTTTACTAGTCTTAAACACGCTAGAAATTAAAACAAATTTGAATTCGTTTGTGTTAGAGCAAACCCATATTGGGCTACCTGCAGTGATCATTACAGAGAATTAAATGTCTGATTTTAACGTTGTAAGCCTTTAAATTACTACTACTCCACCAGGGGACAACAGATCTTGGAATATACGTAACAGAAGTATATATCGCAGAAGGTGTGATAAAAAGATTGTTTTAACCAGCCACATGATGCCTTGCTCCTTGTTTAAGAATATAGTCGGATACTATTTACATTATAGCAATCAATTATTACAAACCATCAGACAGAATAGATCTTTCATAATGCACACAGTTCAAAGGGTATTTTTATGTTTTACCAACGACAATGGTCCAACTTCGATTCCTTAAAATTTATTTAGTTCATTGTTTCAGGGTGGCCGAACAGCTTTATATGTTGCCGCTAGAGGAAGTTTTACAGCAATTGTTGACTTGCTGATAGGTGTAGAGCGGGAACAAACTAGTAAAACAAATCAGGTATGGTTTAAATCAAACCCTTTTATATGACTTTAGTAGGAGCGAACCTAAAATAAGTTATTTTATAAAATTTATTATGTTATTAAACTTGAAATTCTCCGATAGAGAACTAAACCGGTAAAATTGGAAAATAATAAAATAAATAAAATAACCAAAACCGTTACTATATTATCTGATTTTTATGGTATGTTCATACCAATACAAAACAAACAACAACATGTCAATAGTAAAAAAATATATCATTTCTATTAAATTACATAATAAATGACACCTTTAAAAGTTCGATCGCGTGTATATTTGTAGCAAAGAGGCAACCATGCCATTTTTATGTGACCTCAACAAATATTATACAATTCTATTTTAATGATATCTTACATCAATTCCAAAAACATATAGTCAGTATATCCCATCACTTTTTAATTTTTTCGCATTTCCAAAGTTTAACTTTTACTAATGTTCTTGCAAGCAAATCGAATGTAACATTGTATTTGGTTTAATTTTTTTTAGAACCTTTTCAAAAAAATTTATATTTTTACTACCTCATAATGAAAATTGCTCATCGATGACCTACTCTTTATTATGTGGTATATGCATGCATATCATGTTTTCTATTTCCTTGTATTGATGGGTTTTTTTTTAATTTTGTTATTTGTACAAGTCTTTGCAGTTTCCAAATAACACGTTGGTCAAGAAGGTCGTTAAGTTTCTTTTTATCAACTTACTTATTGTTCTGTGTCACTCACCTATAGTAGCACTATTTGTGTTTCTGTGAGAATGATAGCTGCAATGTCACCAGTGAAATGTGAAGTTAACCAATTATCTTTTCCATTTGTAATCGTGAATTCTTGAGGTAATGACCTCTCTAGGGTCTCATTGGGAATGAGCAGTCACTCAGAGTAAATGTAACTTTTAAAAGGTAAATAAGTTACGTAAGATATATTCAGTCTGGAACAAGAGATCAATGGATTTATTCTTGTTTATGATCTGAGCTGAGAGCATCTTCAAACCTAACTTTTCATTAACGACAACTTCCCATTGTGGTAAGTAATTATTTTTCACTGTGTTTGTATTTTATAAAGATTTTTATTTTGATTGTACACTTGTATTCAGATTCTTTTTTATTTCTCACGAACTCAGTTAAGCAGATAATACGTAATTGCTGTATATCTTGGCGAGTCTTCTGTTAGTTAGTGGAACTACCTTATGAGAAATATGTTTACCACGAATTATCACTTTTACGTCCATTCACCAATAAGTTTCATGGGATCTTTAAAATAATGATAACTTATAGTCACAGGTGACATTACAAGTTTGGTAAAAGTAATGGTATTTGCCTTAATGTTGTAAAAATTTAGGGAAAAAAATATTAAGTAAAATATGAAATGGCCGAAAGTTTAACAAAATATAGATGGCTGTGACATTTCTGGGCGGGTTTAATTTAGCATTAAAGTTATATTAAATAGGTCTGCTAGATTAACAGACTTTCTCAACATATTGATTACAGAGACTAGACTCAAGATACATAGCATTTACAATCTCTATTATTCATTAAACGCAAACACAGTGTGTGTGCTAAGCTTACTTAAATAATAGACATCACTCTGCTGGGATGCTGTTAGTTCTCGACTCTTCAAGGTTCTATTTAAATTATACTCACAGAAGATGATGTTCCAGAGAGACTGTCTAAATCAAACTTTCCTCACTTTGAAAGAAATGTTGCCTTCACTCAAAGCGACTAGCACTACTGCTTTACTGACCATTTTCATTTAAACACCACCTGTTCTACCATTGAAAAAGCAATGCTGTCAACGTTCTTGCACAATGTGCTATATCGCAACAAAATCTCCCATGAGCAGAACAGGTACAATCTACCAAAGTATGGCAAAGGAACAAAAGCAGTTAGAATGAAATGAACACATGTTATATGAAATCTGCACGTAATCAGAAATAACTAAAACATTCAGAACGGTTAGGGCACTCAATTTGCAATGTGAGGGTCGCGGGCTCAAATCCCCGTCACAGAACATGCTCCACAGCTGTAGAAACATTATAATATGACGGTTAATCCCGCTATTCGTTGGTAAAAGTGCATCCCAACAGTTGGCGGTTGGTGATTTTGACTACTTGTTTTCCCTTTAATCTATCACTGCTGCTCCTCAGTGGCACAGCGGTATGTGTGCGTACTTATAACGCTAGAAACCCAGTTTCGATACCCGTGGTAAGCAGAACGCAGATAGCCCATTATGTAGCTTTGTGTTTAACTTTAAAGCAACAAACACACTATTACTGCTAAATTAGGGACAGCAAACGCAAATAGCTTTCGTGTAGTTGTACACGAAATTGAAGACAAACCAAACCAATCAATTCAATAATACAATAATACAATTTATAGTAAAAACATCTCAGTTAAGCATTTGGATTGAGTGTTTTTAAGTACAAAACTGCACAACTGTCTTCTGTCTACTACGAGTCTCAAAACCTGACTTTTAGCATCGTAAATCAGTAGGCTTACTGCTAAGCCGCTTGGGGGAAGCATCAATTAAGCTTTATTGAGAAGTGTCACACAACATTCAATTTTAGGCCTAGAGAATTCCTTCATTACCTATGATAGAATGAGATGTACAGCATTTATTCTTTTCAAGTTATAAAACGTCTATAAAATTTATTAATTTGTGTTGTATGATGAGGGCTATAATGTATTATTTTTTTCATTATACGTTGTTTCCAACAGAAACAGTTTCTACAATTAATTAAAAATACTCAGTAACCTGTCACTTCAGTATTGTTGGTAGCTTAATCATTCACTTTAGTAAAAAAAATGTAATGATAACATTTTGTACCATAACTTGGAAGTATATTTAAAGTGAATCAAACTTGTATCACTTAGCAGTGATATCACGTATGTTCTGAAAGTATTATTCTATTGTTGAGAATTGGTTTCTAATAAAACGAGGTGTGTCACTTCGGCTGTGATTTCGGATACATTCTGAAACTGTTGTTTTGTTGCATGCCTAATCGTGAAAATGGTTACGTAGTCAATGATTTTTACATTTTACGTATCGTGATTTGAGACGTGTTTGGAGGTGTTTTTGATAAGTTGAAATAGAGTTGCCTGTCAGTGAAGATGATCTATTTAACTATTGTTTTGAGGACCATCTGAAGTAAAGAGTGCTTTCCACTTTCCAATGGGAAGCTTATTTAATACGTCATTGTACTTGAAAAAAAAGATATAAAAAGTTCTATTATATGAACAGTGAAGGTCATGTTGCTTGGAAGTTGCATTCAGTTAATATAAATTATAGGCTTTGTCAGAGCATACAGTTTCATGTAAATTTCATTGAGAAAAATTGGTTTGGATTTTGATTTTATCACTTTTGTTAAAAATTTAAATATTTGTTACTAAACAATAAATAAGAAAAAGTTTAATAGACTAGAACTACAAAAATGGGAAGATCTAATATTTAAAACTTCTTATGTATCGTATACTTTAATATACGTATACACTAAATGCCCATACCTGTATTAGTATTAGATAATTTAACACACACGTTTATATCTGTAGTTACTGCTAAAAGTATAGTGCAATGTAAGTAACTTTTAACATGTTTTGCATTAATATTCCGTTTATGGAAGACATAAATTTGAGGAAATATTTGTAAGGCACGCCTTGAAACCCTTAAAATAATTATATTATCAGGAAATACAACCAGATCTGTTAATCCCATAATGATAACATTTAAAACTTCAGTTATGATATTACTTTACTCATTGCCTTGATTTTCGGAACAAAACAGTATTTGAGGCACAACGATCATAAGCATGTATCGATAAGCTATATATTAAAGGAAAATTTTCATAATTTAATTCCTGAAACTAGTTAATCTATAGCTCTTGACGACTAGAAACCCACTTGAAATAAAAATATATCTCAGAACGGCTGATATGGGTATTACGGATAAGGAGTAAAAGTATTAATACCAGTCGTTCTGAGATATAATATATAACAGTATATTTAGCCTTTATCTAGTTTGTGCTAAACTCATTTATATGGTGCTGTCATCTCTGTACAGCAGCAAAAGATTATAGCTATTGGAAAAATTTGATAACCGAGTACTACAAATATATTGTAAGCAAGGAACATGTATAAGAAACATAAATCTAGTGTTTTCACTATTTTCATGCAAGAAGTTGTGAAAAGCACAAGTTATTACTATTATTATCATGCTAACCATTTTTCAGCTAACCTTTAACATCTTCAAGTTATTTTGTGAAATTATGATTCAAATGTTTTCAAAAATTAAAATAGTATATCTTTTTTTCATTTAACAGGCTAACCATTCTCCTGATCAAGCAGAGAAAAGTTCTTTTTGTGTGGAGCAGAGTGATGCTCAACACAAACACATGAAACAAGTATTATGGACGTTAGCTAAAAGCTATCTTGAACCGAATGACTGGCGCCATCTAGCGAGATATTGGAAATTTACAGAAGAACATATGAGGGCTATTGAACACCAATACACGGGTATGTTTCACAAACTGTATGCAAATAAGTTATTTTATTCAGTATTTGAAACCTGTTAGAATATCAGGATTTCAATCTAAAACCATACTTACATTGACATTCATTTAAACATCAGTTCTTAAACATAATGCTAACTACAAATATTTATTTCCTATAAATATAAATCATAATATCTTATCTACTATTATATAATCTAGTGCCTAAAATAATCGTGTTACAGAAACGATGATAATAAATTTCAAACATCCGTATTTGTTCTGTTATTTAATACAACAGCATGTGTATACCTTTATTGTATTGTTAGTTAAAGTCTAATAATGAGTTAAAATCAAGGATCATCCCAGACATAGAAGGCCATATACTGGTATAGACAAAACAAAGGCTAAGTTACCAAATGACAACAGGAAAAATGTACAATGGCTGGAGAAGTACCTGCAGAAGTATGATCCACGCAGAAAAGTGGACAAACTGTCCATCAAAGACCTATGAGATACAAATAAATTATTATATTAACTAACTAAAACAAAGTAAATGAATTGCATGTAAACCCTTTAATGTTTTCCATATCTCAGTACCATTTGATGGCTATTATAGAAAAGGTCTAATGGACCCAAAATAGAAATTTTACAAAATAAACATAAGAATAATAAAACAATCGAATAAATATTACTAACATATTCTACAAACCTTGCAGCAATAAAATAAAAAGTATAAACAGGTTGATTATAAAGAATGCTTTGCAGTTGAACTTTTTGGTTTTCACAAACAATATGGCACATGATAATGAAATTGCGTAGGGGTGTTAAGAGTATCATACGAATGCAAGTACAACAGTTGTCACTAGGTGGTACAGATAAATGAATTAGCAATACGTTGTTAATCTAAAGGATGAGTTCTTATGGAATAACATCGAGTGCATAACATCTGTAAAGGGTCGTGTTCCACATTTTTGTGCACAAGTTAATAAAAACAATGTGATAAGCTGACCAACAACACCTACTAAAACTACTGCTGATGTCAGCCATGACATAGCATTAGCAGAACAAGCCAGACCTTAAGAATGCATTAGACATCATACCAGATGAGATGTAGCATACTGTTGTAGGAAAATCTCTTGTCACACAAATGCAGTGTATTCTATATGCTGGAGGATTATATTTTGAATAGTTGCTGTAACTGATCAAACAAAAGATCATAGTGTCACTCCAGTTGACAATGTGTGACAACCGTAACATTCACATGAAACCCTTAACATCACTGTGTAATATTTCCTTCCATTGTTACATTATTTTCAAAATATGTAGTGCTAAATTGTAAAAAATTCTTTATAATCACCCATCTATATACATTGTACATCTTCCTAAGGTGGTGGAAATGAGTTACGTGTTTATATACTCAAGTTATGTATTTTGAATATCACTGTTAAATAAATTACTTATTGCTTTCACTTTCAGCCACATGGCTTTCTTTACAGATATTGAATCATATATTCTATCTACTGAATGTTTCAGTGAATGTGAATTTAATAAAATAATAAATATGATACTATTTATTTAAAAACAAAACAAATAATATGATAATAATCACAATAGATAAAGGTATTTTGACAGAGAATTGGAATTATTTGTCTAGAAACAATGTATGTAAAAAGTATTTGTTTTGTTTTTTTCAGGGAAGACAAGTTACAAAGATCACGGTTACAGGATGATGATGATATGGCTACAGGGACTTCCACCAACAAAAAATCCCCTCAAGGAACTATTTGAAGCACTTGTAGCAATAGGAAAACGAGATGTTGCAGGTTTGTAACATGTAACTGAAATATATCTTTGGCTTTTTTGTAACTTGCATAAAGAATAATTCTATTTTAATTTCTTCTTTATTATCAATGTTATTAACTAAGAAATGTTAAATCCAGTTCTGTATTGAATTAAAGACAGAATGTTGTAGTTATTGTTGATTGAAAGTATTGTACATAAAGAAAATTATAACTTTTTAGTAAAATGTGGTTAATTAATAATGTATAAATGTTTTAAATGTGTCTGTTTTTATTATTAGTAAGTAAAACTTACAAAATTCAGCACTAATTCAGAATCTCACAATTAGTAATTCCAAAAGTTAACATTTGTTAACAGTTTCTTTACTACCCAGATATTTTTCTTGCTAATTATAAATGCACTAATTGTGTGAAAGAAGAGAGGAGAGAGAGTTTATTTAAAAATGATAGAAACCTTTGGAACCTGAAATACGCACATCATGGTGATGAAATTTAAAGGTAATTTTATTACAGAAAAGATACGAAGAAAAGTGGAGGAAGACTACGTGCCAAGAAGTTGTCCACCAGAAAAGATATGTATGATGTGTTTAATTTTATGATCATGAAACGATCAAACATTCAGATTCCAATGACACCTGAAGCATATTTTAGTAAAGACAAATGCCACACTAAACATCTTTAGGATCTTGTTTTGTGTGCAAACCAAGATATAAAATGAATGAAATGCTATGATGAAAGAAGTGCAAGGTTTTCGGTTCAATCAAATGATAACATTTAAGCAGTGTGTAACTTAAAATCTATGCACTATGTTAAGCTACTGAGATGTGCCAATAAGAAAAATTGTGTCGTTCATTATTGGACAGTGGTATGTGACCGTCCATACACACATGTCCAGCTGTATGAAATAAAGTATTAAGTGAGAAAAACAAATTTTTTAAGGTTCAAAATGTCTTCGATTCACAAATAATAAACTTACTACGAATAAAACAAAATTAAGTCATTTTTCTTCTCATCATCATTCAAAATGTTAAAAATGTAAAACATAGGTATTTGTTGCCATTAGTGAAGCCCAAGTATAACAAATATAAATTAAATTATAAAAAACTCTAACTTATGAAGTAAGGATATACTTACTAGTGCCTTTCCTAGTTATCAGCCTGAGACAAACTAACCAAAAATATTCCTTTCTTCTTGCCAACATTCAGAATATAGATCTTTCATCTGTGTGTTTTGTTGTTTTTATTTTATTTCGGTGAGTTTGGATTATATCCACTGACTAACCATAAGTTAAATATTTTTGTTTATGTTTTAACACTAACAAAAAAGTGTAGTTAGCAGTGAGGGTAAATAAATGGAGATTTAATACATGCTAGTCATTATGAGTTTTAGCTCTGATGCATCATGTCATAGAAGACTTTCCTAGTTAATTTGTAGAATATTTTAAACTTATTTCACATATGATCTATGCACTTAATTTTTATCACAAGTTCTTAAAAATTATTTTGTAAGTCCTCAACCTAAGTAGTAGGTATCATTATAGGTTTCACCTACCTCAGGAATTTTGGACATGGTGTTTAAAAGTGCTCCCTACTATGTCTTTATCAGATTAGGATGCCAAAAAACGAAAAATCTGCTTAAAACACTGACAAATCTGGTTATCACAGAATACTAATGCTTAACACTTGCAGTCAACACAAAGTTTTATATCTTTTACCCAAAATATACGCTTCTGGTAATTGTCTCCAACACTGCCCCAATAACTGATGCTGACCTTGAAGTGTGTGTCAAGTGTAACACTCCTACTTGTTTGGTACCTTGCAAAATCAGTTTTGTTCATAATGGCTGTGAAATATTGGAGTACAGTCCACTGACTGTGTTTGTCATGTGTCTCCATTCAGAGGCTAACAGTACTTAAATCATCAAATAAAAGTGATTATTGGACTTCATATCCAACTCATTTGCATAAGTAAAAAGGCCTTTTACATACAATTCAGTCTGAAACTGAACAGAAACATTGAAATTATTCATGTTAGCAACTTTTCTGACAAGAACATCTGCTTAAGAAGAAATGCTGTAAGATAAATAATAATTTATATTAAAAAGTTAAAATTAACATGCAAAAAACATTTAGACAAAAGGACTGCAAAGTTTATACTGAAGGTTCAATTCAGAATGCTTAGTACTCTAAGTGCCTAAAACAAAAAACGTACAAAAATAACAGAGCTGTAGTCACAAATATTGTAAGAAATTACCTATAGAACCAATGGATCTATTTTAGTTTTCAGGATTTTTAACAATATGATGTGACTTTACCATTCTGTCATTTAAACATAGGTTAACAAAACCATTTAACTTCTCTGCTGAAGATTTTTAGATCCAGGCTGTCCTATTTATGCACTTCTTTTTATACTTAAGTTGCACTTTTGTTCATCATCTTGTTGATATAAATGTTTAAACGTTATTTGATTGAGAGTTATGAAAAATAACCTATGAAGGTGTTACTAAAAAAGTAGACTTAAATGCTAAAATAATACTGTAAGGGTAGGTAACAGAAAATAAAATACATTCTAGGGGTAGGAGACTGTTTTTATGCTTTGGTGAAAAGAAGAATAAAAAATACCAACCTAAAATAAAGAAGGAACACACCAGATTGATCAATGTACTGTATATGAAATTTTCAAATAAGTCCTGGTTTGGAATCTTTAATGTAAGGAAAATAAGAACACTTTAACTACTTACAGTCTGAATTTATACAGGCCTCAAACTTCAGTCCACTTAAAAGATCTAGTTATTTATGTTGTATATAACATTGCAGCTTTATCAGTATGTACAGTTGCATCTCAAAGATTTCTTGAAAGGTGGATTAATGATTGTTGCAAACGCAATTTTAAATATCACCACCTGAAATTTTCTAGGTAGGCCATGTCTAATGTTTGGAAATTATTCAAATAACATTTAAAAACATTTCAAGAATAGTGGTTGAGTTCTCCTATATTTATAACCCACAAGAATAGGCTATTTTTTGTATGGAGGTCTATATCATTTTTTAATGTTGTGAGTGTATTATAAATATAGGATTGATTCTAAATTCTGATGTTATTTCGAAATTAGATTTCTGAAGCAGCCACTTAAGAATTTAATTGCTATTTGTGTTCAAACTTCTTGTAATAACACCCATCATCTGTGATTCCACATATTACTTCTCAATATTCTTCTGGAGTTTTCAGGAGTTATATTTCTAATGTCCTGCTAAAAAATCTTTCTTTTCCAGTTTTTTTAATGTTATTGTGGTTAATATGGTGTTCTTACTGTTTTGCTGTTGTTATCCTAGTTGGCAATTTCATAAATTTGAGTTTCTGTATCTCTAAAAGCTATCAAGTAAAAACATGTACAGTATAAGATAACTTTCAAGCAAGTCTTAAAACTTCCAAACATCCAAATAACTGTAATATCATACTTATAACACAAGATCTTTGTATAAAACTGTTTTGCTTGATAACTACTTGTTAATGCCTGACTGTTGAAGCCTTTGTGTTTGTAGCTTTTTAAAAATATTCTATTATAAAGGAAAGAACTTGTTCTACTTTTATTGAATAAACTCTATCAAAGTATAATAGGGCAATTCCCTTTATCACACACTGTAAAATGAAAAAGAATAATTGTAGTTTTTGAAATTCTTACATGTTCTAATAAACAGTTTTTTTACCAAATATTATGTATGGGTAGTTATTAGTGAGATTTCTCTAATAAAGCCCACACTAGTACAGTGTTAAGCCTACGGGTTTACAACGCTAAAATCAGGGGTTCAATTCCCCTCAGTGGGCTCAGCAGACAGCCTGATGTGGCTTTGCTATAAGAAAACACACACTCTAGTAAAGAAGCCACTTGCTAATTTCTCTACTTTTATTACACATATCTTTGTTTTTGTGATAAAAATTCATGTACATGGAATGTACCTTCAAAGTGTAACATTGACCAATGCTACCATTGAAGGATATCACAGTTTTATCCCATGCATAAACATAAGCGATATTCATCACATGTCAATCCAAAATAAACATAGTCTGTGTAACTTGAATGTCCAGAAACAGTACGCTACAAGAACTAATGGTTTCATAATGTGAAATACTTTTTTTTTTACATATTACATCAGTGAAAAGAAGAATAGAAAATACCCACCTCAAATAAAGAAAAAATAACTGATCAGTAAACACGTCAAGAATGTAATAATTTTGTAAAGAGACAAAAATATATAATAATCTAATTATCACATTTTAATCCAAATGAACTCAGCACAGTTTACGTAGCATGGATGACCTGAAACAGTCTATCACAGAAGCTGATGATTTGATACTTTGAAATATGCTTATATATTATATCAGTGAAAAGAATAAGAAATAAATATACACATCCCCAATAAAAATGGGATAATTTGGGATGTCTTTTAATTTTGTGCAAAGCAACATGAGGGCTGTCTGTACTAGCCATCACTAATTTAGCAGAGTAAGACTAGAGGGAAGGTAGCTAGTTATCATTCATCCACCACCAACACTTGGACTACTCTTTTACTAACAAATAGTGCAATTGATCATCACATTATAACACCCCCATGGTTGAAAGGGCAAGCATGTTTGGTGTGACAGGGATTCAAACCCGCAACCCTCTGATTACTAGTCAAGTGTTTTAACCACCTGGCCATGCTGAGCCAGGTGGGATGATAAATCAATGGAAGAGCCACAGATTTAATAAACTTTTAAATAAATAGCAAAAATTTAATAAATAAATATGGTAAAAACTTGCTTAAATAAAGAAGAAACTGATAATAGGCAAATAAGAAACTAGTATTAATAAGTCAAAACTTATCATTAAATATGTTTAATAAACTTATAATCATTCATAAAAAAAAATTTCAATAGTTAATCAAATATAAGAAAAAACTAATAGTCAGTTACACTTGAAAGAAACCAGTTTAGTTAGTTATCTGTTTGTTTGAAAAAGCTAGTAATTGTTCAAGTTAAAAAACTTTCTCTGTTTGAAAAAAATTACACATTTGCTCTCTAAATCTGTTTTGAAGGATGAATTAATTGGAAATTTAAAAAAATTCTTATTAAATATATTAAGTCTTTCAAGAAACAAATACTAAGTCATAGTGTAAGAAAAATTTGTAGGTATCTTATTTCCGAAGAGACATTTTCTTGAAAACCCAAAAGGCTACGTTTCTGGAACACTGGTTCACTGAGCATGACATTTCACATCAAGTTGAAGACTTCAGAACTTTGTGATAGTTTTCATAGAAAACCGGATTTTGTGTTTGTTTTTTGTGTAATGTGTTCAACAACATTTAAACACTAGAAGGATCTTTATTTATATAATTATTATTAAAATAGAATTAATTCTGTTGTAAAAATGGCCAAGATTTATATTTCATTGTTGTATTTTTTTCATATAGTGAATCAAATAAACACTAATATTCAATATTTAAAAAAAGGATGAAATTCTATTTCAGAAGAAAAATACTGAGTTATAAAACAATGTATCCATATAGTTCCTTTTTATTTACGCGATGAAAATAATGAACGTTCTCCTTCCTTAGTCACGAAGCTGCACAATGTGTTGTTCATGCTATATTCATTGCAGCAATTGAATCGGGATTTTGGTGTGATTACCGCTTAGCCTTCAAGGTGCAGGAATACAAACAAAAAACAAAAATTCCATGAAATTCCTTAGTGGTAACGAATTCACCAACAATATCATGCAAAACAGAAAGTTTTTATTATTGTTTTTCTATCAGGCTGGTGCATATGAAATGTCAGATTTTCATGTGCAAATTTGAAACTCGATTTTTGGTAGCTGTAAAAGAAGTCTTACTGTAAATTTGTCAGAATAATATAATATATTGTGTGTTTCATTTCAGGCTCAGCTTATTCTTATTATTATAGAAACTAAATAATATTTATTTAAGATTTTTGTCACCATGGATAAAATTGATATTAACGTAATTTTCTTGTACGACTTCGAGCTTGGTCACAAGGTGATGAAAGCATCTCGTAATGTCAATCATGCGTCTAGTGCTGGCACAGCTAATGAACGCACAGCGCAGCATTGGTTTAGATTTTGCTCTGGTGACACGTCTACTAAATGGGCCTCGGGGCCACAGATATCCATTAATGAGAAAGAAATGAAGGACTTAGTTTGATCAGATGCACACCAAACCGTGAGAAAACTTGCTGACAAACTTAATGTTTGTTATTCAACAGTTCTCCCCACATCTTGAAGCAACTGGTAAGATGAAAAAGCTCGATAAATGAGTCACTCACGAAATGACTGAAAACCATCAAACAAGACGAGTTGAAATTTGTTCCTCACTCCTTACTTGCAACAAAAACAACCTGTTTCTTCATAGAATTGTCACCTATGACGAAAACAAAATTCTTTACGACGATTTAGACGATTGCTTGATCATGAAGAAACACTAAAACATATGCTAAAACCAGTTCTTCACCCTAAGAAGCTTATAGTCGGTGTTTGGTGGTCGTCAACAGGTGTGATCCATTAGCCATCCTTAAACCCAGGAGAAACAATCCCAGTATAAAAATATTGTTGTGAACTTGAACTTATGCATCAAAGGTTTACACGAAAACATCCAGCAATAGTCAATTGCAATGGGCCCATAGTGCCTCATGACAATGCTCGATTTCATGTCTCACTAGTTACTGTTCAAAAACTAAACGGACTTCAGTATGAAAGTTACCTCATCCATCGTATTCACCAGATCCTTCCTTACATAATATCACTATTTTAAACAACTGGACACTTATTTAAAAGAAACAAACATCTGCAAATCAAAGGTGAATTGAAAGGGCCTTCGAAAACTTTAATGACTAAAAGGTGCCCAATTCTTTAAAGATTATATTTATAAACTTACGACTCGTCGGCAAAAGTGTATTCCGTCTAAAGAAGCTCATTTTGATTAAATAAATTAAACAGCAAAAGATGTACTTGTTTAACATTTTCCTTTAAAAGTCAGGCATTTCGTATTCAACAACCTGATAGTTCACCAAACTAAGGAAGCTAATAAACCGTTTACAAAGTTGTTGAGAATATAGCTAGTAAATTCATGTTTAAATCTCACTGGATCTCTAGATCCAGAAAATTTAGAGCTACAGTTTTCTTCGTGTCAAAATACGTGTTATTTTTAAACTATATAAAAACTCTGTCAAATTCAGTTTCATAAGATGTTCATTGATGGAACTGTAAAACCTGAGAGTAAATGTTCAAAAAAAGATCATTGTCTTTGGAAAAATGCGTAATAAATGTGTTCTTCCAATAACTGAATGTTTCAGTTCAGAAATTTCTATTGGAAATAAATTATTACTTTAAATATTTTATCAAGTATCGTTTTTTACTAATTAAAGAATATCTGATGACAACACAAGTTAGCCAAATGTTAAAATTATTTCATCTCTTTCAAGAATGTCCCCCACTAGTACAGCCGCAAGTCTACGAATTTGCAATGCTAAAATCAAAGGTTTGATTCCCCTCGGTGGGCTCAGCAGATAGCAGATGTGGCTTTGCTATAAGAAAACACACACACTTTCAAGAATAAAAAAAATAAGTAAATTATTTTTAATAATTTAGGTTCTACCTATTAAAGAATCTGTGGTTGTGTCGTTTTATAATGAAATACAATAATTAATAAATAACTAGAGTCAAACAAGACATCTTTTGTATGGTTTCACTAATGTAGATTTAATTATATATTATTTTACCGAGTCTTATATGTTTTGTTTAAAAATATAGGTAGTTGTGTCAGAAATGTGACAGAAAAAAAAACAGTAACAGCTTTTATCATGAAATGTAAACCTTTTTGCCTATTTTCATGCCCAACGGATTCAATCAATAGAGAAAAAATCTAGATATTTTCAATCTGGTATTAATTTCGCTCTTTCTTTCCCTTAGGACAATTTAAAACGACAGGAAATGTTTATAAATATTCGATGACAAACTGAATACTTTCTTCTTTCTACCTTTATACGATAGATGGCGCAGTTTCAATACTTTTTTCATATGTAAAATCATAACAGCGAAAGGCCGTTTCAGTATATCAAACAACACTTGCTTAATCATTACAAGTAAATCGTGCAAGTGGCTTAAATTTAGGCATACGAGATGAAACGAAAAAGTAAAAATACTGTGGAGAAAGAGATAATTAAATATTAATCAATTAATTATGAGCATTCTTTTCAAATTGAATGCATATATTGTTACTAATTTAGTTATATGAACTTGTAAGTTCATTCGTTGGTTCATTTGTTGAATTTAACGTAAAGTTCCAGTTACTCGAAGACTATCTAGTAAGCTGATCCTAATATGGAAGTAATAGACAAGATGGAAGATAACTAGTCAACATAACTAACACTACCTAACACAAACCCCTGAGACCAGTTCCTCGCTGATACAGCGGTAAGTCTATGGATTTACAACACTACAATCAGGCGTTCGATTGCACTCAGTGAACTCAGCAGATAGCCCGTTGTGGCTTTGCTATATGAAAACACATACACACCTGAGATCAAGGCCAGGTTAAGGTTAACTTACGCCTCTAACCTGCTAGTTCTAAAAACCATAGTTATTTTACTTGGGTGGCCGGGAGAGCCGTAGGTTCGGGCGGGCCTACTTATTAATTCGATACTTTTTGGACTATTCTTTACCATAAAAAGTCAGATTGACCGTCATATTATAACGGCCCCACGGCTGAACGGGCAAGCATATTTGATGGAGGAACTGGACCCCACGACCAACAAATTGCGAAATGAGCGTCAGTTTGCCATTAGATGGATATGAAAGGCTCGTTTGTTTGTAATTAAACGCAAAGCTACACAATAGACTATCTGTTTTCTGCCCACCACGGGTATCGAAACCAGAGTTTTAGCGTTATAAGTCCGCAGACGTACCAGTGTGTCACTAGGGGCGAACGTGAAAGGAAACTTCATGTAACCAAGCATATTACTATGACGTGAACATCTTTTTTTTTTTTTGACAGATATAATCAGATATATTATTCTTTTTTTTTTTCTTGTCATGCATTAGTCTGAATTGCCTTATATCATTAAATTTATAGTTGAAAAATAATTGTTGTGGAGCATATTTATAGAATCTTAATTTGTTCGAAATAAATAAAAATTAGTTTCGTTTTGAGTTTATTTGCTGGTTATGTATTGTTTTATTACAAGTTACAATTTTTTACTGTAAAGATTTATTTGAAAATATCGAAACAGTTATCGAAACGTCGTACCTGTTCTAAAATAAATCTTTATTGTAACAGCCGAAATTTATAATAAAATAATGAATACGAAACTATATAATTTTCCTATAGAATTAAACCTTACAATGATCACTTTACAACAAGCAGCTTCCAAAGTAGCATTTCGTTGTTATATATATATAATAATATACAATATATTGAAGGCAGTTGATTATTGTTTCCTCTTCAATCTAGATGTATGTTGCCCTTGTGGTGGAGTTTGAAAATAATATACAATATATTGAAGGCAGTTAATTATTGTTTCCTCTTCAATCTAGGTGTATGTTGCCCTTGTGGTGGAGTTTTTAATTTCGATAGTTGAAGAGCCTGGTTCGAAACCGTCCGATACCACAAAATATCATTATCATTATCCTTTAATTAAGCTGTTGATGCGTTATACGAATGGCAGTCAATCCTTGAACGTGGATTGTGATTGATTGGATGCTACTGATTGGCTGTCTTCCCTCTGGTAAGTAGTTCAAAATTAAGGACGGAAGGAATAACTTCTAGTAGCATTGTTACAAATATAATACTATGCTCTTTTCATCTATTTTATTTCATAATGTAATTTTATTTAATTTTCGAGTAAATGCTCGATTAAAGCAACTGACATTACTATATTTGTCTCATTGGAAAGCTGATTATAAAGCAATTTTAATTAATA
The DNA here is from genome assembly GCF_004210375.1 of Tachypleus tridentatus. Lineage (NCBI taxonomy): Eukaryota > Metazoa > Arthropoda > Merostomata > Xiphosura > Limulidae > Tachypleus > Tachypleus tridentatus. The sequence goes on along the minus strand of NC_134837.1, from coordinate 34,586,099 downwards.
GTGTATCGAACCTCTCCGTGTGATAAGTACAAATTCACACCACTATATTTTCAAGACTGTGTCTAAACACAAAGACTACATCGCTTTATGACTACGGTGGTTTTAGGGTTATGATGTTTCAATCTTTGGTAGGTTTATTAAGACATAAAAGGACCGGCATGGCCAGGTGATTAAGGCACTCAACTCGTAATCCGAAGGTCACGGGTTCGAATCTCCGTCGCACTAAACATGCTTACCCTTTTAGCCATGAGGGCGTTATAATGTTATGGTTAATCCCACTATTCGTTGGTAAAAAAGTAGTCCCAGAGTTGGCGGTGGGTGAAGATGATTAGCTTCCTTCAGTTTAGTCTTACACTGCTAAATTAGGGATGGCTATCGCAGACAATCCCCGTGTAGCTTTGCGTGAAATTCAAAGCAAATAAAAAAAAACGAGACAAAAGATTGTAATATAACTTAATCGATGCTTATATATTCGTACACAAAGTATCTAATGAAAATAGTGCAAAACTGTAACTTCCTGCTAGTACAGCGGTATGTCTCAGGATTTACAACCCTAAAATCAGCGGTTCGATTCCCTGTGGGGGGTTGAGCAGATAGCCCGATGTGGCTTTGCTATAAGAAAAACACACACACGCAAAACTGTATATAAACGATATAGTAGTGCGTGTAGGTTCATAAACTTTATTTTAACATTTGAGAATTCAAATTCTGCGATAATGTATGCGATTTTCTAAACGACGTGATTTGCTTGATTATTTTGAGTGTGTAGCTGTAAAGGTACTGTTCTACGTTGTTTTTAATTCAAAGCTTAAAAACCTAATTTTAGCGTTATAAGAGCTCAATCTTACCACTAGCCTGCCAAACAATGTGTATAGAGTGTCTAAACTGTATTGTATCGTGTCTGTACTGTTTAAATAGTATGATAATGTATGTAAATTATATTCGTGTCATATACAGCCTACAACTAAATAAATAAACAACCTCTAAAATGCAATAAGACTACTTCCTTGGGATTGTATTCAAATAACCACGAGATATAAATACAGGTATAGCTCAATAGTTATTTTATAATACAAAGAGAAATTCCATGAATGAATAGGATCACAAAATGAAGTAGCACTCATGATGGAAAGCAACACTTTCTGCATTGTTCTGGTGTCCATATCCAGGACTATTTGTAATTTATATTTATTATAGAATTACTATGGTCATCTGCTACTGACCAGAGGAAAAGCAGCTAATCAGCAACATACCATCACTCATCGTCTATAATAAGATATTGACTGTCACTCTTATAATGCATTGGCCAAAGGGAGGGCACCTAGTCAACAGTATCTTACCAACCACCATCCACACTAAGATATTGACTGTCACTCTTATAACGTATTGACCAGAGAAAGGGAAAGCTTCTCAGCAACATACTACACACATCATCTACACTAGGAGACTGACTATCACTCTTATAGTGCCCACATCTTAAATCAAGCAATATTTTGTGTTAATATTCAGTTTCGATCTCAGCTTGTCAGCTCTGAAATCTAAAGCTATATCAAAGGTCCAGCCCGTGCCTCAAACCAATCGAACGAGCATTTCGTGGTTTAAAGAAGAGTTTGGAGAACTGCGCACTTTAAACAATCGTCATTGTTACAGGGCAGGTGAAAGTGTGCCCCAATACCATCAGCAATTATCTTCGTTGCATAAGTACAACAGCAGAGTAGCTAAACGAAAACTATTCTTCACTCCAGGCAATATCGTGCTTTGACAGCAGTGGGCATCACAGATAATATCAGATTTTGAAAAAGCCCAGATCTGTACAATTCTCATACAGTGAATTCACCTAGGCTTGACGACTTTCCTTCAAGGAACATTTGTTGAAGCATCTGCTAGGCACTGCAAGCCACGGAGGAATTTCTTTTAAAATGTGGGGTTAATATTTGGGCAGTCAGAAGATTGCACCTGGTAGCGTATGTGAAGAAACGATCACTGCTGTTCGATAGAGTACAACTCTCGAGCAAGGCTTTCTACCTATACACGCCAGTGACCAGCTTACCAGACAAAGTGGTCTTTTAATGCAAGATTAGGCTATTTACTGTCCATTCAAGCTCGTATTACAAAATGATGGTTTGAAAGTCATGGTATAATTCATTCCCTACGAAAATGTCTCAAACAACAAGTCCTAATCTATGGACACTTTCATTCAAGTTCTTCCCTTAGAAAAGGGTGCAATCAAACAGCTCCAGATTTCAGATATTTTAAATACACACTGTGACGGTGTTTTTGTCCTAAGTATTACAAACGTATTCTTGTATTCTGACGATGACCGAAGAAGGTCGAAACGTTGTTCGCTCTTCTACATAGTGTTTTTTCTATCCATATCAGCCGTTTTTGCATATATATATATATTATCTTGTATTTTTTGTTTTGGATTTGGTTATTTAGTATTCTTTCTGGAGCCGGTGTCTGTTTACTTATGAGTAACCTGGGTATTCCTGAGAATTTACATATGCTAATGTCTATGTATGTCTGGTATTTGTATAGATTTATAGTGATATATATATATATATATATATATATATATATATACACACAGTTTCTGAAGAAACGTCGACAATTAGATCAAGGAATCGTCTCAAAGCATTTTTATTTGAAATTTCCAAAGTACAATATGAATGAGGATCATCGTATTCTTAATAAAACACAAACTCTGATAAAGCTGTATTAACTTCTTTATCTGATACACGAATAAATTATCCCATGGGCAAACAGCATAGCCCTTTTCTATTTTTGTTAAACGTTTCTTGCTACTATGTTTTTAAAGTTCTATGGCCGTTGTATTAAAAATGTATATTCATTTTTTTTCTTTGGAATTATTGGTTGATCAATGACCCATCGGCTTTCTAAACTCATTCTTTTAAATTATTAATGCGTACAATTGTGTGTGTATGACTGTTACTTGCAGGGCCCTTAGAAACAAGTCAGTTACCCAAATAAGTTAAACAAAAATAGGACATAATTAACAATACCATTAAGCACACTGATTGATGGTGGTGCACTTAAGTATTTTACAGTGAAAACGAGTGGGTTTATTTAAATGTTCTTGTTTGCTTGTTTTTGAATTTCGCACAAAGCTACTCGAGGGCTATCTGTGCTAGCTGTCCCTACTTTAGCAGTGTAAGACTAGAGGGAAGGCAGCTAGTCATCACCACCCACCGCCAACTCTTGGGCTACTCTTTTACCAACGAATAGGGGGATTGACCTCACATTATAATGCCCACACGGCTGAAACGAGAATGTTTGGCGGATGCAAACTCGCGACCCTCCCGCGACCCTCAGATAAAATGACGAGAAAACGTACTTCATCTTTGACGTCCTTCTGAGTGTCTATCTTCCATTATTCAATTGTTGTTGTTTTTAGTTTTTTGTTTGTTTTTTGCTTTTTTTAATTTCGCACAAAGCTACTCGAGGGCTGTCTGTGCTAGCTGCCTTTGTTTTCAGTCGTATCAAGTCTGGGGCTATCTTTTACCAATGAAAGTGTCAACGTTTATATATCAGATTAATTACGCCTTCTTTGTTTTCAGTCGTATCAAGTTTTATCTATGAAGTGTCAATTATATATCCAATAATTCCTTCTTTTGTTGTACTACGTTACACAAAAATGGAAGTTTCATATTCCTGTTCTTAATACATTACAATTTGTCGCAAAGAACGGGTAATAAAATTGCACTTGATTATTTATTTATTTTAAAAGATTTTGTTTAATTTAATAATTGATCTGAATTTATAATGTTTTGAACTATTTATATCTTTGTATCCTATAGAAGCTAATATGATATTTGTAGATTTTATAATTAATTGTATACAATATAAAACAAGTAAACTCAACAATAACAGTTCTTCAGTTTTTCTGACGAGAAAAAAAGTGAGATGAGAATAAAAAAAACCACGTCAACCGTAGTCCAAAGAAAGGTAAACTTTGAAAACTAACTACGTTTCTATTTCTTATTGTTTCAGGAACTCAGGTTCTCGGAACAGAAAAACGTCAACTATTATTTCAAAGTTTTCACGGCGTTGAACAAAAGTGTCTGTAAACAAATTTAAAGTTTGCCTTTCTTTCTGTCATGTTTGATGCCGAAGGGCTTTAAAAGTTACAAAACAAGACTGCTCGAACAGTGTCCTCAAGTGACGTCATAAATTTAGATATACCGCTTCTCTGATGAAACAATTTTCTAGAGAACTTGCTGTGTTGTTAGTCGGCACAAAAATGGCGAACAATCAAATTGAATTTAAACATGGCGATCAGTAATGCAGTGGCGGCGTACGACACTAAAAGCATATAATTTAGACTGCCGCGGGCACTTGACGTCAAATGTTGAATTCTAGCTTCTAGCAAACATTATATTGATGGTGTATTTTGTATTATATAAGCAATATTTCAACACGTAAGCTTTAATTTGATAAAACTATGCCTTGCAGGTGCAAATGAACCCAGGCCTCCTTTTGTTCCGAGGAAGCTCTTACAGCTTTTGAGGATAATTACTTCTGATTTAGCCAATTTCGTCCGCTGATTGCTTTTGTCCTGTCAATTTCTACCACTTTATTTATCTCACAAAGACGGTTAAACCGTTTCAATTTTAAACTGTTTCTCATGAATTTCAAATGTCCTTCGGGATAGGACGCCTTTTCGCTAAGTTAGTATATAGTCTGTAGGTTTAGTTTTGAGTTATAAGTAACGTTTATTGTACTAATGAAACTTTCCACACTTCAAAGTGAATGTAGAAGCAGTACATAACAGGCAATTCATAATAATGCAAAAGATTATTTTCAAACAAAGATGATTTCAAAACACTTTTTCCCTTGAGAAAGTATTCCATGCTGGTTGTTTACCTGAAAGTATCATTATTATGAACACCACCTATTATAGATTTTATTTTATCTGTACCAACCAAATATTACATATTTTAAGTACCATAAATACACAAACACATTAACTGTGATTTCTACAAAAGGAACGATCCGTGTACGATACTGTGTTGTGTATAAAAAGTTAGTTCAGTTTTAAGTAATAAATGTCTCTAATATATATATATATATATAAACTTTATTCCAAACTGAATGGTGGCCGGTATAACCAGGTGGTTAGGACGCTCGACTAGCAACCTGTGAGTCGCAGGACCGAATCTACGTCACACCAAACATTCTCGCCCTTTCAACCATAGGGGCGTTATAATGTTACAGCCAATCCCACTATTCATTGGTAAAAGAGTAGTCCAACAGTTGGCGGTGGATGGTGATGACTAGCTGCCTTCCCTCTTGTCTGTCACTGCTAAACTAAGGACGGCTAGTGCAGATATCCTCGAGTAGCTTTGCGCGAAATTAAAAAACAACATTTCAATAGCTTATCTAAAAAAAAGGATGGTGTAGTTTTAATATGTTAAAAATATTTGCTTTAACAAGATGATTATAATAGTACAACAATAATTAAAATTTGTAAAACTTGTATAAGGCCTTTCTTCAATATGTAACATGCTTATGGTCAAATGTAAATGTATACAATTTAAATTTTTTATAAAAGTTGCAGAACAATGTTTTACACCTGATTACAAATTCCACTTCATATGCGCTTATAAAATTTATGCTTAAACAATTTTAAATTCCAACTTTATATCAAAGGTAGAAATATCTTAACCAGGAATATTAATAAAAGGAAAAAAAAAACATGGATTCATACTTGTTGAAAAAAAATTAAAAGGAAAACAACATTTAAAAGAGTTAATAATTATAACTCTTCATTAAGCTTATATAGTTATAAATAAAGAAATTGTTATCAGAATTGTCAACCGGTCTCCGCTAGTAAAGCAGTATGTCTCTGGATTTACAACGCTAAAATCAAGGGTTCGATTCACATCTGTGGGATCACCACATGACCTGATGTGGCTTTGGTATAAGAAAACACGTGCACAAACACATATAATTATCGGATTTTTAATTTTAATTAAAGCGATAAATATAATACATTTTATATATTTATTTAATGTATATATATCATGTATTTATTTTAGATATTAAAAGAAAAGAAAAACAATTTTAATCTCATTACTTTTAAAATAGTGAGATCAATTTCTTAAACGTTATATCTATTTATATATTTAACGGATTAATGAAACATATATTGACTGATGACAAATGTTTGTTACACATATTTAAATCTAACCTAGAGAGAGCCACGTGCATAAAATTTATCATGAAAGTAAAAATACTGATTCAATATTATACTTAAATCTTTTATAAATTATACATTTTATCTTTTGTATTCCCGACGTTTTTTAATCAAAACAATCTTCCTTAATCAACGGAGTCTCCAAGTGAAGAAAACAAATATTTTTTTGCCAGTTTTGTTGTATATACATTTCATTCTATATTTATTTTGCATAGTTTGTTTGTTTAGAATTTCGCGTAAAGCTACACGAGGGCTATCTGCGCTAATTTAGTAGTGTAAGACTAGAGGGAAGGCAGCCAGTCATCATCACCCACCGCCAACTCTTGAGCTACTCTTTTACCAACGAATAGTGGGATTGATCGTCACATAATAACGCCCCCACGGCTGAAAGGGCGAGCATGTTTGGTGCGACGAGGATTCGAACCCGCGACCCTTAGATTACGAGTCGAACGCTTTAACCCATCTGGCTATGCCAGGCTGTTGTTTATAGACTAACAATAATATTAAATTACATTTTTCTTGCAAAAAACATGACGTTAAAGCTAGTGTTGAAATACAGTGTGACCAAAATACACTGGTTTTTTTCTATATGTTAAAAGTAGTTAATCTGACCGATTATCACAAATAATTATTTTACGAATACGCCACAAATTCATTTTGTGAATGATTTTAATTTTGATTGGCTCACAAAGTAATTTTCCGACAGTTTGACTACCTTAAATGAACTTTTCTGCCTCTTTGTTGGTTAAGCTTTGTTTCGCAAAATTTATTTATTTCAGTTAGCCATGAAATGTGAGGTTAAGGTATACTATGGAGTAGGAGTGGTACTGCTTGCCCATCACTTTTGACAAACAATACTAAGTATATATGTATGTATACATTTCTCACATTTACGAAAAATATTAGACGTGCTTTGATTTATGTGCTATAGGAAATTAGTAATGGTCAATACACGGACTATCCTCTTTCCATTTAAGGAATCCTTTTGCAGCCCATTTGTGTGAATCGCAATTATTTAATCCACCTACGCACCATCTCAATACAGATCCTTATATATTTAATCATTTTTTTTATGTCTCTTCTAGAAATGATACCCAATTCAGTTTTATTTGACTTAAATCCTTTTCATGTTTTAAACAACCAAAGAAATTTACCTAGCCATACTTTTTTTTGTGTGTTTTTTCTAATTCACTTGCTATGTTATAATATAGGCAATGGCGTACTAAACTGGGTGTGAGAAGGACGGTCAACCCCGAGCGACAGCCAGGAAGAGGGTTCGCCATCGAAAGAATTGGAATACCAGTACAAGTTTTCAAACCAAATAAAAAATTCGCCAAAGTAAGAAAAAATAAAAATGTTCAAATTATTGGAACAGCTTAGTGTTAATTTTCATCATAAAATTATTTTTGTTAGCAACACAAAATTTACAAACAAAAAATTTAATATTCGATAAAAATTACATTGAAAGGCGAACGTGGGTTGACGTTTTAATGATCAGTTAGTTGAGCATAGCGAGCTGGCTGTAACTGACATTCTAAATCTTGCTCACTTGATTCTATGACTCCATATACGTAAGGTATGTTTTATTAACTAATTATGGTAAAGTGTTTATAACAATATCATGGTACTTACACCATTGTCGAATAATCTTTGACAATGTGGTATCATAGTGATGTTACAGAAACTCATGTTTATGAATAGTGATCCTTGTGACTACTACCTGTGATCAGGTAGTATACAGAAAGTCACAGTATGCACTAAACCTCAGTTTTGACCTCTTCCCTATAACCATGACTGCTGAAGTAACAATGATGTGTGTGACTGAATGATTTTTTTATTATTACTATGTGATGAACTTATGTTGGTGATAGTAATATGGCTACATATTTTTTTAATGCAACTACATGGTAATGTTAAGACAGAGAGGATGAGGTTGTGAATACGTGGAGACGTGTTAATGTTTACATTGTTAATATAGTAAACACCGTTTCAGATTTACATCAACAAGTACAGTTATATTCTATATTGAATTAGTACTAATGCTTGTTGGTTCAGTCAAGTCATCTTAGTTTCAGCAATTTTACAATGTCCAGTGTAGTATCATTGTATATTTAATATGTTGTTAATGCTTACTACTTAATAAATAATTATATCAATTATAATAACAAGAGTTATATATACTGCACCGAATTAATGTTAATGAAATGGCATTGATAATTAATTGTCTCCAAACCCTTTGTTTATGCCTTGTACAAATCATTCTCTGCACCTTTGCAGAGTGCACTCATTTAGAACATTATTCATGTGTGACTTTTTTGGAACTTTGGAGAAAGTCTATTTCTTCCTTTCAATCACACCTTATCGATGGGAAACGCTGATGAAAGATATAAGTTTGACAGTCAAAAAACAGTCCTAGACAAGACTGAATGCTCATTATGACGCTGTGAGCCCGGTGTTGGCAAATTTTGAAAAGCTGACCAATACTCCTGAAGTGCTGTGCGATCCCAAAGAAAATTTGAACATAAGAGTATCAGCTCATATTTGGCTGTCTGGTGTATGTGATTTATCTTTCTGTTTTTTTTAGTTACCTTTCTTTCTGGTGTGAAGTCCTGGAAAAAATAATCTTAACAAAAGTAATTGTAAACATTTAGAATCAGCCTTTAAAAGTGCATTGTGAAGCTCCATGCTTTAAAATTGTTTCTTGAAGATTAGCGCCATGAAATTGTGGAGAGGATAATTCTATGGATAAAAGAGGAAGAGTAAAGCTCCGAAAAAGGATGCCAGGAAAGATGGCAAAGGATACTGGTCTAACATTGCCAAAGAAAGTGTATGTGTGTGTTTTCTTATAGTAAAGCTACATCGGACCATTCGCTCAGTCTACCGAGGGGAATCGAGCCCCTGATTTTAACGTTGTAAATCCGTAGACTTACCGCTGCACTAGCGGGGTACCCAGATAAAGTAAAAAGGGCTATGTTTTTATGTCTTAATCGCTTTCATCAAGAATCGGAGATTTGTTCTAAGGCAATAAATCAAATGTTGTCAATCTTCGCTGTCATTCAGCCAAACACTTTGGTTGGTTACAACACAAGAAGAACTTTGGAAGTGTATCCCAAATTTGACTCGGATTTTCGATAAATTCTCTGACGAAGATATTGATGTGAAAATTGGACGACTTCCGAGACATTTGTAAACTGCCAAAATTAGCTTTGAAGAGGCAAAAAAATGGACAGCATTACAGTTTCTGAAGTTTATTGCGAAATTGGATTTTTGTGAATCTCTGCCAAACTTGTCACTGTGTTTGAGATTCTTTATTACTGTCTCTGTGTCTATTGCTTCATGTGAAAGAAGTTTTTCCAAATTGAAGGCCCGGCATGGCCAAGCGTGTTAAGTCGTGCGACTCGTAATCTGAGGGTCGCGCCAAACATGTTCGCCCTTTCAGCCGTGGGGGGCGTTATAATGTAACAGTCAATCCCACTATTCGTTGGTAAAAGAGTAGCCCAAGAGTTTGCGGTGGGTGGTGATGACTAGCTGCCTTCCTTCTAGTCTTACACTGCTAAATTAGGGACAGCTAGCGAAGATAGCCCTCGAGTAGCTTTGTGCGAAATTCAAAAACAAACAAACCAAATTCAAATTGATGAATTTATTTCGTTCGATCTTAAGTCAGGCAAGACTGACAAATCTGTCTTTACTTTCAACTGAACATGAATATGCAAAGAAAGTGAATTTTGATGAGCTCATTGATCAATTTGCAGAAATTAAGGCTCGAAAGCAGAAACTGTAAATTCTCTCTATTTACGTTTAAAAAATAGACTGAACAATAAGACCTGATTTTTTTGTGTGTGTAAAGTAGAATGTTTAATGTCCTGCTTTTTTCTTATTTCCCATTTGCTTATGACAGTACCATACTGTTTAAAAATCTTCTTGCAAACATAATATATTTTTCGGTGTTTAAATTTTAAAATTATTTATGGGAGGAACTAGGGAACCATCCTCCCTGAGTGCCAAATACTTTAGATACGCTCCTGCCTGTACACGTCAAATATTACAGGAAATAATTTATGTTATTCATTATTATATGTAATAATAAGATCTATGCTATTTATCAAATATTTAAAGAATTACAAATTATTTAGTAACTATTTGCTAAAGTAACCATGGTTCAGAAAAGTTAAAAATACAAAATGTGTGAAGTATTATGTATGATATATTGTTACAGTGCTAGGCCTAACATTGCCAGTAAGTCAAACTGTGTCATGTTTGTATAATGATAATAAGTCTCCTAACCTAACTATTCTTGGTAAAAAAAAAAATGTGAATTATCTACTCCATATTCGAATCTTAAAAACATAAAGTATTTATACTTCGTGTATATATTACCAATTCAAGATTTTAGTAATCATTAGATAAATGAATAAAGTAATTTGTATTATAATATCTTTATAATTAATATCCGTATATCCTTCGTTATAAATAATAACGAAGTTGTTAAGTGCAAGCGTTGTAACGTAATTCATCCTACAGATAGACGTAAATACTATTTCAAACCTTTGTATATACTTAGTCTTGGTAGACTGTATCAAATTGGTTTCCATCTGGTGCGTCCTTAGGATTTCTGAAGTCTTACAAAGATTTTTATTTTCGAACTCACCACGTTGAATTAATACATGTCTTACAATGGTTAAATTCAAAATATCAAACAGAAATTTATGTAGCAATGACTACTTCAAAATTAATTTCCCAAAACAAAATTTGAAACATCGACTAAATGCTAAAATTTTCATAATTCATAGCAAAATGTGCGCGTGAAGAGGTTATTAGCATGGATTGTCTACTAGCCGAAAATCGGCTGCTACTATTCGGTAATTTGAGTTAATCTTCATTCCAAAGAGCACAAAGTTCTTTTAAGTTTGGTGGAACATTTTAAACTTCGTTGGTACACGTCGTTGGTAGGTGTATTTTATCGCTATGAGTAGGGATTTAGTGCATTACTAGTAATTTTAATCGCGGAGTTTTTTAGCGCCATGCACCCATGGCGTGTCGTTGTAATTCATTTACTAGTTCATTTTGGCCTATGCCATCAAATAGGCCTAAGTAAATGACATTATGAAATAGGGGTAGGCTTCATCCATAAAACCTCTAATACTTCTTTCTTGGTAACACTAGTTTGTGGTTTTTTTCACGTAATTTCCTTTTATTTCTTATATTACTTTTTTGGTATAAAAATTTCTGAAAATTACCCATAATTTAATGGCGGTTAATTGCTAAGTCTAGTATTCATGGTTAATGCTTGCTAGTTAAAATTTTCAATAATAATCCTTCATACCAGTGTAAGAGGCGTAATATGGTAAGTTGAGTAACCTGTTCTAAGCCTATTCCAAAAGTTGAAATCTGAATTACAATAATAAACAAATATTCAAACGAAGTTAGCTTTTGTTTTCTAGGCCTGTAATACTAGAATGTATTTCACGTCTTTCAATCCTTTAGTTAAAATTTAAAAAGTGTTAAATTATGATATTTTTATAGCCCAGAGGCGCACAAGAAATTTACAAACTTTCACTTTCTTTATGTGCTTAGTGGAGTTCTAAGTAAAAATCAGAGCTTCATGACTGACTCTCTTACCAGAATAAAAACCATTGTTTTTAACTGGTGAACTGTTGTTCCAGTTAACGGATGAAACAGCAGTTGTGAATGGAATTCCCCTTGATCTTCACTTTCCGTTGATCAGCTGATATGAAGAGAGCCAATCACTGCTTTCTTATGAGGACCTTAAAAGTTTACTATTACATTCAAAGCAGTACTTGAGCTTCAGAAGGCAAATTTTACAGACAATTTGTGCGTGAAAGTGCAACTACGAAAGTAGGTATCAAAAACCTGTCAATTTTTGTTCTTTCCATGTCACATTCTAACTTTTTTAGTGCGATCCTTAAGACTCCTAAGTATTCTTCATGTTTGTTTATTTTTTATCTTCGCGGAAAGTTACACGAGGACTATCTGCGCTAACCGTCCCTAATTTAGTACTATAAGACTAGAGGGAAAACAGCTAGTCGTCACCACCTACGAATAACTCTTGAGCTACTCTTATACCAACGACTAGTGGGATTTACCGTCATATTATAACACCCCCACAGCTGAAAAAGCGACCATGTTTGGTGTGACGGAGATTCAAACCCACGACTCTCAGATTACGAGTCGAGTTCTTCATTTTAATAGTTAGAAATTTGCCTGCAGATGAACTTGGTTTAACTTTCATTTTAGAGTTAATGTATTTGTAGCGAAGTAACAGAAATTAGAAAATTTTGTTTTATTTTGACTTAAATGTTCACTTTCATATGTGAATATTTGTGGGATAGTTTTAGTGTTGAGGTAACGCTTGCAATTTTGGTTTAAACTTATTTGAAAGTTAATGCAATTAGAATCGGTTTGTAGTTCATTTCGTACTCAACTTAACTCGAAGTTTTATTTTTATCCTTAATCCATAGCCTAATTTAAACTATAAAGGGGAACACACAGAACTGACTTCATTCAGTTAAGTCTTTATGTCATTTTTATAAGTCCCACAGATACACTCATTAACCACTTGCCCTCAAACATGATTGCATATAGTCTGTTGTTTGCTTATACTGTAACTTGAGAAAGCGTTATTGGATATTTGATTATTGCGTAAAGTTGTGTTTGGTAAAAGTCTATGCGGTCTACTTGAAATACACACTAAAACCCTAAGTAAGAATCTCTTTTTATTTACAGGTCTCTTGTCTGCTGGTTATCAGGTACCATAAGCCTGAGCAGCATTTAACGGAATATGATCTTTAAATATCCGAAGTTAGAAAATGTTCAGTTTGGATTTAAAAATAAAAATTAATGGTAATAAAAAGTAAATCCTAAGTAATCTTAATTCTGGCTTCTCTCAGTCTGAATTTTAAATAAGAGTGTAATTCTATTAAAACTACTGTAACGGTACTAACTCTTGTTGAGCCAAGATAGCATTGCTAAATGAATATAAAATTGTATGATTTAAGCGTATATCAGCAAGTTATCTATTGTGTTTAAAAACAAACCAAACACAAAATGAATATTTAAACAAGATTAGTAAGGATATTAGTCAAAGTCTTAAATAAGTCAAGACATTCCACGGTACTAACTTTCAAACGCCTGTCACGGCGTTATAGCGCTAAAGTCTGGGGTTCAATTCCCCGTAACGGGAAGAATGCAAGTAGTCCATTGTGGGGTCTCAGCACAATCTGGTTCCCAGGTCATCCGACTCACGATCTGCAGATCGCAGGTTTCAAACTCATCATTGAACATGCACGCCCTCTCAGTCGTGGAGACGTCATACTGTGACAATTAATCCCACTATTCAAGGCAGGATTAGCTGTGTCTGGTGTTCATTAGTTGCCTTAACCCTATTTTATGACTTCTGAATTAGAACCGGCAAGTGTAGACTGCTCTCAACTTGCTTTGCGTGAGTTTTAACAAACAAACATGGCGGATTAAATCCCGCCACCCACAGATTGTGAGTTATGATCTCCAACCGCTCGGTCATGCCAGGCCGATATTGAATAAACTTAGCAATGCCCCAGTCGCACAGCGGTATGTTTCTATGGATTTACAATGCGAGGTAAAAGGTTTCGATACTCACTGTTGGTGTTTTTAAAATGTCCCACCCCCAGTGGCAAAGCGATATATCTTCGGACTTACAACTTTAGAAACCTGTTTCGATACTCGTGGTGGTGGGCAAAGCACAGATCGCTCGTAGTGTATCTCAGTGCTTAATTACATACAAACTATAAACCAAGCAAATTATCCAAAGTAACTGGAAATTACTTAGAATACTTGTGAGTAACTAAAAATAATATTAATCTTTTTAACTACGGTCATTGTCTCGCACTAGGACGCGGTAAGTCTACGGATTTACAACGCTAAAACAAGGAGTTAGATTCCTCGGTGGACAATCTATCTAACTCGATGTAGCTTTGCTATAAAAACACACACACACTACGGTCATTAAGATCAAAAACCTGATGCTGACCTTATTGAGTTAAGATACTTTAGGGCAGTGAAGTTAACAATTTTGCTTAGTAAAACTCAAGTATAATACTGTTGTTCCATTTTGACTTCTTCCTAGATTACTGTTGTTGTATTAGCACAAAATCACACAATGGGTTATGTGCGCGCAGTTACTTGTAGGGAATCGAAATCTGGATTTTAGTGATGCAAGTCTATAAACTTACCGCTGATCAACCCATCCATCCAAACTTATACTGAACGCATTTGTTATCTAACTTATCCGTTTGACGTTATAGGATAGGTTATCCACTCGAGAGGATAGCAACAGGGCAAACAAACGTAAGCCAATTTTAGCACGTGTTGTATGTGTTTTCTTATAGCAAAGCCACATCGGGCTATCTACTGAGCCCACCGATGGGAATCGAACCCCTGATCTTAGCATACCGAAGACATACCGCTGTACTAGCGGGGACACCTAGTTTAGTACAGAACTGCACAATCTAAGTAAATTAATCCAGCTTAGCTACGGTATTCTTAAAATAACTCGAAGTTAAGTAAATTATTTGTAATAAATTAAGAAAAACAGTAATCGAGTCTTGGATGGAAAATAAAAAATTCCCAGACCTTAAATTAAAAACTCAAAATGAAATTGGTGGGGAAATTACAGTAAGAATTAATTTAGGTTTTAAAATCTAAATTTAAATTTAAATATGGAATAAATAAAATACATGGATACTTATAAATACAGGAATACCAAATAAAATTGTAAAATAAACGAAAACGAAATACAAAGCACTATACATTTGTACAATTACACTTAAAACGACTCAAATATCTTCTTCCTTTTTTCTCTAGGACATGGCCAGATGGTTAGGGCTCTTGATTCGCAATCTGAGGATTTCATGTTCGAATTTCCCTCCCACCAAACATGCTCGCCCTTTCAGCCGTAGAGATGTTATAATGTGACACTCAATCCCAATATTCGTTAGTAAAAGAGTAGCCCAAGAGTCGACAGTAGGCGGTGATGACTATCTTGCCTTCCATTTAACCCTTCACTGTTAAATTAGGGACGGATAGTGCAGATAGCCTCGTGTAACTTTGCGTAAACTTCAAAACAAAACAAACAAATATTTTCTGTGAGTTATATTCCAGCTTAGTGCAACAGTTCATTTATATACTGATATTTATTGTATTAATTAAATCTTAACAATAGCCTTTGGGATGGGGGAGATCCGGCGACAACTGAACCAATGCATAAGTTATGTAGTGATTTGGAGAGTAAATGTGATAATGGGTTGGTTCATCCGGCTGTAGGCCAACACGTGCATGTACGTGGGTGCTATTACCTTCGGTATTTAAACAAATTTTGAGTTCTTATTTATGTTTTCATCAAATATGGAGAAAAATCGCTGTCATAATCGCTTCCTGCAATTTATTATTACGTCAATTAGTTTAAAACTAGAATCGTATTTGCGTAATGCCCATTGTATACAGACTGTAACGGTTGGTTTATCTTTGTTAGATTCAGGACATGACCACGCTGACACCAAAGTGCACGAGCAAGGTATGATGCATACATCTTTAGTAACAGGATTTGGTAAAAACAGAATACTGTGTGTTTAGCATTACTTCATTAATGTTTAAAAATATATAAAAAAAACTTGAACACCAAATGAAAGATACCTGTTCTAAAATTCCTGATGAATTTATTACCGTATTTTTATTACCTAATAAATTTTATGCTATTTACGTCTGATAATATGTATTAGAAAGCTACTGTCATATTTCAAATCATGCAAACATTTATGAAAGTACTATACTCCACGTTTAGTTAAGTTGCTGTACGCGCTTTAGGTTTTTGTTTTTTGTACAGCGGTAGGCAAGTCAACCTTATGATAGAGAAAAATCGAGAACAATTTCGAGTTAATTATACCATATCAGTCTTTGTACAAACTTTAACTTCTTAATACAGTAAAACAATAAAATATTAGCATTAAGCAAAGTAAATAGGTGAAATAAATGTGAAGCATTACCCTTTGAAAAGTATTTTGTAATGAACTTTGCGTTTATAATAAGTAATGACAGTTTACCCATGTTCCCGTTCTAACAAGATGTAAAAAAACAATGTAACAGGTTATTTCAGATATGATCTGATTTTAATGACTAAACAGCGATAACACATTCATGTAAATGGCAAACATCTTAATATTTATTATTAGGTACAAACTGAAATGTTAATCTTAACTGTAAATGTGTGACCGTGATCCCTGAGTAACAGTTTTGCATTACATACGTAAGATGTCGTGTTTAAATTAAAACATATAGTGTGCTTCAGTCAACTATTTATAGCTGGATATCTAAATACAAATGTAAAAAAATTAAGTCGTCTGTGCAGTGTTCTATCTGATAACTAGAATATGGCGTGACGTCTGATAAATAACATGAAAACGTCAGTCAGTTGTGTGTTATCTAATGTCTTAATAACATAGAAAAAAAAAACGTCGAACAAATGAGTGGTGGTAATTAAAGAATATATAAAAACTTACATCAGTCTAGTATGGTGTGATGCATATATATATATTTATGTTGTTGGGTCTGTGACGCGTACAGCAGAATACATAAACACCAATTATACGGATTTACATCAGATGTATGCGGTATGATGTTCGTATAATAGCATACAGATTTAAGTCAGCTCCTTAGGATGTTGAGATTATAACATACGAATCAACCTACCTGGTGTGGTATTTAAATAATAATATACAGACACCAATCAGCTGTATGTGATGTCTTGTTAGAAGAAGAACATACGGATCTCAGTCAACTGCATATAACGTAGTATTTTAATAATGGTTTATAGATTTGAGACAGCTGTTTGCGATATGATTTTAAATAACACTATAAGGGCATTAAACAACAGTATATTGGGATGTTTATCTCTTACACTAGATGAGTGTGATTGTTAAGCAACCCACTTGTGTACACGAATTAAAGAGTATGAGAAAATTAAATGATAGCAGTTATGTTTGTTGTGATTTAAATCATATAGTAAAACCAGAGAAGAACATTTTTTAAAGAGTAAACGAATCAGGATTGGGAATTTTTCTCCGCCTATAAACTAATATGTACATTATGTGTTTCGTGACACGAAATACTTAAGAAACTGAAATGTATTTACTGTATGCATATATATATTGTAGCTGTAAGAGATGTAAAATTATGAAAGTGTTTGTAACTATGAATATACGTTTTATGTATGCAAAAAACAAATATGTTTACAGTATATAATTGTATATGCCACACAGTGTTGTTTAGTATTGCGTCAATAATTATTTGTGCAAACGACGAACATGTGTTTGTAAATGTTACACAGATAAGTTAATGAAGAAGTTTATTATTCATTATACGGACATACAACACCTTACACTTGTTTTAAATGTAACTCGGGTATACGACAAAAAGGATGTATGTATATCGTACAAACTGTACTGTGTTTCTTAGAAGACAAAAGTGTAAAGTGTATATTAATTACGACAAAAAGGATGTATGTATATCGTACAAACTGTACTGTGTTTCTTAGAAGACAAAAGTGTGAAGTGTATATTAATTACGACAAAAAGGATGTATGTATATCGTACAAACTGTACTGTTTTTTAGAAGACAAAAGTATGAAGTGTATATTAATTACGACAAAAAGGATGTATGTATATCGTACAAACTGTACTGTGTTTCTTAGAAGACAAAAGTGTGAAGTGTATATTAATTGTATACATATACAATTAACATAGCGTCAAAATGACCGATCAATAGTAAAATAATTATAGTCGGTCTTTTAAAAGAATGTAAAGATTAATTACAAATTGTAAAATGTTCAGATAATTTGGTTAATTGTTTATACTCTATCTAGGAAAGATGTGTGTTTACAGTTGAAAACAATATCGTTGTCTAGACAACTGTACATGCTAACCGTTGATGGAGAAACACTAATAGGTACGTTAGTAGAAATAACGGATGTTTCGCTTTATTGCAACAGATAAAATCCATAAAAGAATAGCAAAGAGAGAAAAATATTTAAACTATTGGAACTGAACAACGCTTTAGAGAAACTTGAAAAGCTTATAAAAATCTTCTATATCAACCTTTCCGGTGTTTCTGATGAGACATATCTCTTTACCGGAAGTGTCTCTAATGTTCTCTATTACTAACATATTTTTATGCTGTGGGCAACTTCCCGATTACAGCTATTATTCCCCACGTTCGAGCTGTGTCACGAAGAGAAATAATGACATGCTACACGTATACACGAGTATCGTCTATATTGTGATTTCATTGGCAGGTTTAAAATGTAGTAAATGTGATACATCGTGATTGGATTCAGAAATCCAAAAATCCCCACCTCATTTGTACGAATATAAGTGATATTATGTTATGATAACAAACACGTGATTTCTATCTTTTCTTGGTCTGTAGCACTTGAAACTTCATTGGCAGAAAATGGGTGATGAATATTTCTTTTATAAATGCGGCGAAAAGCATTTGTAATTTGTTAAACTGAGGAAACGAGCAATAATGGATTTATTTCCCTAAGCGCTGACAAACCCAAAAAAGAAAAATTTGGTCAACGGCTCAGCTAAACGACTTTCATGTGGTCATTTGGAAAGTGTTTCCTAATATCTACTGTTAAAATTAAATCGTTATAAGTAATTATTCTAATTTTTCTGTGATGCTTTAAGAGCTTCAGTTTCAGTTAAACCGAGTTTCAGTTAATAATAAAACTTTAATGTGTTTGTGGCTTGTTACAATTCTAGTTTTGTTATTTCGGTGCAACATTTTTTACCTTACAATACTATCTATAAATAATAGCTGCATCTAATGTTGTGATATGCCTTTTGATGCTTAGACCATCAATACAAAAACTAACTGATAAAAGGCATGGTAAAGGTTAAATAACAGGTACAATGTCGGGCAATCCACACATGGTGATAGAAATCCTTATAGATAGTTGAAATCATAGAACGACACGCATAATAATAAATTTGTTCAAGTATATTTCACCTTACGATGGCATTTTCGGTAACAATGAATCACTGCTATTTAATATGGCAATAATGACAATAACAATGTTTTATTTACTAGTTTTGTTTTTCTTAACTTCCACAAAGAGTCAACTAGTCAGTCCTACCTGGATCTCGCCTAGAGATACAAGTAATATAAAAGAACAAACATAACTCACATTCAGAAATTACAAAATCATTGATCCCGAAAGTACTCCAAAATTCTGCACTAAGGGAGAAACTGTAAGGAAGAAAAACAAACTGACACGCTACAATTGAACTCATACGTTATTGGTAAGACAAGCTGATGAAACATTCTAAAGTTTTAACATTTACACTCTTTAGTTTATCATACTTAAATTTAAGTTGCATCAAGTCAAAAAGTAACTTACGGTGTATTATATTACTTGTATAAAATGATTAATTATTAAATGTTTAAGATGTAGAAAGTTTCTTAAGGTAAAACGTAGTCACACATGCACGTATCACAAAGATAAAAAGGTGATTACTGTAAAAGAATAGACATTAATAAGTGTTTATTTAACCTAATTAAGAGTTTCTTTTGTAAAGCTACACAAGGATTATATTTGCCATCCATCTCTAATTAAATGATACATTAGAAGGAAGACATCTAGTTAACACCATCTACTGCTACTGCTAGGCTACTCTTGACTGACTGAGTAATGAGATGTGACTCTCCCTATCCTAACGCATCCATGACCTCAAAGTATGGTGCGCGTTTTTGCAGCATAGGGGACATTGTTTGTATTATTAACAGTTGCACATCACGAAAACGTGAGGAATATCACAGAGGTTCTGCATTTGTTCTCTGTGATTTGATCACACCACATTTACATGTAAAATAATTAAAATGAACTACAAAGCACACACAACTAGCAACATCATAGCCTGCTTTTAAATATCAGTGGGCCAATTTCATACTTCTCTGTTTTTTAATTTTCAGTTTGTTGTAACAAAAACTTGATCATTTGAAGGTTTCTTTGTAGGATCATTTCCTTCCCCCTTACTACACAAGGAGATAGGCCTCAATTCCAACAGGTGATGTTGGCTTGTATACAGCATTTGGATACGAGTGCATGGATCTTCCCGATTTTAGCGAAATTCACAGGCTACGAGAGCCATGTCTTACAAAAAACGTGTGTGTTTGCTACTGCTTTTGTTGCCAGCTGCAGTAATAATAACAGCTGCTAAAAACGATCATGACGCTGTACATAGTGTATTTTTCTTTAAACTATTTGTTCTTTACCACTATCATGAGAAATGTTTCACGATTACTTTAAAAAAGCAACAGTTAAATATTGACATGATTAACAATAACGTTTTCCGTGTTCCATCTACTTTCATAAGAAACTGTCAGCTTTCTTCTTGCCTGTATGAGAGAGGAAAACTTTAAGATATGGTCCTTTAACAGACTGCTACCATCGTAGGATGACAAAACCTCGCCATTCGCTCTATCTGGTGTTATTGATATTGACGTTCTGTTCGGAACAGAGAGTATCTGTCTGCGCTGTTAATAACACACTAAAGACAGTTATAAATTTCCCCCTGCTAGTAGATGATGTTCGCAGGTTTGCTGTGACACACGTTAGATGGTACACATAACAAGAAGAGAAGTTAGGACTTCTAAGTCGCAAGACATGATATATTACAAATTATTGATTCAACTAGCGTTTCAAATAAGATTTTGTTTACTAGATCTCACCCGCCCACCAGAGCTCTGACATTGAACGAAGGATTTCATCAGCAGAAGCAGACAACAAATATGAAGTATAGATGAGACAGTATTACACACTCGTCTTACTGGAAACTCGTACTGAACTGGTGAAATAGTGATTAATAGGGTGATTTAAATTATTATTAATTTTATTGTGTTCTAATATCTTCCACATAATGCTACTAAATATTATGCTCCTCTAGTTATTGTGTTCTACATCCTAATTACAAACAAAAATGTGTTTATGTTTTGCTGAAAATAGAGCTAGAAAATTTTATCAATAACGCACTCATGGCACATTGACAAAACTAACAGCTGTAACTTAGCAACAAATATATCAATCACGATTAAAGATCATTCGTGGAAGAATATTAACTATGTCATAGCAGCATTAGTTAGCACATTTAAATTACATCATCAATATTAAATCATCGTAAACTGTTCCACTGACAAACGTGTAAACATTTTCAGGCGTGTGTAATATTTAAACTTCATCAGAAGTGGCAAACAGTTGTAACGTTTTGCGTTGACACAGGTAAACAACATTATTGTAGTGTGACGACATTGTTTAATACTTAAACTATATTAACATCAGTAAATATAAGTAAAGTTTTGCGCTGACAAACAAATAAACTATGTCAACGTTGTCAGGCGTGTGCAACGCTTTTATTTAACACTAAAGTTTTAGTAATGATAAAAATTAGGTGTAAACTCTAGAACAGTTTGTCACTATAACCTGAATCAGCTGTAATAAGAGATGCAAACCTTAAAACTGTTAAGCACACATGATAAACGTTGGCAGCACATATTAAGATAAGCACGTAAGTTGTTTTGATGTAAAATTGTGAAACGAAGTACAACATTAATCTTCTATAGATAGCAGTGATCAGATAGTCAACTGTGCAATGACTTTAGAAACGGTATCTGAAGTAAAAGATTTGACATCAGTTAAATCATAATTTCTTTTTCAAGTAGGAGATAACTTGTCTCACGCAACGCTCTCGTTACGTTTCGAATATATGGAAATAACTGCTTATCTATGTTATCTTGCTTTAAGCCTCTCCGTTTAGGCATGGTTGTGTTACATGGCAGTTGCTGTAGGCAGAACTTACACAGGTAATCACCCGTGATAATCACTTGCAAGTCGTTGTAAGTATTTGTCGTCACGAACTTCTCTGCTATCTAAATGTAATAAAAATAGCATAATAATGTATCGGAAATCCGGATTTGAATAGCTAGTTTTAGCGAAAATAAAAATATAGGTGTCGTGAGAACATTCGTGTTTATTTATTTTTAAACAAAACATATGTTCTTCAAAATATCAAGGTGATATTCTTGTGAATTCATCATAAAGACTAAACTTTGACAGATTTAATTTTATAGTCAACGCCTGTGTGTTTCAGAAATGTTTGAGTAAGATTTTTTGTTTGTTTTTTACATTTTAATTGTTTCATAATAATTACAGCATTTATTCTGCATTAGTCTAATTTCTAATATTGTTTTAACAACGAGCGAATTTCATTTGAGAAAACCTGCTTTAGTGCATATGTAGTTCAATTTGTTTTTCTTTGTGCTTCAAAATACTTCTGCGTTGAAAATGGTTTTGTGTGTAAATCTCAAACAATCTTCTGTCTTGCCCCTTTTGAAACTATCTTAAAATTATCATTTTGTCCTATGGTTTGTCAATTGTTTTGTGAAACTAATTAAGTCAGATACTATATAGAACTGTTTTAAAACGTCGTGCCCTATCTTAAATTGATATAAGGTTTCAGTACTTAAACTAATTTAGTTCGTCAGTCTTATTTTAAGTTGTTTTAGATTTTCAGGTTTTAAAGTGGTGTAGTGGTCTTAACTTAAACTCATTTTGCTTGTTAAATCTTATTAGGGAATGAGTAGTTCAGCCAGACTTACATGTTTCAATGCCCTTTCATTTTACATTTTTCATGTTGAATTAGTTTACATCTTACACTTTCAGTCAGATTTAGTACGAATGTTAACGAAAGCCGAAACGTAGAATGTAATTAAATAACAATTCAGGTTCAGTTACTCGCAGATTCGAATCCACATTTGAGAATCTACAAAACGAATAACTTAAACATGGAGAATAAACCGCGAAGAATAAAAAAAAGAAAAACTTTATTGCATTTAAACCTTTAATATCCCTTCTTTGAAACAAGTTTCCCGGCAAGACAGTGTTGAATTTGCAAACTTGAAAAGCTAAAATCTAGGTCTCGATTCACCGAGGTGGTTACAGCAGATCACTTAATGTGGTTTTGTTCCAAAAGTTTGTTTGTTTGTTTTTGAATTTTGCTCAAAGCTACACGGGGGCTATCTGCGCTAGCCATCCCTAATTTAGCAGTGTAAGTGTGTGTGTGTGTGTTTTTCTTATAGCAAAGCCACACAGACCATCTGCTGAGCCCACCGAGGGGAATCGAACCCCTGATTTTAGCGTTGTAAATCCGTAGACATACCGCTGTACTAGCGGGGGGCAGCAGTGTAAGACTAGAGGGAAGACGGCTAGTTATCACCACCCACCTCAAATTGGGCTAGTCTTTTATCAACGAATAGGGGGATTTACCGTCACATTATAATGCCCCCACGGCTGAAAGGGCGAGCATATTTGGTGTGACAGGGATTCGGACCCGCGACCCTCATATTACGAGTCCAATGTCTTAACCACCTGGCCATGCCGGGCCTGTTCGAAAAGAAACACGCAAACAAATCTTTTGCGAAAAACGTCCGCATTCCATTTTTAGGTACCTGCTTTAACTCTTGTTTCGTTTATGTTTTTACGTCAAATATTTTAACAAAAAATGAGTGATGCAAGTCATTAAATCCATTTTCCAACAGTGTTTTTAATCATTTTTGATTTAAGGTTTCATATTATAAACAAGCAACTAGAAGTATAAAACTTAATCTACACTTTAGACCAATATATGGATATTGCAGTTGTCGTAGTGACTGCATAATTAAATTTCACAAAAGCAGATATAACCTAATCGAAAATCAGCTTTACAAATACAGATACGATAAGTAAAATGAGACCCGACTTTATCGCTGAAAATACTGTAACATACGTTAAAGCTAAACACAATTCATATCAGACTGTCATCTTACGATTTTCATGCTGAGTCGACTAGTTTATAACGACTAGTTTACCTTGACAACTAGGTTTTATTACTGAAAGTGATATAATAGTTATTAAACTGAACCACATTCTATAACTAAGGATGAAATAATATTTCTTAAGATAAATCACGTTTATAAACCATGTGTAAACTAATACAAAACACGTAAATCTACAAAGAACTAATTACGTAATGAAATAGCAGAAAATATGTTCAACTTACAATTAGCACTAAATAATTATAGCACAAAGTTGATTTTGTACTTGTTAATCGTACAAGCTTGCGTTTACATGTAATAACAACATAAACTTTTCATTACAAATATCAACAGTACAACCTTGTGTTTGAAGACAATAACGCTATAAGCTTGAGTTTGGAAATATGAATACTATAAGCTTGAGTTTGGAAATATGAATAATAAAACCGTGTGTTTATAGATATTAGCAGTAAAACCTTGTGTTTACAGAAAATACGCATTCAAGATTGTGTTTACAGATGATAACGTGCTTGCGTTTGTAGATAATCACATAACAAGTTTGTGTTTACAGATAATAACATTACAGTCTTGTGTTTACAGGTAATAACACTAGAAGCTTGTGTTTACAGTTAATAACAGTACAATCTTGTGTTTACAGATAATAAGAGTACAACCTTGTGTTTACAGGTAATAACAGTAGAAGCTTGGGTTTACAGATAATAACAGTACAACCTTGTGTTTACAGATAATAACACTACAATCTTGTGTTTACAGATAATAACAATACAAGCTTGTATGTACAAACGATAACCGTTCAAACTTTTGTTCATAAATAATAGCAGTACTACTTTATATTTTCCGATAATAAAACTACACACTTGTTTACTGTAACATTACAGTCTTGTGTTTACTGATAATAACAAACTTATGTTTGGATAACAGTACAACCTTGTGTTTACAGATAATAACACTACAACCTTGTGTTTACAGATAATCAGTACAACCTTGTGTTTACATACAAGCTTGTATGTACACGATAACAACTTTATATTTTCCGATAATAAAACTACACACTAGTGTTTACTGATAATAACATTACAGTCTTGTGTTTACTGATAATAACACTACAACCTTATGTTTGGACATAATAACAGTACAACCTTGTGTTTACAGATAATAACACTACAACCTTGTGTTTACAGATAATAACAGTACAACCTTGTGTTTACAGGTAATAACAATACAAGCTTGTATGTACAAACGATAACCGTTCAAACTTTTGTTCATAAATAATAGCAGTACAACTTTATATTTCCCGATAATAAAACTACACACTAGTGTTTACTGATAATAACACTACAACCTTATGTTTGGACATAATAACAGTGCAACTTTGGGTTTAGAAATAATAAAATTACGATCTTATCTTTACAAATAATGAGAGTGCTATTTTGTGTTTACAGGTAATAAAACTACAGTACTGTGTTTACAAATAATGACAGTTCAAGCTTGTGTTTCTAGATAATAACAGTACAAACGTGTTTTTATATATAATAACACTACAAGCTGTTGTTTGCAGACAGTAACAGTTATTAGCAGTACAACCTTGTATTCACAGATATTAACAGCATAATCTTGTGTTAACAGATATTAACAGTACGACCTTGCATTGGCAGATATTAGCAGTATAACCTTGCGTTGACAGATATTAGCACTACAACCTTGTATTGAGAGTTATTAGCTGTACAACCTTGTATTGACAGATATTAACAGTATAACATTGCGTTGGGAAGATATTAACAGTATAACCTTGTGTTGAAAGACATTAATAGTACGACCTTGTGTTGACAGATATTAACAGTATAACCTTGCCATGACAAATATTAACAATACGACCTTGTGTTGACAAATATTAATAGTATAACCTTGCGTTTACAGATATTAGCAGTATAACATTGCGTTGGGAAGATATTAATAGTATAACCTTGTATTGACAGATATTAACAGTATAACATTGCGTTGGGAAGATATTAATAGTATAACCTTGTATTGACAGATATTAACAGTATAACATTGCGTTGGGAAGATATTAACAGTATAACCTTGTATTGACGAATATTAACAGTATAACCTTGTGTCGACAGATATTAACAGTATAACTTTGCGTTGACAGATATTAACAGTATAGCCTTGTGTTGATGGATATTAACAGTATAATCTTGTGTTTATAGATGACAATAAAGGCTGGTGGTTCTTCCTCTTACAATCATATCCATCGGAGAAATAATGCTGTGTATTGAACTTGACCTGTCTTTGGACAGTAGTTATTTCACTCTTTCATTACTCTGAAGTAGCTAATAAGATCAAGTCGAACTATCCTTCCGGACTCAATAGAGGAACAACTTGATGACCAGGTCTGTGTCTGTCAGTAACCCATCCCTTGGGGTAAGATAGCAACTAAGTAGATCATACGGGTTCCTTAATGTCACAGATAATGACCGATTTTCGTTAGGTGGTTACTTAGCAAAATTAGTTTTCAACGTCGTCTAATTTAAGTCCAGTTCTTACCATTTCTTCGTCGTATAGCCAATTTACTAAATAAAAATAAAATTTACTGGCGTTTAAAATCTAGCTATCCAACTATGAACAAGTAATATATAAGAACGTGCATGTGTGTTTGTGGATATATTAGCGGGGATATATATATATAAATATATATTCACATGCAAAATATTAATTTTTAAGAGTATATTACAGGTAAATTATTCAGTTCTTGCAATTCCTAAGATTTTATGTCAGTATCAACATATATCTGCAAGTCTACATATGTGCTAAACGATCATTCTAAAAACAACTTATTAATTGAAAACAGAAATGTTTCGCCTTGAGAAGGGGTTTCGCGTAACAAAAAGGAACTTCTCCCGTTGACCAATTTAATTAAATATTTCAAGGATAGGAGAATGAACGGAAAAGACACATAAAGAGAAAGAAGAAGATTTGAATATATGTATTTGTTGTTGTTCGGCTTATATATTTTTATTGTATTTTTTTATTGTTAGTATTATATGCAAGCAGGATTTTATTTTACCACGTCGAATAAACTAATTTCAGTATCTCTACTTTGGCACTTCTTATCGGAATAACAACTAGCAAAAAACTTTCACTTCGTCAGCGATTTTTACTAGCGTCAAATCTAATTACAAGGAATTGTGGCAACCAATGGAAAAAAATTCACCGCAGGTAATTAGCAAATGTGACCTCTTCACTTTGTTGGATGCAACCATTGCATCGAAACACAAACACTGTTGCCAAAAATTGAAAATTGCAGTCTCCTTTGCTTAGTAATAAACGCAATTCAATAACACGTTTCATTGAAATAACACATGAAATGATAAAATGTGGTTGTAAACGGCACACTAGACAATCATATTGCATATACACTATAATCAAAAAATTGTGTTGGCTGCACATTTTATATTTATTCGTCACTGTATTTTAAGAAATTTAACTTTGAGTAATTGTTTCAGTAGGCGCCTGCTAGTTTATATATATAATACCACCTAAATTAAACCAATGTTGTTTTAGAATGCATAGAACGTTCTATTAATCAAAACTAGTTATACAGAGAAACTGCAATCTTAACTAATCAAAACTATCTAAACAGAAAAACTATACTCTGAATTAAGTAGAATTACCTACCATGTGGAACAATCAGAACTACCTAAACAGAAAATATATCGCCTTACCTAAACAAGGAAGCTAATATCTTAAAATAATGAGCTACCTATGGAGATAAACTCATATCTTAGCTATTCAGAGCTATCTAAACAAAATAACAACCATATTACAAGATAGTTACCTAAACAGAATAGTTTAGATAACAAATAGTTATCTTATCAGAGAAACTAATATATTAACTACTCACAGCTAACTAAACAGAGAAACATTCATTTTAACTAAACAGTTACCTCATCAGAGAAACTAATATATTAGCTATTGATAGCTATCTAAACAGAGAAACTAATATATTAACTATCAGAGTAATCTTAGTAAGTAAAATGTGACGTAAATGCACAACTTATCTCAAAGTAGACAAAACAATATACAGCATGCATTCTATAAAACGCGAAAACTTTGTCAATTTCCATGAAAACGATTACTTGATAAACATGGAATATGAATCCTGCACTGTAGATCACAAAACGCTGTTTGGACAACATGTAATTTTTTTAAAAACATTGATTCTTGACTACAAATACATAAACTCTTCCCTGCAACCTCAACAGAATTTGATGTACACGTAACAGTTTTTAAAACATTCTTTATGACAAGAAACCCATTTGAAATAAAATAATGTATCTTAAAACGGCTGGTATGGATATTAACACTTTCATTGGCAAAGCAGAGAACAGTGTTTCAACCTTTCTCGGTCATCTTTAGGTTAACAAAGAAAGAGTTTGCAAATGATCGTTACCAGACACATGTTTTAGGGACGAGAGTATAAATATATTCTTAAACAACTAAACCATAAAGCCGTAATGGCAAGTTTTGTAGTAATCTTCCTCTTCACAGAAGTCCCCACAACTGAAGCCTGCAAGATAGCTTTAGAACTTCATATCCAAGGCCCCAACTCATTGATACAAATCTCCAGCAACCAATTAGCAACCCTTATGGAATTCACTACCACCAAAACTAACTTTATGTTCAATAACCAAAACTACCTACAAATAAATAGCCTAAGTATGGGGAATCCCGTGTCACCAGTTGTAGCCAATATTTTTATGACACAGATTGAATCTCAAGCGATCAATTCAGCCTTACACCCATCACTATACTGGTACAGATATGTTGATGATACAGGTTGCAAGATTCACATCTACAGAACACACACTTAGTTTTTTTTCAACCACGATAACTCGATACACCCGAACCTTAAGTTCACCTGTGATCAGGAAAAACTAACCAAAAAGCATTTCTTAACCTCTAGATCACTAGAACTGATATACAATTCAAAACAGAAATCCACAGAAAAACCACCCATTCTAGATTATACATTCCCTGGAACTCAGAACATGACACAAAACAAAAACTAAAATATTAAGAAACCAAATAAACACAGCCACAAAACTATGCTCACCTGATAAAATTAATGATTAAATCAACAAAATAATAAAACATCACTTCATCAACGTCAAAAAATTTCCTAAACACCCGTGGAAAAAGGTTATACGCACACTCCTAGACCAACAAACAAATAACAATAAATCCCAAGATACAACAAACTACAAAACCTTATACAGCTGCATAACACGTTCCCAACATCAGTGAAAAAATAACCATTTGGAAAACTTATAACAAAACACAACACTCCAGTAAACACCAAATTTATTCAAAACCAGGTACAAAACTAAAGCCTGTACTATGTAAAAACTACGCTGACAAAGACAACATTATTTATGAAATACAATGCAGCAACTTCCACGACTTCTATATTGGAGAAACAAGCAGAAAAATGGAATCCGGATTCAAATAACATAAAAAACAGCACACGTTTTTGAACACCGCAAATCAAATAAACACAACATAACCATATAAAACACCCAAATACTAAGTAGGGAAACATATAAACAAACACGAAATCAAAGAAGCCCTACTTATACAACAAATTAAACCAATATAAAGGAACACCTTTATACCAATAGTAATTAATAACTTAGAATTCAACTGGGCCCGGCATGGCCAAGCGTGTTAAGGCGTGCGACTCGTAATCTGAGAGTCGCGAGATCGCATTCCCGTCGCGTCAAACATGCTCGCCCTTTCAGCCGTGGGGGCGTTATAATGTGATGGTCAATCTCACTATTCGTTGGTAAAAGAGTAGCACAGCAGTTGGCGGTGGGTGGTGATGACTAGCTGCCTTCCCTCTAGTCTTACACTACTAAATCAGGGAGACCTAGCGCAGATAACCCTCGAGTAGCTTTGTGCGAAATTCCAAAACAAAAGAATCCAACTGCAACGTCCCCTACAATCCCGTACCCGTTTATTCTGTCGTCCCTAAGACGTGTGTCCAGTAACGGTCAGTTGCAAGCTCTTTCTTTGTTGATCCGAAAATGACCTATGAAAGTTATTCTCTGCTTATTAATAAAAGTGTTAATATCCATATAAAAGTGTTAATATCCATACAGGCCGTTCGGAGATACATTTTTAACACTGTTTGTTGGCCGCGCACATCATGAATCAACGAAGGTAAACTTTATAACAAACGTTATTGTAAGTGAAAAGGTACTTCGGACTTGAACTGAAGGTCATTAAGATTTAACACTTAAAGTCTATCATCTGAACTGTCCAAGAATACAAGCATTCTGCCTCTACTTTCCAGTAGCAGTCTTTTCACTCACAATAATTTTTGCTAAAAAAACATTTGTTTCCATGGGTCCATGAAATGAATTACAAATAATAATGATGTATATATATATATATATATGGGACTAGCTGAACACTCATGATTCATTGGAATGGTGGCAAGTCAACCCACTAATTAACTGATCAAAACATAGTATGAAATTCATACTCACACTTAAAATGTCTTGTAGGAGAAATGCGATAGGAACGTGCCCCCCGCTAGTACAGCGGTATGTCTCCGGATTTACAACGCTAAAATCAGGGGTTCGATTCCCCTCGGTGGGCTGAGCAGATAGCCCTTTGTGGCTTTGCTATATGAAAAACACACGCGATAGGAACGACTTATATCATTCAATATTTCAAATAGTGGAACACTGTCAGTGTTAGCCAAAGGTCCTGAATTCAGGCTCCAGTTCTGGAGTTTCTTTTCATGTACAATAATGTTTGTTAGGAAATATAAAAGTTCATCCTTAATACCTCAATTAAAGAACACAGAAGAGCTGTTACAACACTGGCTGTTAACAGCATTAAATCAAACTTTAATTATTATCTTAATTAAAATTTAAACTGCATGAAAAAGGAGGAAAAAAAACATATTTTTGTGCTTTTTACAAAAGCTTTTTGACAAAAATTTCAAAATGTTCTGTTAAAACTCTACTATTATTTTGTTTAACTACCGATGCAGTTTTGTACTTCACCCATCATCAACTAGAGCAGTCAGAGAGAGATATTCTGTACCCTAGCGTCACCGTTCCTTTCGAGATTGCATGCGTTTATATTGAATAACGTCAAATTTCACCTTCGAAAACTCAGAAAATCCTCTTAAGATCCAGCATGATCATTGGTCCAGATCTTTTTTTTTATTTTGTATAGCGATCAGGAGTCTCAACCTAAATGTGTCATCAAGTTTTGTATAAGTCCGACCACATTTTACAAAGTCATCAACTGAAAACCGCGAAAATGCCCTATTTCCCTATTATTAAAAAAAAAAAAAAAAATCTTGAATCCGTATCTGGAATGAGATTCACACCAAATTTCGGGAGGACTATCCCATACTGACTTCCTATCTTGTGTAAAATGTTTGTGTACATCGTGT
The DNA here is from genome assembly GCF_004210375.1 of Tachypleus tridentatus. NCBI lineage: Eukaryota > Metazoa > Arthropoda > Merostomata > Xiphosura > Limulidae > Tachypleus > Tachypleus tridentatus. Next base: position 34,554,489 of record NC_134837.1, on the reverse strand, counting down.
CCATTTTCGAGAAACGCGAACGGAAAGACACGCGCTCGCGGGGATTCGATTGCAATACCCTAGCAGGCGAGGGTGTATATGAAGGTACATAGAAAAGAAAACAAAGTCACGGTCACATAAAAAGTACCGAGTTATCGTTCGTTTACCTATGAGACTACAAACATTTTTAAGAGTATAGAGCCATCAATATATGTGTGTATTTCTGAAAAGAAGGATGGATGTGTTTTTCTTGAATTTAAAATATAAAATTATATCATAATGTATAAAACAATTGTGCAGATAAGTGCAGAAACTGCTGTTGTTTATAGTTTTGTAGTTTAAGTACTGTTATTACGTTAGTTTGTAAAACTAAAACTGTTTGTAAGTTCTGAAACTTACACTTCTGTGGGCCCGGCATGGCCAAGCGTGTTAAGGCGTTCGACTCCTAATCTGAGGGTCGCGGGTTCGCATCCCGGTCGCGCCAAACATGCTCGCCCTTTCAGCCGTGGGGGCGTTATAAAGTAACGGTCAATCCCACTATTCATTGGTAAAAGAGTAGCCCAAGAGTTGGCGGTGGGTGGTGATGACTAGCTGCCTTCACTCTAGTCTTACACTGCTAAATTAGGGACGGCTAGCACATATAGCCCTCGAGTAGCTTTGTGCGAAATTCCAAACAAACAAATACACTTCCGTGTTGTTTGTTTGTTGATGTTGTACGTTTGTTGTTATACTGAAGAAGCTAATTTGCCATAGATAACAATGTAACAAAGAATGGTACTGCTTTTACACAATAATGGAAAATGTCGTTAAGAGAAAGTTTAGGTAGAGGGTCAAAAACATTTATGAATTGTTTGTTGAGTTCAGGGTGATAACGTATCTTCATCACGAAAAATTATTGCGTATCTCTTCGTTTGGCCGTTCTTAACTAAACAAGTAGATGTAATTAATAAAAGTTTCCAGTCCAATGATGGAAAACTTAAAATAAAAGTCTTTGCATGAAATTGTAATGATACAGCTAACTGAAGGAAAATATTTTTGTTACGCTTTGTATCTATTTGTAAAATGTGTATAACGCCCTTGATAAACTAGCCGACTTATGCAGTATTAATCTATTAAAGTCTACGAGAAACGATTATGTATTAACTAATTAATGTGAAATAATTATCAAGAAAATTGTTTTATTTTTGTATCCTCGCAATACAGACACCCGAAAGTACCAATAAATACGTTTTCTCTTCTTGTGCTCACTATACGGTGTAGCATGTTAAAGTTAGGCCTTCAATGATACTAGTAAATATGTTTCGTTTCCTCTTACACCAATAACATGAAGTAGCATGCTAAAGTTGTCAAATAATACTAGTAAATGTATTTTTTATAATACTCATAATACGGTGTTCCATGCTAAAGTTGATACCAATAAATACAGATGTGTACACGCAACACAGTGTATCATAATGAAGTTTAAACACTCGATGGCACCTTGAAAAACAAAACAACACGTAAACATTTGTGTTACTTGCCACAGCGCAAAATACTGCATCTTATCTGCTTTCACTGCACGTGATTAGGTTCGCTTACTAAACCCTCAATGTGACGTGTATGCAGCAAATATTATTTTTAAATATCTAAAACAGACTGATTGGATGGAAATCCGATTATGAGAAGCACAGTTTTAATCCAATGTGTACTAGTCTGAAATAGACACAAGTCCCTGCAAGTAATATTGAAGACTGCCTATTCTAGTCGGCTTATATACTGTTTGAAATCAAGTTACGTGCAGGTCACGAGGAGATTAGGCGATTGAATCCCCCAACTCAAACAATTCATATCATGTGGCCAGATTATTAGAAACCAAGTCGTATTACTTGAATGTGGTTATAGTTGGTATCTTGGTGTAATTATTTGTTCAAAAGCATTGTAGTTTTTGTATCTAAACGCTTGTATACGTCAAAACATATTCACTGATATTTTCAAAGCTAGCTTATTAAAATGTATGGCTTTAACTAAAGCTTTATGTCGAACATTAATCAACACAATTACTATATCATTACAAATTAAACACTTAAGCAATCATTACTTTGAAACACAGGAATACATCTTTATGTGATTACGATTGAATTACGTTGTATAGCTCGATATAAACACATACATCTTTTGACATTTGTTTGATTGTATACACTTGTATAATATTGACATACACACGGTCAGGTCAGCTATTCCCAAGGGCTTTATCCGGCTGTTTGAATCAAATAACGGAAATGACTGTCAATTTTGTACTGAGGCCATAACTGAAAGCATAAAGTTCAGCAGAGGACTCTGGACCCATTAACTCACAACTCGACACAAATTAATAAGCCACGGTAGGATAATATATTAATAAATTGAGAAGCCAGGGCTAATAATAAATACATTAAATGGATAATACGTGTTTTTTAATATACCTAACAATGTAACATTTTTTTCAAAAGCGAAATGTTTGTAAAGATGCAGGAGAAGTATATAAATATGACCTCCAACAGTAAGCGATCTACTCAAGATACGGGAGAAGCTTCACTAAATACAAGTTTATAAAAGTAATAGGACTAATTATAAGAACCTATGGATGAAAGTAAAGAACAATATCTTAACCACACTATATATGCTATATACACTGCCGACGAGGTCTTTCGCCAAATACCAAGGATCATGAGGATAACTGGAATACGACAGACACAGTAGCGAGTGTGAGAGACACTACCTATATCATCAACTACTTGAACAAAATATTTTTCGTTATAAGCTTGTTTAAGTTAGGAAACTGAATTCTAATCCATTATATATATAAATCATTACAAATGAGGATTACATTTATGACTCTTATTAACGTCACATTATTTATTTGGTTATTTTAACACCAAATTGTTGTGTTGTTGATATTATATATTTATTTGTTTTTCCTTAAATTTAACTCAGAACAACTGGCGAACCAGTAAACTAGTATTTTGGAACGGTTTAAGTGAAAACAGTGTCAACCGGTAAAGACTACATGAGTAATTAATTATAAGAACTTTTTATGCTAATAAAAAGAAATTAATATATTAACCAACAGAAGGATTTATAAAAACTGGCTGTTTTGCCAGTTCTTTTTAGCTTATTCTAACAAAATAAATAGGGAATCAATATTAACCATAAAAACAGTTTGGTGTTAAAAAATAAATAATTTGATGATGATAAAAATCATAAACCTAATTCTGATGTGCAATAATTTAAACAAAATATATTAATAAGCTAATCTTGACCTGCTGTAGTTTACGTTTTCATCACAATTCATAACTTGCAGAATGACCATGAAGTCAGACCACAGAAATTATGTGTCAACTGCATTACAAAATATAAATATATAATAGGACAATTACATTTTTTGAAGTGTTTCAATACTGAATTTCAAATTATGAGGAATAGTAATATTAGAAATAGTGTTACAACTTTTGAAACCGTCTTTCTTTTGAAGTTAATGTAAAACAATTACATTGTTTAACATACTGTTCCGTAACGCAGAGTAAAGAGAAATATGGTTTCTTCTTTTTTATGTGTCCAAAACGGTTAGGCTGAGAAATTTATTAATACATGCAAGGTTATTATGAACGCACCTGCAGCTGCTGGTACATTTTAGTGTATCTTAATTGGGTAAATATAATTAGCGATGCTAGCAATGCTTTTGTACTAAGTGGCTGCTGAATCAGAAATATATATAACTATCCAACAAACAGTAATGTATGATTATTCATTGTAATACAATTACAGGGTTGAAACATCAAACAAATAGTTGGCCCCCACAGGAATTTCAACACTTTTTTTATAAGTTTTGCCGCGAAATATCATAGAATCAATTGAAACACAATAAACAAATAAAGATTTCAATCATGCTACAGTCAAACTGTTGACGGTACCTTTAAAATGTATAGTCTACCAATTAGGTATAGTTATTAAATAGATGTCTGTAAACATCGATCTGATCAGAAAGGAAACACTGCTGTTCAACGAAACGCACGAGTTCTTAAACATTGTAAATTCTAAAAATTATCAGTGAATTATAATTAATATTCATTATATATCGTTAAGTTGCAAAAATATACACTATTTTATCATTAATAATTGTTTTGAGACATGATACTCTGCAACTGGCCTTAATAGCAATTTGAACAAATATTTACTTCACATTTTCGGGTTTGAAATACGTTAGTTATTGACATCAAACTTTAGTAATGTAAATACGACATTAAAGCTTTTCTAATACGTCAGAGATCCAAGTCTCTGATTTGTCTTTGCAATAAAATGATAGAGGTACTAATTCGGTTGATCGCCTGTACTTATACCCATATACAATATACCCATATACAATCATAAATTTAGCCCTAAAATTAGAATGAGATTTCTCACGCATTTTGCAGCTAGTGTTTTCAAAATAGCCAATATTTTTCTAATATATAAGATGCAATGGATTAATTATTTTCTATACCATTTTGGATCAAGAAGACCTAAAGCACGTTTAACTTTATATATGCAAAAACGACTCATTTGGGTTGAGAAAATATTTTGCGTAGAAGAATATTAATTATAATTCACTGATAATTTTTAGAATTTACAATGTCTAAGAACTCGTGCGTTTCGTTGAACAGCAGTGTTTCCTTTCTGATCAAATCAATGTTTACAGACATCTATTTAATAACTATACCTAATTGGTTTTCTCGACATCACTGATCAGGTTTAACTTTGTTTTAATGAAATTATTTCTAACTGTATACAGAAGTCTTTAATAAGTTTTGCTTTAATATATAAAAATGTAATTAATGAAAGTTCAAAAGTCCTTGTATGTTTTTCTTTCTTACTGTATTCATGGCATCAAATTTATAAATCCACACCTAAGACTAAACTTTGAACTCATTAAAAATAATTAATCACATTCACAAAGTTTAAGTTGGTATACAGTTGTTTAAACACATCTTAAAAAGATTGAGAAAGATTTCTTTGGTAACAGCTTCATTGGTTAAGGCGTAGATAATTTTCTTCAGGATAACGTTATTGTATAGATCAAGTCCTCCGGTGAGCTAGTAGCAAATTCAGCGACTTACCACGCTTGGACAGAGCGCAGATAATCCATTGCGTATCTTTGAAATAAAGCAAACAATTTGTTTGTTCGTTGGTGATTTTCGGACAAAGCTACACGAGGGCTTTCTGCGTTAACCGTTCCTAATTTTGAAGTGATTGAATAGAAGGAAGGCAGCTAGTCGTTACCACCTACCGCCAGCTAGTGGGCTACTCTTATTGAGCAGTGGGATTTGATAGTTACTGTTATAACACAACCCTACTCCCTCAAAGTGCGGAGGACGTGGTTGTTGTTGTTTTTTCAACAACAGGGTGTAAATCACAGAACTTCGAGGATCCACAACCCAGTACGCTAACCATTAGGCAAACAAACGATCAGGAAACAAAGAAAAAGCTAAAGTTAACTCACACAACTACGTACACAATTATTATTAAAATTAATATGTTTTATTTTGCTATATGGTACCACCTACCTATACAACATTTCTAATGACGTTACCACACGTCTTAAGGTTAAAAATGTTATCATTGAATTATATAAGAACAAACTAAACAATGCGTTGTTTCAAAATTGTGTTTCAGAAACTATATTCGTTTTTATTGTTTTGAGCCAATTTGATGTAAAGAAGTAATTTTAAAAATTACGCAATAGGAAATATTTCATTTCTCTAAAATACATTAAAATATTTCGTTTTTATGCATCATACTAGTTACCTGTCAAAAACGATGGGGCAAACACTACCACCCTACTCCATAGTATAACCCTAACCTCTCATTTCATAGTTAACTTAAATAAATAAATTTTGTAAAGTCAAGCTGGAGAAACAAAGAGACAGAAAGTTTATCTGAGGCAGTAAAACGTTGGTAAATTACTTTGTGAGCCAATAAAAATGAAGATTATTTACAAAATGAACTCGTGACGTATTTATAGAATATTTCCTTGTAAAAATTACTTAGATTAAAAACTTGTAATTTTTATAAACGCCAGTTGTTTTGGTAACACGACGTTCCAACTTGTAATTTTTATAACAGCCAGTTGTTTTGGTAACACTCCATTCCAACAATAGGTTTCACATTATGTTGCTCTGCAACAAAAGTATACCTATCACTATTGTTACTCTATGTATTGAAAATATACAATGACATGTATAGACATAGAAGAACTAAAAACATTCGAGATAACGAGTAACCCACTTGAAGTACCATCGTATTCTAAAGACAGTTGATGTATGTTTTACATCATTAATTAAAGTACAGAAGAACGTTTTATGGCCGTTTTAACACTCGTACCAGCCGTATTTAGAAAACAAGACAACGTTTGTCGATTTCTTAATTTAGATTCTTCCTTAATTAAATAGGTTTGTTATCAATAAAAACGTTGGTGATATAACAGAAAATAGCTCATTTAGAAATATATTTACTACACTTATAAGGTTTTACGGCACCCCCCTCATGGCCTCCTAGCACCCCGTAATTAAAATCGTAACAGACAGACAGTATATGAATCATTCTGTCTAGATATATGCATTTTGGCTTTTATGACCCCCCATTTCGAGAAATTAAGTGTGACGTGACACAAACTGACTTTTATATAGGTTAGATTCTGTTGTAAATGTTTGTTTGTTTGTTTGTTTTTTGAATTTCGCGCAAAGCTACTCGAGGGCTATCTGCGCTAGCCGTCCCTAATTTAGCAGTGTAAAACTAGAGGAAAGGCAGCTAGTCACCACCACCCACCGCTAACTCTTGGGCTACTCTTTTACCAACGAATAGTGGGATTGACCATAACATTATAATGCCCCCACGGCTGAAAGGGCGAGCATGTTTGGCGCGACAAGGATGCGAACCCGCGACCCTCAGCGTACGAGCCGCACGCCTTAACACTCTTGGCAGCCGTGGGGGCGTTATATAGTGACGGTCAATCTCACTATTCGTTGGTACAAGAGTAGCCCAAGAGTTGGCGGTGGGTAGTGATGACTAGCTGCCTTCCCTCTAGTCTTACACTGCTAAATTAGGGACGGCTAGCACAAATAGCCCTCGAGTAGCTTTGTGCGAAATTCAAAAAACAAACAAACAAACAAACGAATGATTTAGAAAATTAAATAATATTTTATTTTATGAAACAAATGAGAAGACATATAACAAACTCTTTAAAACCAGTTGTTATTTATTTTTCAGGCAAAATTAATACTTAGGTGTAAAGTTTATTGCTACTGTAAAAATAAAAAAAAGATATTTTTATTAATAATAATTCATGTTAAGTGTCGTAAGACATGTTCTGAACAGCCCTTTCTGTTTAAACAAAAAACCAATAAGTTATAAAAAAAAATATGTATACTTCACCTGACAACAAAACAATCTCTTGAGATAGATTTCGAATTAATAAACTTTGAAATTCAACTAAAGATGAAAAACTGTTTACTGATAGTCAGTTTCTACGCATGCGTTTTTGGGTTGAGGGCTGTCAAGAGCCATCGCCTAACGCTTTCAACAAGATGAACACCTTTTATGACGTCTTTAACGCCTGCTTTATGCTCTGTTATCTAGCGTGCCGAAAACATTTATACTGCAAATATGATTGTCTCAGAAGATGACCGATGTTATTGCTGTTCGGAATGTAATAATAAAAGAATAAATTTCTTGATGGAAAAGCAAAGAGCAGCTGTGTAACCGAGAGAGCGCGGAACCTTTGACACTCATCCCCCAGCGTATCAGCACCATGGCCTTAAGCACAGCGTTAGCTGTTAGCAAAGCTTTTGTGTCTTTACAAACTTATAAGGCAGCATATGCTGGGGCTAATTTGATTTTCTCTTTCAGCCGGGGGTTGACGTGTACAACAAGCGAGCTACGTTATCTCTTGTATTGAAAGTTTGACTTTTTCTTCGGTATACTTGATGTTTTTTGTTCAAAATTTTGAAAGCTTAAAGAAAAAAATTATAGTTTTACACGTATTTTTTTTTATTTTTTGTACATGTTCACAGAAGTAATTCAGGTGCTGATTTTTATATATATATATGTTGGATAAAAAGTTACCAAGTTAAATTACCTAGCGCAGACTGTTGTATTAATCCATGAGAAAGGAGTGCTTTGTAAATATCACTCCATGAAAATATAAGGCACATTTTAACATAAGTCGTAATTGTTGTGAATGTATGCATTTAATTCAACCTGTTTTTTTTTGTTATTTTTAATTAGTTAAGCTACTAGAAATGTCCGTATACAGTGCTAAACATTTAAAGCATAATTTGATTTCTTAATACTATAGTTACGACGAAATAAAATTACTATTACAGATAAATGTCAATATACCCCTTTGGTCAATATTTATGTACATTAGACATGGAAATATCGGACTCTGACAAATAAGTTGTTTTTACATACTTACACATTATGACATTTCACTTCAATTTGGAATACTGTCGCCAGCTAGACCAGTGGCACATCCATGTTGCACGATAAAAATGAAAGCTTTTCTCAGATTCTCGGTTATTTTTTTCTGTTGAAATCATATGAGCACGAAGGGAAGTTCATTCCGTTAACGTGTTCTTCTTCAAAAAATGTGTCGACCACCTTAGCTAGGTAAAAGTGGACATTATCACTCTTTAGTCTGAGGTCAAACCAATTGCACCGCACACGCTGGTCCAGAATGTCATAAAATATGATTCCTATTGTATATGCCTTTAATCAGTCCACTCAGCGGTTATGGGAATACGTGCATTTGTAAGTGTTTGTCTTCTATCGCATGCTACTTCATGACTTACTGTAAGAAAATGTATTGAGTCTGTCTGCATATTTTATTTTGTTATTTGTGTGGTGAATGAAAAGTAGTGGTATCTATAGTGTAAGACAGGCCGTTAGTAACAGATAAAACTTTATAATAAGACAAACTGATATTAACACCAAGCACAAGTGTATTATACAACATTTGTTTGTACTGTACCCCATGGGTATCAAATCCCGGTTTCTACCATTATAAGTCCACATATTTACCTCGATGCTACTGGAAGACATTATACAGAGTAAGTCACGTTAATAGTAACACCAGGTAAGAGCTTACTATACAGTGTAAGAGAGACTTGTAGTAACACTAGGTAAAAGCTTATAGAATTAAATGAAAACTCAATAAACCGAGCGCTTTCGAAAGGTAGACCTTTATTCTTCAAGGGCAAAAAAAAAATAGTTACAACCTTCTTTCTTCCCTTACGCTTAACCATCCTATATCTCACGATTACAAAGACTTTCTCACAGCGATAACTGTCAACATTTAACGTGAGCCAGGCGGGAAATCACTCAATTACAGTAGAAAACAACTATTTCATAAACTTAGAAATTCACTGAGAAACGTACAAAATATTATCAACATGCCAAGTCACTAGAGCATAGCATAAAAACAAACATATTTCAATCTCTCGCATTAAAAGCACCGATAACAAAAGATGTACATAATCAGAACTTCTGCAACAAATCCTTGAAAACACTTCCTCAGAACTCATGAATCTCACTATAACATTCTACAAAATTCTACCGATATGCTAAGAAAAGAAGTTTCGCATTATTATCATATGTACAAAACTTTGCTGGAAAAAAAAAACTACAAAAATTTACAAATAAAACTGATACATTCCTTCTTAAAAAGAATAACAAAAATCAGCTTTATATCAATAACGCCAATTCAAAAAGTACTTCTAACAGCATTCTTTTTGTCATAAAGAAACTGCTATAATATTAAGCAGTCTACCAGAAACTATTAATATCCCTTTATCTCACAACAAACAACTGCTGTGTGTCAGCTTTTCCAGCAAAAGCAGTGTTTGTACAGGTGTAACCTTGGGGATCACGTAGTTTATACATTTCAAACCATATTTATGTGCCTTTCCACGATTATATTGACAGAACACTAGGCGACCTCGCCATGGCACCATTGTTTTATCTACTGCAATGCATTCACCGGGAATATTAGCTTTTGTAAAATGTTTTTCAAGAATCTCAAGAACCTTCTAATTTTCCTCAAACGATATCTTCCAATTGTTTGATTATTTGCAAAATGAAGAAAACGTAGAAGTGCTAGAAACCTATTTCTTGACATTATTTATGGTATGTAAGAATTCCAGAGGAAGATATCTTTCTCCCAGTTGTGGGAAGTCTATGGGTATCTCCCAAATCCTATGTGCATAATGGTTCCAAGAAACCTTTTTTATTTCATCACAGTTAGTGTATTTCCACATGCTCACCTTTGTGTTACCAGCTGTCTTAGTTTGGTTATAACTGATATTTGTTTGTTGAACTACAAGATCGTAAATATCATCATTGACCATAAATTCAAACATGTCAACAGGTGTTACTATAACATTTGTAGATGATCTAGAACTTGGAGCAATAAATGAAAACGTTTTTTGGATGGAACTGTTCACTGGACAACATTCATAAGATGGAGTGTGCTGCTGGGCATTGCCATTAGTTGCAGCTCCAGTTTCAGACTCTTTATTTTCAAAATCTTCAGACGTGAGGGTTTTTTTTATCTTCTGAATTGGAAGTTTCGTTACTAGAAGGTTCATAATCTGAAGCTTCACTATCTTTATCTTCAGTATCTGAATTTTTCTCAATTTCTGAAGAATCAGATTTTCATTTTTTAAGCATAAAAAATTATTTACTGGCACACCAGATTGGTTGGGACTCGTATTTCAACATATAGAAAAAATATTAAAAATATCTGAAAAAGAGTGTATGTGTTTTCTTATAGCAATGCCACATCAGGCTAACTGCTGAGTCCACCGAGGGGAATCGAACCCCTGAAAAAGAGAAAAAATAAATATTATACATAGATTTATATGCCAAAAATGTTATACTTCTGAAATTCTTGCGCAAATCACGTGTTGGTCTTGTGGGACAGTAAGACAAAATGCATTTTTAGGTTCCAAGCAACCCACCCATGGTACTTCAGCCAAAAATAACTTTTACAAAGTCTTTGACTCATACCTAACATGATATAAAAATTTTATACTCTTCCTAATTAAAGTAATTGTAAAATGACTAGTGGGACCCTGGGAAGTATTGGGAAAATAGGCTTGAGAGCTAACGTGTTAACAAAGAAGACTATATCACGGAATCTAGCCGGCAACTAGAGAACATTAACTTCTATTAAAAACTCTCACATGATCCTACAACTCAGTTTATTAAGACCATAAGTGATAAGCTTAAATAACTCCTCCAAAACAATAAAATTAACCAAGAAACCTTTCAGTATTTGATACCCAGAAAAGCTGTTCCTGGTAGATTGTATTTCTTATTCAAAATGCACAAGCCAAACAATCCTGGCCACCTATAATTTCTAATATGAACATGGCTACTGAAAAGATCTCCGCTTAAAAGGTCTTATCTGTACCCTCCTCTCTTACCTGGTTTCTCAATACCATAGAAGATATTGAAACTTACAGACAGTTACCATCCAATAGTCTTCCTTGAACGATGGATGGTTCTTTCCTTTACATCAACATTGGACATGATAAGGAACTAGACACTTTAGACATTCTTAAGTCCGCATTAAACATTTCTAACTCATCAGAATTTCAAAGAATAACCGATCTTGCCAGCCTATTTTTAACTCTGAACAACTTCGAATTTAATAACCAACTCTATATTCAGGTAATGGGTACCAAAATGGGTCCAAATTATGCCAACATTTTTATGAGTCATATTGAAAACCAGGTTTTACAATTCAGCCATGTAAAACTTCATATATAAAAATATTGCACAAACTCCTTTCACAAAACAATCAAGTTCACCTGTGATTAATCGCTTACGCACATGAATTTTCTTGACGTCACAGTTTTTCCACAAACTGGAATTTTACACATCGACTTGTGCAAAAAAAAAAACAACCTACAGACATATCACTACACCTTCTCTATAAAAGTTATCACCCCTCTTACACTAAAACAAACATTACCTACGGTCAAGCTCTTAAAATGAAGAAAATATGCTCAGAAATTTCACTAAGGATCTAAAAAAGCCATGTTACAAAGAAGATATAAAGCTACTAAAATCGACAGACAGATTAAAAAGGCTAACAACACTCAGCGGAAACCATCCTAAATCAGAATAATACTAAACTTTCAAATATAATTCCTCTTATTTTTACCTATCAGTTTAAACTCATAAACGTTTCACGAATTCTGATAAAACGTTTTCAGTTCCCACAATTAAACGATCGTCTTGAAAAAACGAACACAAATTATTTTCTCCTCTATCCTGGGGGTCCCAGAGTGGATCGGCGGTAAGGTTATCAATGTATGACGCTAAAATCCGGGGCTGGATTTCCCATGGTAGGTTGAGTACAGATAGCCCATGACGTACCTCTATCCCACAACAACTACGCAAACGATCTTGAGTTGCTAAGACGTGATGTGGTGAAATCAAAGGTAAGCTGAATGTAAATCCAGATTTGCAATACATGAACAAAATGGTGCAATACGAAGAATGTTGCTCATTTTGTTGATTTATATTTTGTTGAAAGAGTTTTGGCTTATTTTTCTCTTCAAACGTTTTTGAATGGATAACTTTTTCTCATAGAGTCAGTCTATGTAATAAGTATAACAACTTTTTTAAACAATAAAAGTATATATATATAAATTGTATTTGATATTAACAACTAACTTTTATGTATTAATTTTATATTACTCGTTCGTTTAATGTATTTGTAATAGAATCATACGTCTTTATGTGTGTTTTAATCTAATTAGACTTATTAGTCTAAGCTCAAAATCTTCTTTTAATAAGATTATACATTTTAATGTATGCTTTGTCAATGCAAAAATATAATTTACTCGTATATGTTCCAATGAGACGGTGATAGTTTCTTTTCATGATTTTAACTACAAATGTGCAATTGTTAACAAGTTTCTAGCGTTATCTTTCCACCAAGCCCAGCATGGCCAGGTGGTTAAGGCCCTCGACTCATAATTCGCGGGTTCGAATCCCCGTCATACCAAACATGCTCGCCCTCTCAGCAGTGAGGAAGTTGGTAAAAGAGTAGCCCAAGAGTTGGCGGTGGGTGGTGATGACTAGTTGCTTTTCCTCTAGTCTTACACTGCTAAATTAGGGACGGCTAGCGCAGTCAGCCCTCGCGTAGCTTGTTTGTTTGTTTTGGAATTTCGCACAAAGCTACTCGAGGGCTATCTGTGCTAGCCGTCCCTAATTTAGCAGTGTAAAACTAGAGGGAAGGCAGCTAGTCATCACCACCCACCGCCAACTCTTGGGCTACTCTTTTACCAACGAATAGTGGGATTGACCGTCACATTATACGCCCCCACGGCTGGGAGAGCGAGCATGTTTAGCGCGACGCGGGCGCGAACCCGCGACCCTCAGATTACGAGTCGCACGCCTTACGCGCTGCGCCATGTCAGGCCCCCTTGCGTAGCTTTGCGCGAAATTCAAAACTAAACCTTTCCATCAAAACTTATACGCTGTTTCGTAAACAAATAAATTTATGTTTACTGGTTGTTGTCTTTTAACGCATTAATACGCATATAAATAGCATATTTCACTTAATATAAATGCTGGATACAGTAAATATAAATACTCGGAATAAACCAGAAATATATTTTCTTTCTCTTTTCGTATTCATCATCATTGTGAAATAAACAAAAACAACAAATCCTTCAAACCATCAACAAGTATAAAACACTAAAACATAAACTAGATCAAAGTCGAAGGAAAAAAATCATTCGGGAAAGGAAGGTGGTACAGAATACTGAATGGTGAATTTTCCATAATGTAGTCTTAACGGCAAAAACTCTCGCGGAATGGGTGAAGGCCGCTCAAACAAACCAGGTTTAAATAATTATCGCCATTCAATATGTTATAGCGCCATCTATTTTATATACATAAAATACATCGATCGGGGTTCTTGTTAAAAAAATGAATGCAACTGGAAAGAGACTTTTAGCAGTAAACGACATTTTTTGTACAATTTCAGTCTTATGTTAAGAGAATGTAGCTTTTTACGAATATTTTCACTGGTTAGTGCTTTATATTAACCATGCTAAAATCTCATGTTAAGTCAAATATTTTACGTTTTAGTATTTCGCCGTGTATAGCTATAAAGCATTTATTTTTAGTTATATATATATCTTTACATGGCGCATGTTTCGGATCTTAATACCTTCGAAGACAGGGATGATAAAAAAAATAATTTTAGACATGATTTCCTCAGGGACTGTATTTTAATTTACCAAGTCTAATGTTGAGTTTGACTTAACAAAACACATCTAAAAGGAGTTCCTATATGATTCCTACCAAATCTATACAAGTTAGACAACAATGGCCCACGAAAGGAGACATTAACGATTAAATGCTTGGCCGCGAACTCAGCGCCTCGTCGGCCAAAGAGAAGATTAAATGCCACAAAAGTAAATTTTCTGTCCTAATCCACTCCATCCATGAATGCTTCTCCGGTCCAGTGTTCGGAGAACAAAATAGCTTTCATCATTGTGATTCACTAGCACTTGTTCAGTTTACGGATTTTGTCTAATATGGTAGGATCAACTAGACATAAGTAGGGTATTGTTTCGTACAATGCTATAACGGTAATCAAAACGGCCTATACCACGTCGTCGGCTTCACAAATCTCTATCAGCATACATATGATTTAGATTTCTTTTCTGGTCCTTAGGTTTAGCAGACGTTATTCTAAATCGATCACAAACCGTATAACAAGTCTTTTGCAATGTGTAGACTACACAAGTTCCTCTGCAGTTTCAGGGTGTATTATTTATATATTTTACCTACTTATAATACATTCTACCTCTTAGCAAGCTTTAAAATATTTCATTGCTCAAAGAAAATATTTTTCGTAATAACGCATATCCTACCGCGCATGGTACAACCCTATATTTCGTTTCACTTTTCTCTCAAAGGACGACGTTGCACAAATTGGACTTATCACTCTCTCTAGTAGCAGCCTGGCGCTTACGTGTCAGTGTAATGTATTTAACACCCAGGTGCTGAGGGTTGTCATCTGTCTTTAGCCAGCAGGAGAGTAGGGCTTCCCTTTTTCAGTGCCCTTAGGGGAGGTTACACTCCATTAATCGTTGAACGTCATTTCAACAGGGCAATATTTGCTAAGTGATATCACACAAAAATCACTTTGCATGTCCAATACACGCTTTATGAACAATAACATCATGATACAGTTTGATTTTCTGTTAATAGATCATCAATTTTTTCTCTAGATTTATGAAGAAATGATTAGTTGTGAGAATATTCTGCTGAAATTGATGTCTAAAACTCACAGTAAATAATGTACCACAATGGTCTATTTATTGTTGTGTTACTACGTGGGGCAAGTGTGTTTATCATGGTGCTACTGCCCATGGCACATGTTATCATGGTGTTGCTGCGCACGTCACTTGTTATCATGGTGTTGCTGCGCACGTCACTTATGTCTATTTACAATGATGCTACCTTAACACATAACATTTTATTTCGAAATACAAGACCCGACATTTTTAAAAGATTTAAATCTCGAAATCCGAATCCCCGTCATACCAAACATGCTCGCCCTTTCAGCTTTGTGGGCGATATAATGTGACGGTCAATCTCACTATTGTTGGTAAAATAGTAGCCCAAGAGTTGGCAGTGGGTAGTGATGACTAGCTGCCTTCCCTCTAGTCTTACACTACTAAATTAGGGACGGCTAGCGCAGATAGCCCTCGTGTAGCTTTGCGCGAAATGAAAAAAAAAAAAAATTCTAAATATGACTTTAATTAGAGCCTCGGTAGTGTGTTTAAATGGTGAGGTAGTTTCTCACATAAAAGAAGACCACATTTGAACAACTTTATTACAGATGGTTTTACCGAAAGATTTAGTCAAACATATCAGAAAACAAACATGCTTGAAATATCTATGTGTGTGTGTGGTGATGATGAGATCAATTATCCCATAAAAGCCGAACCTTTAACAGTCTTTAAGCCTAATAAGTTTCTACACTCTGTTTGAAATTAAAAAGTTAGTATGAATTCCAGTTTTCAAGACAAGTTGTTGAAAGAAATAACGAGCGATGCAGTTTTCTTTGCTCTGAGATTCTATTTATTACGAAGTTGTAGTTTTGGACCAGAGATAAATATATTTATGATTGTTGAAATAGCAACATAGACAGCTGTGCTACAAACCAGCAATGACGGAAAGCAGACTAAAACCTAGTTTAATTGCGCGTGTACATGTATTTATTAAAGTTCAATGTCAATCATAGCTTTTACTAAAAGTACCCCTGAAATAGTATCTGCTAAGAGTGAAATGTTGAGTAATAATAATAACACATTGTGCTCAAAGGAAACCGAGTGCAGCAATTGGTTAGCGTGCCGGTCTGTGAAGATGATATTCCGTGGGTCGCGTCCCGTTAACGCGAAGAAATCGCGCTTCACAATTTGTGGCCGAAGGTGGTGTTGACTAGCCTTCTTCCCTCTGGTCTATCACTTCATAATTAGGGGTATTTTTGAAACTGAAGTGCTATATAATAAAATACACACATATATTTAAAGGAAACTACGCATGTAGAAAATGAATCGTTAAGATAACGAGTGTGTGTAGGTATATGTATAGCAATAATCTATTGTGACATGCGCGTGCATTTAAAGTTTTGTAACAACGTACACATAGATTGAAACGGTATAAATACGTGAACGGGGCCCGGCATGACCATGTGGTTAAGGTGCTCGACTCGCAATCTGAGGGTCGCGGGTTCGAATCCCCATCACATTAAACATGCTTGCTCTTTCAGCCGTGGGGGCGTTATAATGTGACGGTCAATCTCACTATTCGTTGGTAAAAGAAGTTGGCGGTGGGTAGTGATGACTAGCTGCCTTCCGTCTAGTCTTACACTGATAAATTAGGGACGGCTAGCTCAGATAGCCCTCGTGTAGCTTTGCTCGAAATTCAAAACAAAACCAAATCAAAGCATAACACTTTAATGCCTAACGAAACAGCACCGTAAGGTGTAACCATTAGAGTTTGACCAACCTTACTGCTGAATTCACAATGTGATTTCGGGTTGAAATGGCATTTCATCGTCTCATAGAAATCGCATGAAGCGTGAGCGGAAACCGAGTAAATGGAAGGCAGTTAACCCAGACACCTTCGTCCTCGCTTTCTAATAGAAGTTGTTTCATACAATACAAGCACAGAAAGAAATCCAATTGTCTATATAGAGAACCCTTAAGTGGTGAAGCATGTACCTATTCCTGGAGTAACCACTCCGAGGAACCAGTTATTTTCTTAATTATATAGTTTGTGTGGAAACGTCATACCAGGATCACTTAATCAAGCACTGTTAAAATAGCTATTATTGTTAAAAATCTAAAAGAAAAATATAGAATCTGACGGATACAGTCTAGTTATGAAAGCCAACTCACATAATGAACAAGTACTACAGCTAACAAATTATAATTACCAGAAAACAAAGTGGATCGACCGTGTTTAAGTTGAGACGAAAAGGAGGAAAAAGACGCGTTAATACTGATCAAGTTTCCCAATGAATTGACTGAAGACACGAAAACAGGATTAAAAGGGTTTATAACCCTCAACTATGGGGTTCGGTCTGTGCCAGGCCGTTGAACACAGCATAGCATATATATACATATACTAATTTGTGTAACGTTGTACTCAACAATAAAGAGACAATAATTTAGGGAAGCATTTTTCACTTGAATTTCGAAACAAAAAGTTTTCTTATTTTAACACGTACTTACTTATCTACACAGTGCCCAGTGCAAGAACTGAGCCTGGAATGTGAGCGTTATAAGTTGAAGCGCATCTCTGATGCCACAGTGGTTGGATAAAAGGTTAAACAAAACGTTGTATTCCTAACTCCTTCCACAAAAATGTCCACTTCAAAATCTTATTAACAAAACGAATATTTACAGAATCAAAAATCTAAAGAGCAAGTTGCTTATGTTATTAACAATACTTTCGTTAATATAAAAATATTTTATTTTTATTTATTACCATATAACGTCTTTTTCTTTTCAGTTTATGGAGGCCTAGATTCTCTACTGATGTACATTTGTAGAATGTTACGTTACACGTAGTTGTCACTTAATAAAAAGTATTTCAGAATACTGCTCTTCCATAAGAACATACGTGACAAACAAACGTGCGTATCATCTTCGCACTCTTTGAAGATTACGTACTTGATTCAACACAAATAAATCAAATATATATATATACAGTTATAAAGTATGTGAATACCACCAACTCAGCTATCGATATTAAGATTGTTCTACAAATTCCGCCCATAATAACCAGTGAAATTATAATAGCTACACTTGCGACGCGGTTGCTTTGTTAGTTTAAGTGTGTTTTTCTTATAACAAAGCCACAAAGGGCTAGCTGCTCAACCCAACGAGGGGAATCGAATCCCTGATTTTAGTGTTGTAAATCCGGAGACATACCGCTGTACTAGCGAGGGGCGTTAGTTAAAGAATCATCTCTTTAATTAGAGTTGCAGTTTCATGTCTCGTAGAATCTCAGTTACTTTTCAACCAAAAGAAAGTAAAACTGTTTAGAACCGGGTACCAATCTCAAAATTTTAATAAAAATTCTTAGGTGGAGAATAAAAAATTTTTGAAATCTCTGACTAACACTAAAAACTGTGGATTGTGCTATGTACTTAATAAAATGATACACTAAATATAACATAAGGAAACTAATTTACTAAACCAAACTAAATATAAAACATGACGCGGTTAATTCCTAAAACTAAGATACTCTCAAATTTTCAAAGTTGCATATAAAGTTGGTTCATGTTTAGACAGCACGAATAAACAAGTTGTCTTAAAATTGATTCAGTTCTAAACAGTATAAATAAACAACTCGTCTTAAAGTTGGTTCAAATTTAAACAGTAGAAATAAACAACTTATTTTAAAGTTAGCTCAAGTTTAGACAATACAAATAAGTTGTCTTAAAGTTGGTTCAAGTCTAAACAGTACAAATAAACAACTTGTTTTAAAATTGGTTTAGGTTTAAACAGTAAAAATAAACAACTCGTCTAAAAGTTAGCTAAATTTAAATAATACAAATAATCAACTTGTCTTAAAGTTAGTTCAAGTTTAGACAATACACGCATGGCCAAGCGCGTAAGGCGTGCGACTCGTAATCCGAGGGTCGTGGGTTCGCGCCCGCGTCGCGCTAAACAAGCTCGCCCTCCCAGCCGTGGGGGTGTATAATGTGACGGTCAATCCCACTATTCGCTGGTAAAGAGTAGCCCAAGAGTTGGCGGTGGGTGGTGATGACTAGCTGCCTTCCTTCTAGTCTTACACTGCTAAATTAGTGACGGCTAGCACAGATAGCCCTCGAGTAGCTTTGTGCGAAATTCCCAAACAAACAAACAAGACAATACAAATAAGTTGTCTTAAAGTTGGTTTAAGTCTAAACAGTACAAATAAACAACTTGTCTGAAAAATCGAGAAGAAAATTTTGTTTTATACAATTTACGTATAATGACACTAGATTTAACTATTTTTAATAGAATTACTAATGAGGCACGGATCTTCATTGAATTTTTAAATACACTTTATATACTATTTGTGCTCCAAGTTGTTTGTGGATCTATCGCTTTGTTTGTTACAAGATCCCGAAACAGCAAACCGCAAAACAAATGTAAACAAAATAGCACCGCTATTGCAATTAATTTCAGTACTTAATACTGCGGATTTCTCTGTATTGTACGTCATAGAAACTTACTGATTTAACCGCGCTGTAATTCGAGTAAGATTTTGATTTCTCTGTTATACTTAACAATCATCAATTAATCTTCTACACCGCCACAAACTTGCGATTATGGCCTTGTTAACTGGTTTGATTTGTTTTGAATTTCGCCAAAGCGACACGAGGGCTATTTGCGCTAGCCGTCCCCAATTTAGCAGAGTAGACTAGAGAAAAGGCAGCTAGTCATCACTACCCGCCAAAAAGTCATGGGCACTCTTTTATCAACGAATAGTGGGATTGACCGTCACATTATACACCCCCACGGCTGGGAGGGCGAGCATGTTTAGCGCGACGCGGTCGCGAACCCGCGACCCTAAGATTACGAGTCGAGTGCCTTAACCACCTGGCCATGCCGGGCCTACTCTGTTGATATCTTATTGCTTTCCGCACCTATGTTTTATATAGAAAATGAGTGATTTTTTGCCATCTCGTTGTAGCAATTATCGAGACACAAATAAACATAAATTTTCCTTATACGTTGTAAACACGTTATAAAAACAAGTCAGCGATGATTTAATGATTGTAAATGAAGAAGTAACTTTAGATATCTCTTCAGCAAGGGCGGATTTAACGGTCAGCGAAATCTGCCCGAGCCACTGTTTGCTTTCGCTTAATGTATAATATTGGTATGAATAGAGCCCGCCAACCTCCCCCCCCCTCCATTTAGGCTTAAATAAGTCCCCTTTAGGAATAACTTAATTTCAAAATAATAAAATATAATTAAATACTGAATAGACAATGGGGTTATAGTAGACAGATTATAAACTAAGAATCTTTGTTTAAAGTTATAAGCCAGTGTTTGTTGTTTAGTACTAGAAGACTAGCAAATAAAATCTGTAGATACCAAGAACATATTCCAGTAGACAAACAGATTAAGTAAAGTATCTATTATATATGAAATTATATACTTTCGAACAAAATTTACAAAGTCCAAACGTTTTGGCTTTCTCCAGTCTCGAATATTGTCAATCTATTGTGTAACGAATCCAATGAATGTTTCCTAGTTTTATGTTCATACAATAAGCTTGTTACAAATATTAAGTTATATATTGTTTTATAGTAAGTTGTGTTTCAATAAAACCTCCCTAATGTCCCTATGTGTTGTTGATCTGTCCAAATATCAGTTACTACCTAATTCGTTAACTTTAGAATCACTTACTTGTTCTGCATATCTTCTTTTCAGAGGTCGTTTACTGACTTTGGTCACTGCACTCCTAGTAACTGGCACGCGCCACCACCATCTTCGCACGTGCCTCCTGACCAACCAGTGGGAGCCACGCCTTCATTCCGAACAACCTGCTTTCAGTTATCCGTGGGCGTGAAACGCTGTCAACCAATAAGACCAATTTCTGCAGTGGAAGAAAACGTTGGTAAACAGTGTGGAGAAACATGACGGTACCCCGCCTTGACAAAACAGACAGGTAAACAGACTACTCTAAACATACCACACGCAGTTATCAAGCAGTAAACAGTTTGTAGTGTACCATGGCTAACTTGTGTACCAACAGTCGCGACTCTCCGTACACCTCGACAGCTCCAGGCTCGTCTTTGGTCCAACTGAGCCCCGCGGCACTGGTCGAGTATCATCGGCTCCAACTGTATGACTACGCCCAAGTTGCCAGCAGATTTAGGTTCACTCATCCTGCTTTCGTTCCGGCATACCCACTGAGTCCGTACAGTGACGCCCAGCCACCTCTTCCTTACGGCCTCTCGCCCTTTGTTCGCTTTGACCCCCGCACTCGTTTGTTACACGAGGACCCCAAACCACAACAGTCTTACATCGGTCTGATCGCAAAAGCCATATTGAGTTCGAATGAGAAGAAGATGGTACTGAGTGACATATACCAGTATATTCTGGACAACTATCCCTACTTCCGAAACCGTGGACCTGGCTGGAGAAATAGTATTCGCCACAATCTCTCTCTCAACGACTGCTTCATAAAAGCTGGACGCAGTGCTAATGGGAAAGGTCACTACTGGGCCATTCATCCAGCCAACATGGAAGACTTCAAGAAGGGGGACTTTCGACGTCGTAAGGCACAACGAAAGGTCCGTCGACATTTAGGATTGGCTGTGCCCGAAGAAGACGATAGTCCGAGTCCTACACCTCCACCAGAGGTCAGCCCTAGACCCGACAGAGCTGTAGTCAGTTCTCAAGAAGAAAAAGTTAGCACAGAAGTGGTCAATTGTCATACTAGAAAAAGGCTGTTCGATGTAGAAAGTCTGTTAGCTCCAGACCAAGGTGAGAATGACCATGAAAATAAAAATCCTACGATGGAACAACGAGACGATGGGAAAGGACAACTTCAGTCCCAGATGGCCGTTTCATCTCTAGGAGGATTGGCACTCTCTGTCCCAACCGTTTGGACGACCGGTCAGTCGTTTTCTGCAGCTACGATGCTGGCTTGTCCGGTCCGGCCGTCAGTCCCGGGATATGGTCGACCCCTGTTTTTTCCTTCGCCCGTAGATCCTATTGTCCAGCGGTTTCAGAGCCGTGTACCAAAATTTGGTCCGATCTCTGAAGAAATTGACCATTCTGGCCTGTAAGATGCAAGCCTAAGTCTCGTAAGCCTAGAAGCAATATACTGTACTATATATGTGCGTTAGTAATTGTGTGCTTAACGTTTATTGTATATGTACGAAATAATCATGTGATGAAATTCATTTGTACATTTATTTTATGTAACAGCGTCTATAAGATCCTGCACCAGAAACTGAGTAGAAGTCTCGTCAAAAAGTCGAAAACTGATTGTTTAGTTTATACAGATAATGGCCAACATTCACAGATACAGAGACTGAGAACTTGTTCCCGTGCAATTTAATTCATTCATGTCTAGAAACCTTATTGTGAGTTAAATATACTAGCCTATATGTCAGGTGTACTTAAAAGTGCAATAAATATTTTAGCTGGATAGTGTATGTGTGTTTGTTCCTTCTTCGTTTATTAAAAGGCTAATCACAATATTGTTAAATAATTACTTTATATAACATTGAAATAACACATAGAAAGATTATTGGTGCTTTAGAGAAGTCACTTTTAAGAAAATCACGTAAAGTTGAACAGATAATAACGTCAAGTGTTCTGCACAGAAACAAGAAATTAGCGGTTATCTCACCGTGAGGTAAAATACATGTTAGTGTGACTTGATTAAGGGTGTTTAGCTTGAGGAGTTTCCTTCTGGAAAGTTAATTTCCGACCTAATTAATTAACTTTTCACTGTTTTCCATTATTTTACCTGTTATCAAGTTTTACACAATTGTCACTTTTATTTTTTTTAACATAAAGATAAACCTTTTTATATACTTCTAATTTGTTCGAAAATTTAGTACGTTTTTTTAAAAAAAACAATATATCTGTATATGTTAAGATATATAGGTTTATCCGTTTTCATTTGGGGCCTGATTCTTATAACTGTTAAAGCACTTTCCTAACTTTAAACCGTTAAATTAGAACATGCATTTCTTTAGAGATAGTGTACACGTGCTTCGATTATTCAGTTTACCCCCATCTTGTTGGTTATTTATACACCCACAGAGCGACTGCTATTAATTATTGTAGGTAAGAAAGAAACTAAAATAAAACCCGATAATAGATTAGAAAATAATGAATCAACTTCAACTATCCGAAGGCTAGAAATAGTAACGTGGGAGAGTTCTATTGAATAATATGGGTGGTCACCTTTACTGTTACAGGTAAAGCAACATTAATGTCACATATTAAAATCCCTGTAAACGTTTCAGCCTTCAACAGTTTTTCGACGTTGAACTGATGTTACTATCACTCATTTCTAAACATAACTTAGGCGCAATATAATATTTGACCTTACAATGTTGTATTGTATCTTATCTTTCTCATACTTCTTAGCTCGGATATTCTTGGCAAAAATTAAAATAACATTTAAAAGTTAGTATAAATACGCTAAATATGGGTAGCAATAAACATTTTCCAACTTTTGTTACATACTATAGTGAAGGTTAAAATTGCATATATCATGGGTAACAGTGAAAACACTTTGTAACTTAAGAATGGTCATAAGAAAGCAATGCAGACTTTTACTTCTGTTATAACATTTAACAATAAACACATTTAATTTACCATGTTTAACTGTCTGTAATATCAATAACAATACAAACAATACATCAGCTAAACATGTTACATCACGAATACTAATACAAACATCACATCAACAAACATGTTATATCACGAATACTAATACAAACATTACATCAGCTAAACATGTTATATCACGAATACTAATACAAACATTACATCAGCTAAACATGTTATATCACGAATACTAATACAAACATTACATCAGCTAAACATGTTATATCACGAATAATAATACAAACATTACATCAGCTAAACATGTTATATCACGAATACTAATACAAACATCACATCAACAAACATGTTATGTCACGAATACTTATACAAACACTCATCCTTCTGTTTAAAATGTTTAAAGCACGAGGTAATGATGTTAATATTTACTTTATTGAAGTATTTATAATACATTTATTACTTCAAACGTTTACTTCTGTTAAAACTGTTTATAAAATGGACAAGCGTAGAAGCATTTATTTTTTATTAAAATGTTCGCAATAGTACAATAGTAAAAACATACTTTTGCTCATTGCATTTATTATATACTAATTTTTTTTAAATATCTTTTATAACAGATCAAACATTAGGATTTCAGGTGGCGTTATGTCTGGAGGCTTATTACACTAAATATTGGGTTTCGATGCCCAGATACCCACTGTGGGCGTAACACTGATACACCATTGTGAAACTTTGTACTTAATAATAATGTATAAATAAAACATTACCTTCTTTTTCTATCATAATCTTACAACACGACACAAAATAAAATACACGTTTGTTAAAAATATATTTAGTTAACACATAATTAGTAAGAAAACGTTTGTTAAGAAATATATATTTCAGTACAGATACTTTCCGTTACTTCTGCTAAAGCCTAGTGATTCACATGATGCCATTAAAGTTGACATACAAGCGAGTCTTGGAGAAAGACCGAACTTATAGTCTGCTGGAATATTTGTTGAGAAGAGACGTCGACACAAATTAAGGACAACATCTAATCACTCAGTGGCTTGTATTGAATTTTGCGCAAGCTACACGAGGGCTATCTGCGCTAGCCGTTCATAATTTAGCAGTGTGAAACTAGAGGGAAAGCAGTTAGTCATCGCCACCCACCGCCAATTTTTGGGTTATTCTTTTACCAACGAATAGTGGGATTTATCGTAACATTATGATGCCCCCACGGCTGAAAGGGCGAGTATGTTAGGTGTGACCGGGATTCGAAACCACGACCCTCGGATAACGCGTCGAGTGTTTTAACCACCTGACCATGCTGGGCCAACGCCCAGTAGAAGAACTCGTGTGATAATGTAATTTTACATTTTATAAACACTGATTATGTAAATTACAAGTTAAAGAACTGCATTGTGCGATTTAAGCACTAATAATAACATTGACAAAATGTAAAAACAGAAAGGTGGGTTGATACATGAATGTGCTCTACAGTGAAGAGCTGTTGAAAGAAATTCACAAAAAACTCTTTGCATATCTAAATCCGAGCAGAACAAGTATGAACGAAAACAAAAGTGACCTGAAAACGAAACACTAGTTAAACATCACGTTACAGTAACAACTACCTTGAACACTTCTAAAGACGCAACTACTAGTGATATTTTACAGTTGGTTTTGTTTCGTTCAAGTTTCACTGAGAAGTAAAGAGCTGAATGTTGTTACTTAAAAACAGAGTGCCAAAAATCTGTTTGTTACACTTTCTTTAACAACAAGAAAAGTTGAGATGCTAGTTCAGTATTCTAATAACTTGCAGGCAAAGTTATATATATAAAAAAGGCTTACGTGACATTATAATGAGTGACACGTAATATAACTGTTTTCACGCGCGTTATTCACGAACTTGATAGCTCGAGAGCTTTTGTATGCTGTTCTTCTTTGTGCAGAATTCTATAATACTTTCGTATTACAGTGTGATTTTGGTAAAGTTGTGAAAATAAATGTTCCTTTCCATTTGTGTTATGTATACACTCTTTAAAAAATCAATTGATTTCCATTGATATATAAGTCACAGCTCAGAGGTTCACAGGATCACCTCTGTTGCTTTTACACTTGAAAGAAAAATTGAGTTTCATATTATCATATATGCTACATCCATGAGCGGAGGAGCCGAGAAGGAGCACTGGGGACACGTGCCCCCAATTTTCATCCCATAGTTAGTGTCTCTTTGAATGGATGGAATAAGAAAGAATATGTGTATAACTAACTATTGGAAAAAGTTAATATAGCAGAAATGATTCCCTAATCGTTGGTTTTTCCCTTCATACCAAATTCAAAATTATTTCGTCCTACATTGGTAGCAAGAACTAGTAGCTGGAGGAATGGGTAAAGGCAATCATATATAAAAAGAAACTGCACAACAATTAATGAAAGCGCTCTACAATATTATTCAACAGTTTCACAAAATAACAGGTACTGTATTGTATACAGTTAAATTGTATAAAGTGAAATTGTTTGCTGTGTACTACAAAATAGTAAGTCTTACAAATAATAACCATGTTTTAGATCATGGTCAGTGTGAACATTAAATAAATACATATCTTAATATTTAGAAGTTACTAAAGAAATGTAGTCTTCTTTCACTTCAGCTGACTAAGTCAGTCGATTGCAGAAAAATTAAAGTTAAGAAAACCCTTTTTGTGCGTCCCCAGTTCTGGCATCTCTCTGTGTTATAGTACAAACTCGTACTTTAAACGCCTTTAATTCTGAACAAATTGTGTTTGTTTGTTTCTTTTGAATTTTGCGCAAAGCTACTCGAGGGCTATCTGCGCTAGCCGTCCCTAATTGAGCAGTGTAAGATTAAAGGGAAGGCAGCTAGTCATCACCACCCACCGCCAACTCTTGGGCTACTCTTGTACCAACGAATAGTGAGATTGACCGTAACATTATAACGCCTCTACGGCTGAAAGGGCGAGCATGTTTGATGTAACCGGGATTCGAACCCGCGGATTACGAGTCAAACGCCTTAACACACTTGGCCATGCCGGGCTGAACAAATTGTGACAGAAATGGATATTTGTATTACAAAATATATATTAAAAACCCACGCCATAAATTGTTGACTGTTGTTACTTGTAGATTTTGCTTTTAACAGTTGATTAATGGTTTCGTTTTGAGTTTGCTTACCAATAAAAGATATTATATTACAATTTACAGCATCTACAGTAACAATAGTTTTTAGAACAGATTCGACTTTTCGTTGCTTGATAATGATCGAAACGTCGTACCTGTTGAAAAACTACTTTTACTTACTCTAAAAGCTGTAACTTATAAAATAGAGAGGCTTAATATTACGTGCACTGGAAAAAAAAAAGCTCTCAGCTTTATCAAAGTGAAAGATGAAAGTGGTTGTCTTGAGATGGCACTAATTGAGTTATGCTTGTGTCGAAGAGGAACAAAACATTGCTTGGTTTAGTAAACAACCTGAAGATTGTGACTCAATATGTTGGTTTATCAGAGTATGTTAGATCTTCAAAAAGTAAGAAACTGTACTTGATATGTAAAGCAAGAGAAGCAGATCATTGATTAGAAATATATTTGGTTTTTCAAGAGGTGAGGAAAATGCATATCGTATGTGAATCAGAAGATGCAAGGCCAATAAACAAGCCAGTATAGAGGCTTCATAAAGTAAAAAATTCCACGTGATATATTAAATATATTGGACTATCTAAAAATACGAAGGGGTTCACTTAAACTATAAGACAATAAATTGTATTTTTCTACAAAAGGATTTTCTTTAGGGGGTCGTCCTTAATTTTGAAATGACAGACCAGAGGGAGGGCAGCTAGCCAATACCATCCACCATCAACTCTCAGGCTACTCTTTACCAACGAATAATGGGATTGGCTGACACATTACGAAGCCATCGTAACTGAAAGGACAGTCATGTACATGGATTGGTTTTAATCCCTCGGTCTGCTAGGTTATAAGTCGAGCGTTTGTTTGTTTGTTTGTTTTTAATTTCGCACAAAGCTACTCGAGGACTATCTGCGCTAGTCGTCCCTAATTTAACAGTGTAAGACTAGAGGGAAGGCAGCTAGTCATCACCACCCACCGCCAACTCTTGGGCTACTCTTGTACCAACGAATAGTGAGATTGACCGTCACATTATAACGCCCCTACGGCTGAAAGGGCGAGCATGTTTGGTGCAACCGGGATTCGAACCCGCAATCCTCAGATTACGAGTCGAACGCCTTAACACACTTGGCCATGCCGGATTGAACAAATTGTGACAGAAATGGATATTTGTATTACAAAATATATATTAAAAACCCACGCCATAAATTGTTGACTGTTGTTACTTGTAGATTTTGCTTTTAACAGAGTTGTTTAATGGTTTCGTTTTGAGTTTGCTTACCAGTAAAATATATTATATTACTATTTACAGCATCTACAGTAACAAGAGTTTTTAGAACAGATTCGACAGATGCGAACCCAGATTACGAGTCGCACGTCTTAACACGCTTGGCCATGCCAGGGCTTCTGCTTATTAATAAAGGTGTTAATGTCCATACCAGCCGTTCTGAGATACGTTTTTATTTCAAATGGGTTTCTCGTTATCAACATTGTTCTGGGTATTATTAAGTGAAAACCCGGGCTAAACTGATGAATAGCTATTTAATCCTTTCAACGTAGTTTAGTTCTTCCACATAACTTATTCTCCTGGATTACTGCTTTTCTGAATACAATTAAAGCGCTCCAGATACGCTAGTTGTATAGTTTAACTGAGGTTGAGAGTTTCACGAAATCAAATGGTTTGAATAAGTTTGGGGGGTGTAATATATATATAAATCAGTGACCTTTGATTATTTAGTTGAAACGTTTAATTATGAAATATTCTTAGCACAAGTTACTCTTAAAATAATATAACCGAACTGAACACAGTTGAAATCTAACACTGCAAGATACTTATAAAAACAAAAAGATAAAAAAATGAAATACTTCTTCCTTTTTCGAATTTCGCGCAAAGCTTCACGAGAGCTATCTACGCTAGCCGTCCCTAATTCAGTATTGTAAGACTAAAGAGAAGACAACTAGTCATCACCACTCACCGCCAACTCTTAGGCTGCTCTTTTGCCAGTGAATAGTGGGATTGATCGTGACATTACAATGCCCCGCGGCTGAAAGGGCGAGCATGTTTGGTGCGACGGGGATTCGAAACCGCGACCCTCGGATTACAAGTCGAACGCCTCAACCCACCTGGCCATTTGAAATACTATAGGTGAAATACTGACAGAACAATTTATGGGATATTATTGTTATATTTTAGTACAAAACATCACCATTAAAAATATTAATGTTTTAATATTAATTAAAAAAGTTATTATTTCCAGAACTGTTATAAAAATCAAATGCCATTTCAAAATTTCATTCGGTTTTAATAAACACAAAACAAAATTCGGAATAATTCTATTTTAAAGAAAATCCTTCTACCGCCATCTGTAGAAATATTGTTGAACATTAATATCAGCATACCCGAGCAACTCACAGAGTGAGACGTATTGAATAATAATAATTTGTAGGATCCAAACGAACCTCTGTTGAGAACGATTACTTGTTGTGGCACGGTATTACATAATATTGTGTCTACGATACGATATATGGCAAATTAATTGTATTTGTATATTCGTTTTAAAAAGAGAAGTACAGTTTATATAGAGGGTCGAATAGTTTGATAAGTCATTTTCACAATATTACAATAATGGCCACTGCTAATACCACTTCATGGACAAGTAATATTTTAAAATTTATTGAAGTATTTAAAAAATTGCTGTGATAACTTGAGAAGCAACACGGGTTCTGTGTAACTGTTCTAAAAGTCAAAGTTGTTTTAATTATTTGCCTTTCTTGTTTCTGTTTAAGATATATAACGTAGACTTTTCACTTTTGAACCCCCAATGTGTTTTTAAATAGCTCCCCCCAGTGGCACAGTCTTAGAAATTTCAAAGCTAGAAATCGGGTTTCGATACCAGTGTTGGACAGAGCACAAATAGTCCTTGTGTAGCTTTGCACTTAACTACAGCCAAACAATATATATTCGAGTCACTTCATTTGCTTTACATGTAACGTCAACTTTTCCGACGTTTTAAAAACTAAATATGCATTTAATAATTATAGGTCTCACTTGGCTTGCTTTGTATTTTACATAAACTTCAAATAAAATTTGCTCTTAAATAGCGTTCCTGTTTCTCTTGCTTTGCCCAGGTGTTTAATGTGCTCGACTTAAGGCCATGCTCGCCCTTTCAGTCGTGGGGGCGTTATAATGTGACGGTCAATCCCACTATTCGTTGGTAAAAGAGTAGCCCAAGAGTTGGCGGTGGGTGGTGATGACTAGCTGCCTTCCCTCTAGTCTTGCACTGCTCAATTAGGGACGGCTAGCACATATAGCCCTCGAGTAGCTTTGTGCGAAATTCCAAACAAACAAACAAAATAAGCAGAGAACAACGTTTCGGCCTTTCTAAGGTCTGTCTGCTTATCAGTAAAAGTGTTAATACCCATACCAGCCATTCTGACATACAATACCCAGAATACTTCACTCGTTCTATTAAAATGAGGAACTGAAAGACTTAAACCACGAAGTCTTTATTACTAGTGCTGCTTACATTTTTTAGATGATTTTATTCAGTTACTGCTATGAAATCTTACCTGCCCGATGGCAATGAGTCATTAGATTTAGTACTGTGAATATATAACTGGAACACTGATTGTCCTGGGTGTTTCTCTTAAAAAACATCAACACATTATTCTTTATATGTAGTTTTAGAACATTGATTATTCTGGGCATGTTTGTTCGAAACCTTCACTAATATGGTGTATATTAATTTTATCTCCACACTGTGATATTGGCTTTATTTGAACATCTTTGTCTTCGCCTGTCTCAATACAGTGACATTGACTTTATTTTGTAGGTTTCTGTTTTCACCTGTCCCGATATAGTGATATCAACATTATTTTGCAGGTTGTTGTCTTTGCTTATCCTGATACAATGATATCAGCTTTATCTTATTATTTGTTGTTTATAACTGTTCTGATATCGTGATGTCAACTTCATTTTACAGTTTTTTTTTGTTTTTACCTGATCTGGTATAGTGATATCAACTTTATTTTACAATTTGTATCTGTTCTGATGTAGTGATATCAGATTATTGCTTTTACCTGCTCACATACAGTAATATCAACTTTATTTTCCAGGTTGTTGTTCTGATTGCATTATTCACCCTATTTCCTGTCAATATGTTTCTTAATTATGTAAGGCTGTTTTAGTAAACGTTTACTAATATCCTTTCGCTTAGGAATAGAGTTGTTTATAAATAAAAATAGGTAATATATAAACATTCAGTTCATTCAGGGTTTAAACGTATATAATTTAGCTGATAGATAACTTTATAGGTTTTTCTTCAAAAGCTAAAAGTAATATGTTGCTCAATATATCAGAGAGCAAGTTTATACACTACATAATAACTTTTCTCGGGAAATACATAGAATTAGTAAAATTACGTAAATAAAAAAAATAATAGTTGGTCTAACCCAAAGATTATCTATTTCTGTATGCCTTTTAAAGTACTTCTTTAAACATCCTAAAATACACCATCATTAGCATTTTACCACCATTCTACAGTAGTGGTAATAAATATAATGAAGAAGCGAAGCAAATAAGCTAATTTAACGGTTTCCATGTTTTGTACATAAGGCTAATAACTTTAGTGACGTAAAACCTTGAAACTTAGAACTTTGTAGCACTAATTCACTTCCGCGGTCGAAAGCTAAATTCATATGTAAATATTCTCTTGTCACGGTAGAACACGTGTATTCTCCCTTACTTAACTGGAAAATGCTGTTTTTCATGCACGCTACCAGGAAAAACTCTAAGAGACTGCTCAGAAAGTTATAAAACTATTACATTTCAATCATTTCATTAAAAACATTTGCCACTTTGATGAAAGATATTTTTATTGTTATTTCGTTTTAAGAACTAACAAACACGTATCAATAAGAAAAAAGGAAAATAGTTGACTAATACTACTAAGTATGAACAACCGATACTTCCCACTTTCATTAATAAGTAAGAAACTGACATTTTCTACCTAATACACTCCATGGACTAAACAGCCGAGACAAAGATTCTTATGGATTAGCTATAATCGCCCCCGACAGAAGGAGTCCACTTAGAATAGGTTTGGTTTGGTTTGAATTTCACGCATAGCTAGCTATAAGAGGGCTATCTGCATTAGCCGTCCCTAATTTAGCAGTATATGATTAGAGGTAAGGCAGCTAGTCATCACCACTCACCACCAAATCTTGGGCTACTCTTTTACTAACGAATAATGGGATTGACCGTAACTTATAACGCCCCCACGGCTGAAAGGGCGAGCATGTTTGGTGTGAGCGGAATTTGAACCCGCGACCCTCAGATTACGAGTCGAAGGAACGCCTTAACACGATTGGCCATGTCGAGCCGATCAAATAAATGGAAAATGGTAAGTAAGAACTCAGAAGTTAAGCAAAGACATACATGAAAGTGACAGAATATTTGCAGGAGAATTCCGAAAAATTAAATTTAATGAAAGACAAAATGGAATTAAATAATCACGTGTCCATCAAAGCCAAAATTCCATGTGCTTATCCCTCTCAGTTCTCTTACAGGCGCTACTATTCATTGAAAGCAAGTTAGGGTTACATGTGAACAATGGAAAACTATAGCAACAAATTACTTTATACAAACATTCTCAAACAGAAGTAAATGAACTGAAACTAGGAGAAGAGTTTAAGAAATAATTACAAACAATTTTAATAAACTGAACCATTGGTTCTCAATATTGAGCAATTTTTTTCTTGTAATGTTACGAGCAACAACTTACAAGGAGGTTAAACAAAACAGCTTCAATGGAGTTAATGTACTCTTGAGAAATCAGCGAAACTCAATAACCCAAAGACTTGAAAATACTTTCAATTCTTCGCTTTTCTTTACTGAGTAATCAATTAAACTGTGTCAGCGCTATCGGATACCTTTCTGCTCATGGCCTTTCTATATACAGTAATTAGAAATTTTAACTCGCTTTATTAGAATCACATTTCTTGTAGATTTACGGCCAGTCTTGTAATGTAAGTTTCACAAAGGTAATTGAAAGCAAATCATTGTTGCTGGCTTTTCATAAAATTGTTAATGTCCTATTTGCTTTGTTTCACTGCTGAAATACCGGCTGGATAAGTCTCAGGAAATAGATGTTGCCAATTGACACACGTTATTCTTATGTTTACTTTCTCATACACAAGTGCCTATTTTAAGCTGTGATTTTATTCATTATTTACAAAGACAAAATGTATGCATGCTATCGACATTTCAACACAGCTGTATAAGAACAAGTGGGTGTTGGGAATGTTCACATTTGCTGTTATGGTTATTGAGTCCACGATTCAAGCGTAAATCTCGCAATCAAATATCTGTAAAGGTGGGGTACTTTATTATTTTTTTAAGTGATAAGTGATTGTGCAAAGTGATTAGAGCAAATTCTTTAAATAGTCGGGAAAAAGACATAAATACAATGATATTTTAAATGAATATTTATTAACATCGAATATGAGTTAGCGAATGTCAAAGCTGCTCAGCGGCTGAGGCAGAAAATTCCGTTTTTATCTCAGTTGAGATTTTGTTACCTATAAACGACTGTACGATCAGCAAGCTTTTTCACTACAATTATAGATTAAATCAGAGACTTGAAATATTGGTTAACGTTTGAAGTGTGTTTACAACTACCTCAGAGTTTAACTTTAATCTAAAACTTCTGGCAGCATCTATTAAATACATTCCAAACTAAAATTCTGAATAAAACTAAAAATATTTCAGAAACAATACGAGAAAGTGTCCTTTAGCAAAGGAAAGAATGCGATAAATGGATGATAAGGAGAAATTTTGCATTTTACGTTGTTCGACTCAACCACTTATTTGCGTAGAGCTTCGAGAGATGAAAATAAGAAAAGGTAAAATAAAAATAAAAACTTTTTTAAGCATTTAATAGGGAAAATGTGAACACTATGAAATTAGCCTAAATACTAGCTGGTCAAAAGTTTAAGATCATACTGAAACGAAGCGTTAATTGGTAAACACGTAACGAAATTTAGTCATTTGTGTTCAAGCATTGGCGTTGTTAACATTTCCCACTGATACCTCCTATGTTACATTGGGTAGAAACATGGCAAAGGATAAAAAG
The DNA here is from genome assembly GCF_004210375.1 of Tachypleus tridentatus. Taxonomy (NCBI): domain Eukaryota; kingdom Metazoa; phylum Arthropoda; class Merostomata; order Xiphosura; family Limulidae; genus Tachypleus; species Tachypleus tridentatus. Next base: position 34,520,345 of record NC_134837.1, on the reverse strand, counting down.
TTGACAGAGTTCGAACGTGGCAGAATTGTCGAGCTGCAAAAGCAAAGTCTCTCTCAACGTACCATCGCTGGTGAGAGTTGGCGTAGTAATACTGCTGTTGCAAATTTCTTAAAAGACCCTGAGGGATACAGAACGAGTATTTCAAGTGGTCGGCTTAAAAAAATTTCGCCGACGTTGAGCAGGAGTATTCAACGGGTTGTCCGGCAAGACACCAGCCGATCGTCGAACCAGATTAAGGCACTTACGAACGTAGAATGCAGCTCAAAAATGATAAGACGGCATCTACGAGAGAAAGGCTTTAAAAACCGTAAACGTCTTCAAAGGCCACGCCACCTTCTACACTACAAAACAGCTCGGTTAAACTTTGCTGAGAAGCATCAAACATGGAACATAGAAAAGTGGACGAAGATTTTGTTCTTTGATGAGAAAAAATTAACCTGGATGGTCCAGATGGCTTCCAGCATTACTGGCACGATAAGAATATTCCACTAGAGATATTTTCTACACGACACAGTGGAAAAGGTTTCATCATGATCTGGGGTGCTTTCTTTTTCCATGGAACAATGAAGCTTCAGGTTATACAGGGGCGTCAAACAGCAGCTGGCTACATTGGCATGTTGAAGAGAGCATCTTTATTGACTGAAGGACCTCGCTTGTGTGGAAATGACTGGATCTTTCAGCAGGACAACGCTGCAATCCAAAATGCCCGCAGGACAAAGGACTTTTTCATGGCAAATAACGTGATTCTTTTGGACCATCCAGCGTGTTCGTCCGAACTGAACCCCATTAAAAATGTTTGGGGGTGGATGGCAAGGGAAGCCTATAGAAATGGACGTCAATTACAAACAGTGCATGCTCTTCGTGAATAACATTACAGACAGCCTTCTGCAAACGCTTATATCGACCATGCCAAAGCGAATGTTTGCAGTTATTCGCAATGACGGCCGTGCAACTCATTACTGAGACCTCTTGTTGGGCATTTCCTACCCTGTTTAGGACTTCGTTTCAGTATGGTCTTCAACTTTTGACCAGCTAGTATTTAAGCTAATTTAATAGTGTTCACATTTTCCCTATTAAATGCTTAAAAAGGTTTTTATTTTTATTTTCCATTTTCTTATTTTCATTTTTCGAAGCTCTATTCAAATACGTGGTTGAATCTAACAACGCAAAATGCATATTTTTTCTTTATGTGCATTGGCCTTAAGATTTTGGCCAGCAGTGTATATACACATCGTGGATAAGAGCCTATTGGTAACGCTCCGTTTTTTGAAACTGGATAGAGCTACAATATAGACTATTTGGTCTCTGCCCATCAGGGATATCGAAACCCGGATTCTAGAGTTTTAAGTCCACAAACTTACCGCTGTGCTACTGGGGGAGGGCGTGATTAAAACTGCCTTAAAATATATGCAGTTAATACTTAATACATATCTGGAACGAATTTTTCACAAACAAAGACTATCTAATGCTTTAACTTAATAGTCTGTTAGAAATTCCCTTTGTTTCTGTTCTATACCCTTTTCATCACAAATATGCAAACAGTCAAAAGCGCATGCGAACTCATTTCAATGCCACGTGATATGCGACCTCCAGTATGATATTTAAAAAAAACAACATAAGTAAGATATATCGAACTAGAACTGAGTTTTTGGAATGATAATACCTCTCTATTGAGATGAACCAAAGTTTAATAATTTCATACTATGCTTAATAATGCTGTATTAACATTCGATATACAAATATTATAGACCAATTGTCAAAGAAAAAATGGATAATCAAATTATGCAGTATTTAATTCAGCGTTTTCGTGGCTATGAAATAAACTAATCGCAACATTTGTAATCTTTTGTTAATCATAGGACTTTCCTTTGTCGTGTGCATGAAAACATAAATCATGTTTCTCACTACGAGATACGTAAAAAAACAGATACACACACAAGCGATACCGTGACAAGAGAGTATGTTCCTATGAATAAGTTCGTCGCTGAAATGCGGAAATGAATTAATGATACAAGGCTTTTACTTCTTCCCACTTAACATCCATCGAAAATTTATGTTTATGAAAAATTCGTGCAATAAGATGAGACCGATACATCTGCTGTTTGTGTTTGTACTAGATTGACCAGCAAAGGGATGACACTTTGGACGAGCAGGAAATTTAAGAAAGCTTTACTAAAAGAGAGGGGGGAAGGTATGTAAAGTGGTTTGCTATTACAGGATCTAACTTTGCCTTTAACACACACACACCGCTTTCACTGATAAGTTCCAAACATACAGGTTTTGTTCCCTAATGAATAATTGAAGCTACTTATTATACATATACATATACATATTCATATACACGTGTGGATGCACATGTTTGTAAATATATTAGCACGAGCTTTGCTACGAAATTCAAGCAGACTTAAATGTAGACTTAAACATGATCGTATCGTCATGAATACTTTTAATAACCTTAATTTTGGACAAATCATTAAATCCTAAAACTTACATCAATTCAATATGTATAACAAGGACTAATTTCAATATATATGGTTTTATTTCCAATTATTTTAAATGCTACAGAGCAGAGAATGAAATCTTTGGAACCACATGTCTACTTACGCCCTCATTTCTTTTGAAGCCCAAAAGATTGACCCAAGGAGATAACTTCAGTGGTAATACGCAATATTTCCGGGTAGTCTTTCTGTGAGAATATATGTTAATTCCAAAAAAAAAAAACAACATTGAGACAATTTTCTCAAAATGCGTATATGCGCATCAGCATGTGCACGTGCTCCACTTTTTATTATTAAATCAGACTATAATTTGTAGAGATAGAACAAACAAATCGTAAAAAATAATAGCATTGTTATTATTATCAGCTTTACTCATCATTTCTTACGCTCTATACGACTTACTATACTTTTCATTTATGCTGTTTTATACGTCATCCGTCTTTAGCTTTGACTACATTCAATCCATAATAACTTAAGTATGTTCTACTTGTATACGCCATCCTTTCTCTTGCTTATCTAACTGTATTCAGTAAGTGACATATTCTGGCTGTACTATTTCTATACATCGTCGCATATCCTGCCTATTTGACCACACTGAATCCGCAAAATGTTCCACCTGTCCAACTCCCATCCGCCACCCTGTCGCTTACCTAACTCACAGCATTCGTAAGGTGATATATTCTATCTATTCTGTTTCTACACGTCATCCTCCTTACTAAATACATACGTTAGTTTTACCCAAACACCGTGTTTGTTGTATACATCAGTCTTAATAAAGTATACTATCATCATGCATCGGATTGATTACAAAACAGTTTATAGAACGTACAACAATACAATATATATTATATACATCAGTCATATCAAAATATCTTCTATATTATGAAAGACTAAGACAATGTTTCTGTTGAGTTGGGGCATCAGATCTGTTGAGAATTTATGTTAATTATGTGAACTATGCTGTGAATTGAAGAAGTATATAGTCAATGGATTTTCAAACTATGCTCCATAGTTATCTGAGGCTCCGCGAGGAAATTTTAGAATATTAATATTTTTTCTAAAAACTATAAAATTGAATCAGAATACACTGTACAAAAAAGTAAAATTTATCTTCAATATAACACGTTTATAGCGTATTGGGCCTTTTAATATTTTATTCTGTCTAACGCCAGCCGATTTTATTTAGCTTAGGGAAAGTTCTCGAGGGTGAAAGTGTTAACACAATCTCATTTAACTTCGACAGTGGCATCACCGGTTGCTAGCAGATATGACACCATATCAAGATCGCATGCGTGATTGGAGATATAAGATAACCTAGAAAATTTTGTATAAAACATCGGTCAGCCCTGGGTAGTGATGCCAACTGTCCTTTAAAAGCCAGATCTGGATTATCGGCTAAGTCTCGAATGAAATGAAACAAAATGAAATATGACTTATTAGCTAAACTTGTTCAAATTTGAAACATTGTGATGCAATTAGATGCAGTATCAGTTGTTTAAATTTCAAAGTATACTTATAAGAAGTATAATTATATTTATAACAATTATAATTGGTAGTTATTAGGTTAGGTTAGATTCATTGTAGTTTAATTAGACAAACTTTGTACCAATGAGCTATGTGACGTCATATGCCCGCATGACGTCATGTTTCATTTTGTTTCATTTCGTTCGAGATTTAGAGGTACATCAGATCCAGCTTAATATTTTGTTATTTGATTTAAAAATTTAAAAAAATTATAAAAACATATTCAGAAAAATATATGATTCTAGCGGCATAGTCTTTTTTCCACAAATCTTTAGTTCTGACTTCGTAATTGCAACACTGATCCTAGGTTAGAATGTCATTGTATGATAATAAAACTCAAGTGCTTGAATGAGTTTCTATTAAGAAGCTATTTTGTGTCCGTGAAAATAGTTTTGAAGTGCCAAAGATATAAGAATACGTTTTTAGACAAATTAATAATTAGTTGTCACCCTTGTAATGGATAAGTGGCTGAATATCAGTAATAAATCTGACACGAGTAATAATCTTCCTAGGCCTAGGCCTAACACGAATTCGTCGGCGTTACCATCGTGTGCAAGCACTTCAACCCCGGATGATGCAAGAAGTACCGAAACAAGAAAGAAAATAAAGTATGATGAAAGTTTTATTGAATATGGTTTTACATGGACAGGTAATGAAGATGGACCTAGTGGGTTGTGTGTTGAATGTGGTACAGTGTTGAGTAACAGTAGTTTGCATCCAGCAAAGTTAAAGCGGCATCTAGAAACCAAACACTCCTAATTAAAAAATCCAACTTCTGAGTATTTCAAAAGAAAATGTTTACAATTAAATGCAAAGAAAGCTACATTTCGTTCGTTTGTCTATGAAGACAAAAAGGTGCTCATCATGTCGTGTTCGTTACCGTATTGCAAAAGCAGGTGAAGCTCATACAATTGCAGAAGATTTGATAAAACCATGCGCAAAAGATTTGGTAGAGTGCACGATAAAGGAAGTTTCTTAAAAACATTAATTCTGTGCCCCTCTCTGATAACGGGGTTTCTTGAAGAATAAAGAATATATCAGCAAATTGCTTAACGGATCTAATAAGGGAGTAATTGCGAGTCCAACTTTTTCACTTCAAATGGATGAATCAACAAATGTCGTAGGTTATGCGATTTGCAAACCTTTGCCTACTGAAAGAACAGGCGAAGAAATATTTAAACTGATCGATTTATTTATGGAAGAACATAAGATTCAATGGCAGCTTTGCTCAAGTATTTACACTGATGGGTCTGCAGCTATGATTGGAAAATTTTCATACGCAGTGGCACACATAAAAAAGAAAAACCCGATCGAGAGTATCCACTGCTGTCTTCATCGTCATGCACTTGCAATGAAATGAATGCCAGAAGACTTAAAAGGGTGTTGGGTGATGCCATAAAAATAGTTAATTTTATAAAATCAAGACCATTCAATGCGATGATCTTCAGTTTACTCTGTGAGGATATGGAAAGTTTTCATAAAAATTGCTGCTTCATACTGAAGCCCGATGGCTTTATCGGGGAAGTGTGCATGCTCAGTTTTACGAACTGCGTGAAGAGAGGGGTTTCTTTTTATCTGAATACCATTTTTAACTTGCATACAAATTAACGGACAAATGCTGGATACAAAAAGTGGCTTACCTTTCAGACATATTTACATATCTAAATGAAGTGAGTGCTATAATGCAGAGTACCAGGACAATGTACTTCAAAGCTCAGAGTAAAATGGAAGTGCTTCAACGTAAACTAAAACTTTGGGGTGAATGTATACTTATGGAAGAACTTGATTGCTTTGAAAATCTCAGTGGTTTTTTTAATTATGAATGAAATTTCCTTAAGTGAAGATGCAAAAGTTTCAGTCTTGCAGCACATATACAATTTGTTTACAACTATTGGGGAGTTCTTCTCTCCTCATTTAGAAACATTACTGTGGATTTAAAATCCCTTTGTTTACTTTGCAAATACCAACAAGTTGCCTTTGAAAGAGAAAAAACAGCTTATATAATTTTCAACTGATTATACCCTGAAAACAAAATTTCAGCAGGAAGAAATTACAAAATTCAAATAGACATGGAATACCGTGAAATAAGTAACAGAGCTTTCAAACTTTTAATGTATTTTCCAACAACATATCTCTGTGAGCGAACATTTCCACTGTATACAGCTCCAAAGACCAAATTTAGAAACATGCTAAATATTGAAGATGATTTGGGCTTACAGGTAACAACCATAACTCTAAATACTGAACTACTTTGTGAACAAAAGAGAACCCATCCGAGCCACTGAGTGAATAAGTACATTTATTGATATAAATTTCGCAAGAAGAAATTACTGAACAAGTAAGTAGAAGTAAATATTCTTCTTTGAATATTAATATTTTAATAAATTTATATTCTAAAAACCTAAAGTAAACTTTATCTGGTGCTAGTCACCGATTGTTTCTAATTTTGTACATATATATTTTTTATTGAGGCTCCGGAAGGTTTTTCTTTATGATGTGACGCTCCACAAGACAAAAACGTTGGGGAACTCCTGATCCATACAATACACATTTTAACAAACACCCAGTACACTATACATATCACCCCTACCAGATCAGCCTGTGTAATATAAACATCAGTTTTAACAAAATACCCTGTACAATATACACATCGATTTTCACAAAATACCCTATATAATATACACATCAGTTTCAATAAAACATACTGTATATTATACACATCAGCTTTAACAAAACGCCTTGTATACTATAGGGTGACTCGTAAGTCTCTACCCATCCATATATCTTATGTATCCAGTTTATCTGTGTGCTGTCCCGCATTTTTGCTGCATAATATTATGCGACGCCATGTTCTTTCAGACATTTTCCTCAACATAGAGATTATTGTTCCCAATGCCACGGTAACAGCTGCCTTCAACTCATCATTAGTGTTATTGAATATAACATAATAACATAAGGATGGGTAGGGACTTACGGGCCACTCTGTATACAAATCACTTCTAGCAGAACACCCTCTATACTATAAGCATAAGTTGTAATAAAACACACATTGGTCTTAACAAAATATTCTGTATACTTTTCACACCAGTTTCAACAGAACACCCAACATACTATACACATCACCTTTAACAAAACGTCCCGTATACAATACACACCAGTTTTAAGAAACCACCCAGTATACTAAACACATCAGCTTTAAGAAAACACACAGTATACTATACACATCAGTTTTAACAAAACACCCAGTATATTATAAACATTAGTTTTAACCAAACACCCTGTGTTATATGCGCATCGCCTTTAATAAAATGCTCTTTATATTATACAAATGAGCTTTAACAAAACGCCCTGTATACTATACACATCAGTTTTAACAAAGCTCCCAGTAAACTGTACATATCACTTCTGGCAGAAGGCCCGTTATACTATACCCATCAGTTTTCATATAACACGTATCGCTATTAACAAAATATCCTGTATTATTTTACACCAGTTTTAACGGAAGAACCTGTATACTATACACATAGCTTTAACAATATGCCCTGTATACTTTATGCATCAGCTTTAACAAAACGTCCTGTATACTATACACATCCTTTTTACCAAAACACTCAGTACACTATATACATGACTTCTAGAAGAATACCCAGTATACTGTACACATCAGTTTTTACAAAACTCAGTATATTATGCACACTACCTTTAACAAATCACCTAGTATATTATACACATCAGTTTTAACAAAACACCCTGTATGTTATACACATCAGCTTTTACAAAACACTCTGTGTTATATACGCATCGCCTTTAACAAAACGTCCTTTATATTATACGAATCAATTTTAACAAAACACCCAATATACTATACACTCGTATATTATACACAACAATTTTAATAAAACACTCAATATACAATACACATCAGTTTTAACAAAACGCCTTGTATACTATACACTTCAGTTTTAACAAAACACCCAGTAAACTGTACATATCACTTCTGGCAGAACACCATGTATACTACAGACATTAGTTTTAATAAATCACATATTGGTCTTAACAAAATATCCTGTATGATTTTCACACCAGTTTTAAAAGAACAACTTGTTCACTATACACAACAGCTTTAACAAATCGTCCTAAATTTTATACAACGTCCTGTATTTTATACAAATTAGCTTTAACAAAACACTCTGTATACTATAACAATTAGCTTTAACAAATCATCCTGTATACTATATACACTACTTTTAACAAAACACTCTGTATACTATACCAATTAGCTTTAACAAATCATCCTGTATACTATGTACATCAGCTTTTAACAAAATACCCTGTATCAGCATTAACTATTCACTATTCACACTACCTTCAACAAAACGCCCTGTGTACTATACCCATCAGTTTTAACAAAACACCCAGTACACTATACACATCAGCATCAATAAAACATCCTATACACATCACTTCTAGTAGAACACCCACTATACTATATTCATCAGTTTTAACAAAACACCTAGTATACTATACACATCAGTTTTAAGAAAACACAGTATACTATGCACACTATCTTTAACAAATCACCCTGTAAACTATACACATCAGCTTTACCAAAACACCCTGTATATTAAACACATCAGCTTTCACAAATGTGTTATATATGCATCTCCTTTAACAAAACGCCCTTTATATTATACAAATCAGCTTTAACAAAACTTCTCGTACATTATACACACCAGTTTTAACAAAACACCCAATATACTATACACATCAATCATAGCAAAATATCCCGTATACAATACACATCAGTTTTAAGGAAACACCCCGTATATTATGTACATCAGCTTTAACAAAACACCCTGTGTTTTATGCAAATTAGCTTTTACAAAACACCCTGTATTTTACAGAAATTAGCTTTAACAAAACACCCTGTGTACTATAACAATTAGCTTTAACAAATTACCCTGTATACTATATACACTACTTTTAACAAAACACCCAGTATTTATCACAAACACCCTGTAATACTATTCACACTACCTTTAACAAAACGCCCTGTTACAAACAAAACAAAACCCTGTATACTATACACACTACCTTTAACAAAACTCCCTGTATACTATAGATATCAGTTTTAACAAAACTTCCTGTATACTGTAGATATAAGTTTTAACAAACCTCCTTGGGTACTATAGATATTAGTTTTAACAAAACTCCCTGTATAGTATATGTATATATCATAACAAAAACTATGTATATTATTTGCGTTAAGTCTTAACAAATCACCGCGTATACTACAGATATATCAATCACTGTATAGTATACACACCACTCATAACAAAGCATTCTGTCTACTGTACACGCTTAGGTCTTAAAAAGCACCCCGTACAGTTTACACATCAGTCACAACAAAACACCCTGTATATTAAACATGTATAAGTCTGAACTAAAAACGCTTTGTATACAGTACGCCCATAAGTTTTAAGAAAACACTCTGTATGCTATTCACGTTTAAGTCTTAACAGAACATTACCTATACTTTACGCATCACTCAAAACAAAACAACCTGTATAATATACACATTGCCCATAACAAAACACCGTTTATAATATGCACTTCAGTCAACAAAACACCCTGTATACGACAAATAAGTCATAAAAACACACCTCGTATACGACAAATAAGGCATAACAAAACACCCTGTATACGACAAATAAGTCATAAAAAGACACCTCGTATACGACAAATAAGCCATAACAAAACACCCTGTATACGACAAATAAGTCATAAAAAGACACCTGTACGACAAATAAGTCATAAAAAGACACCTCGTATACGACAAATAAGACATAACAAAACACCATGTATACTATAAATGCATAAGTTTTAATTAAACGCTCTGTATACTGTGCACTCATCAGTTTTAATAAGTTACCCTGTATACTGTAAACATTAGTTTTAACAGAACACCCTTTATACTATACACATCAGTTTTAATAAAACACACATTGGTGTTAACAAAATAGCCTGTATACTTTTCACACCAGTTTTAACAAAACAACCTGTATACTATTAACACCAGTGTCAACAAACAAGCTGTATACTACACACATCAGTTTTAACTAAACAACCTGTATACTATTAACATCAGTGTAAACAAACAAGCTGTATACTATACACATCAGTTTTAACAAAACAACCTGTATACTATTAACATCAGTGTAAACAAAAAAGCTGTATAATATACACATCAGTTTTAACAAAAAAGCTGTATACTATTAACATCAGTGTAAACAAAAAAGCTGTATACTATGCACATCAGTTTCAACAAAACAACTTGTATACTATTAACATCGGTGTAAACAAAAAAGCTGTATACTATACACATCAGTTTTAACTAAACAACCTGTATACTATAAACATCAGTGTCAACAAACAAGCTGTATACTATACACATCAGTTTTAACTAAACAACCTGTATACTATAAACATCAGTGTAAACAAACAAGCTGTATACTATACACATCAGTTTTAACTAAACAACCTGTATACTATAAACATCAGTGTAAACAAACAAGCTGTATACTATACACATCAGTTTTAACTAAACAACCTGTATACTAATAACATCAGTATCAACAAACAAGCTGTATACTATACACATCAGTTTTAACTAAACAACCTGTATACTATAAACATCAGTGTAAACAAACAAGTTGTATACTATACACATCAGTTTTAACTAAACAACCTGTATACTATAAACATCAGTGTCAACAAACAAGCTGTATACTATACATCAGTTTTAACTAAACAACCTGTGTATACTATAAACATCAGTGTAAACAAACAAGCTGTATACTATACACATCAGTTTTAACTAAACAACCTGTATACTATTAACATCAGTGTAAACAAACAAGCTGTATACTATACACATCAGTTTTAACTAAACAACCTGTATACTATTAACATCAGTGTCAACAAACAAGCTGTATACTATACACATCAGTTTTAACTAAACAAACAAACATCAGTGTATACTACACACATCAGTTTTAACAAAACAACCTGTATACTATTAACATCAGTGTAAACAAACAAGCTGTATACTATACACATCAGTTTTAACTAAACAACCTGTATACTATTAACATCAGTGTAAACAAACAAGCTGTATACTATACACATCAGTTTTAACTAAACAACCTGTATACTATAAACATCAGTGTAAACAAACAAGCTGTATACTATACACATCAGTTTTAACTAAACAACCTGTATACTATTAACATCAGTATCAACAAACAAGCTGTATACTATACACATCAGTTTTAACTAAACAACCTGTATACTATTAACATCAGTGTAAACAAACAAGCTGTATACTATACACATCAGTTTTAACTAAACAACCTGTATACTATAAACATCAGTGTAAACAAACAAGCTGTATACTATACACATCAGTTTTAACTAAACAACCTGTATACTATAAACATCAGTGTAAACAAACAACCTGTATACTATACACATCAGTTTTAACTAAACAACCTGTATACTATAAACATCAGTGTTATCAAACAAGCTGTATACTATACAGATCAGTTTTAACTAAGCAACCTGTATACTATTAACATCAGTATCAACAAAAACAACACTGTTTTAACTAAACAACCTGTATACTATTAACATATAAACATCATACTGTAAACAAACAAGCTGTATACTATACACATCAGTTTTAACAAAACAACCTGTATACACATCAGTTTTACTAAACATCAGTGTAAACAAACAAGCTGTATACTATACAGATCAGTTTTAACAAAACAACCTGTATACTATTAACATCAGTGTAAACAAACAACCTGTATACTATACACATCAGTTTTAACTAAACAACCTGTATATTATAAACATCAGTGTAAACAAACAACCTGTATACTATACACATCAGTTTTAACTAAACAACCTGTATACTATAAACATCAGTGTAAACAAACAAGCTGTATACTATACACATCAGTTTTAACTAAACAACCTGTATACTATAAACATCAGTGTCAACAAACAAGCTGTATACTATACACATCAGTTTTAACTAAACAACCTGTATACTATAAACATCAGTGTAAACAAACAAGCTGTATACTATACACATCAGTTTTAACTAAACAACCTGTATACTATAAACATCAGTGTAAACAAACAAGCTGTATACTATACACATCAGTTTTAACTAAACAACCTGTATACTATTAACATCAGTGTCAACAAACAAGCTGTATACTATACACATCAGTTTTAACTAAACAACCTGTATACTATAAACATCAGTGTAAACAAACAAGCTGTATACTATACACATCAGTTTTAACTAAACAACCTGTATACTATAAACATCAGTGTAAACAAACAAGCTGTATACTATACACATCAGTTTTAACTAAACAACCTGTATACTATAAACATCAGTGTAAACAAACAACCTGTATACTATTAACACCAATGTCAACAAACAAGCTGTATACTATACACATCAGTTTTAACTAAACAACCTGTATACTATTAACATCAGTGTAAACAAACAAGCTGTATACTATACACATCAGTTTTAACTAAACAACCTGTATACTATAAACATCAGTGTAAACAAACAAGCTGTATACTATACACATCAGTTTTAACTAAACAACCTGTATACTATAAACATCAGTGTAAACAAACAAGCTGTATACTATACACATCAGTTTTAACTAAACAACCTGTATACTATAAACATCAGTGTAAACAAACAAGCTGTATACTATACACATCAGTTTTAACTAAACAACCTGTATACTATAAACATCAGTGTCAACAAACAAGCTGTATACTATACACATCAGTTTTAACTAAACAACCTGTATACTATAAACATCAGTGTCAACAAACAAGCTGTATACTATACACATCAGTTTTAACTAAACAACCTGTATACTATAAACATCAGTGTAAACAAACAAGCTGTATACTATACACATCAGTTTTAACTAAACAACCTGTATACTATTAACATCAGTGTAAACAAACAAGCTGTATACTATACACATCAGTTTTAACTAAACAACCTGTATACTATAAACATCAGTGTAAACAAACAAGCTGTATACTATACACATCAGTTTTAACTAAACAACCTGTATACTATAAACATCAGTGTCAACAAACAAGCTGTATACTATACACATCAGTTTTAACTAAACAACCTGTATACTATAAACATCAGTGTAAACAAACAAGCTGTATACTATACACATGTTTTAACTAAACAACCTGTATACTATAAACATCAGTGTAAACAAACAAGCTGTATACTATACACATCAGTTTTAACTAAACAACCTGTATACTATAAACATCAGTGTAAACAAACAAGCTGTATACTATACACATCAGTTTTAACTAAACAACCTGTATACTATAAACATCAGTGTAAACAAACAAGCTGTATACTATACACATCAGTTTTAACTAAACAACCTGTATACTATTAACATCAGTGTCAACAAACAAGCTGTATACTATACACATCAGTTTTAACTAAACAACCTGTATACTATAAACATCAGTGTAAACAAACAAGCTGTATACTATACACATCAGTTTTAACTAAACAACCTGTATACTATAAACATCAGTGTAAACAAACAAGCTGTATACTATACACATCAGTTTTAACTAAACAACCTGTATACTATAAACATCAGTGTAAACAAACAAGCTGTATACTATACACATCAGTTTTAACTAAACAACCTGTATACTATTAACATCAGTGTCAACAAACAAGCTGTATACTATACACATCAGTTTTAACTAAACAACCTGTATACTATAAACATCAGTGTAAACAAACAAGCTGTATACTATACACATCAGTTTTAACTAAACAACCTGTATACTATTAACATCAGTGTAAACAAACAAGCTGTATACTATACACATCAGTTTTAACTAAACAACCTGTATACTATTAACATCAGTGTCAACAAACAAGCTGTATACTATACACATCAGTTTTAACTAAACAACCTGTATACTATAAACATCAGTGTAAACAAACAAGCTGTATACTATACACATCAGTTTTAACTAAACAACCTGTATACTATAAACATCAGTGTAAACAAACAAGCTGTATACTATACACATCAGTTTTAACTAAACAACCTGTATACTATAAACATCAGTGTAAACAAACAAGCTGTATACTATACACATCAGTTTTAACTAAACAACCTGTATACTATAAACATCAGTGTAAACAAACAAGCTGTATACTATACACATCAGTTTTAACTAAACAACCTGTATACTATAAACATCAGTGTAAACAAACAAGCTGTATACTATACACATCAGTTTTAACTAAACAACCTGTATACTATTAACATCAGTGTAAACAAACAAGCTGTATACTATACACATCAGTTTTAACTAAACAACCTGTATACTATTAACATCAGTGTCAACAAACAAGCTGTATACTATACACATCAGTTTTAACTAAACAACCTGTATACTATTAACATCAGTGTAAACAAACAAGCTGTATACTATACACATCAGTTTTAACTAAACAACCTGTATACTATAAACATCAGTGTAAACAAACAAGCTGTATACTATACACATCAGTTTTAACTAAACAACCTGTATACTATAAACATCAGTGTAAACAAACAAGCTGTATACTATACACATCAGTTTTAACTAAACAACCTGTATACTATAAACATCAGTGTAAACAAACAAGCTGTATACTATACACATCAGTTTTAACTAAACAACCTGTATACTATTAACACCAATGTCAACAAACAAGCTGTATACTATACACATCAGTTTTAACTAAACAACCTGTATACTATAAACATCAGTGTAAACAAACAAGCTGTATACTATACACATCAGTTTTAACTAAACAACCTGTATACTATTAACATCAGTGTCAACAAACAAGCTGTATACTATACACATCAGTTTTAACTAAACAACCTGTATACTATTAACATCAGTGTAAACAAACAAGCTGTATACTATACACATCAGTTTTAACTAAACAACCCTGTATACTCAACAAACAAGCTGTATACTATACACATCAGTTTTAACTAAACAATAAACATCAGTGTAAACAAACAAGCTGTATACTAAACACATCAGTTTTAACTAAACAACCTGTATACTATTAACATCAGTGTAAACAAACAAGCTGTATACTATACACATCAGTTTTAACTAAACAACCTGTATACTATAAACATCAGTGTAAACAAACAAGCTGTATACTATACACATCAGTTTTAACTAAACAACCTGTATACTATAAACATCAGTGTCAACAAACAAGCTGTATACTATACACATCAGTTTTAACTAAACAACCTGTATACTATAACATCAGTGTCAACAAACAATCTGTATACTATACACATCAGTTTTAACTAAACAACCTGTATACTATTAACATCAGTGTAAACAAACAAGCTGTATACTATACACATCAGTTTTAACTAAACAACCTGTATACTATAAACATCAGTTTTAACTAAACAACCTGTATACTATAAACATCAGTTTTAACTAAACAACAAACAAGCTGTATACTATATACTACACACATCAGTTTTAACTAAACAACCTGTATACTATTAACATCAGTGTCAACAAACAAGCTGTATACTATACACATCAGTTTTAACTAAACAACCTGTATACTATAAACATCAGTGTAAACAAACAAGCTGTATACTATACACATCAGTTTTAACTAAACAACCTGTATACTATTAACATCAGTGTCAACAAACAAGCTGTATACTATACACATCAGTTTTAACTAAACAACCTGTATACTATAAACATCAGTGTAAACAAACAAGCTGTATACTATACACATCAGTTTTAACTAAACAACCTGTATACTATAAACATCAGTGTAAACAAACAAGCTGTATACTATACACATCAGTTTTAACTAAACAACCTGTATACTATAAACATCAGTGTAAACAAACAAGCTGTATACTATACACATCAGTTTTAACTAAACAACCTGTATACTATAAACATCAGTGTAAACAAACAAGCTGTATACTATACACATCAGTTTTAACTAAACAACCTGTATACTATTAACATCAGTGTCAACAAACAAGCTGTATACTATACACATCAGTTTTAACTAAACAACCTGTATACTATTAACATCAGTGTAAACAAACAAGCTGTATACTATACACATCAGTTTTAACTAAACAACCTGTATACTATAAACATCAGTGTAAACAAACAAAACAAGCTGTACCTGTATACTATAACACATCAGTTTTAACTAAACAACCTGTATACTATTAACATCAGTGTAAACAAACAAGCTGTATACTATACACATCAGTTTTAACTAAACAACCTGTATACTATAAACATCAGTGTAAACAAACAAGCTGTATACTATACACATCAGTTTTAACTAAACAACCTGTATACTATAAACATCAGTGTAAACAAACAAGCTGTATACTATACACATCAGTTTTAACTAAACAACCTGTATACTATAAACATCAGTGTAAACAAACAAGCTGTATACTATACACATCAGTTTTAACTAAACAACCTGTATACTATAAACATCAGTGTAAACAAACAAGCTGTATACTATACACATCAGTTTTAACTAAACAACCTGTATACTATAAACATCAGTGTAAACAAACAAGCTGTATACTATACACATCAGTTTTAACTAAACAACCTGTATACTATTAACATCAGTGTAAACAAACAAGCTGTATACTATACACATCAGTTTTAACTAAACAACCTGTATACTATAAACATCAGTGTCAACAAAACAAGCTGTATACTATACACATCAGTTTTAACAAACAACCTGTATACTATAAACATCAGTGTAAACAAACAAGCTGTATACTATACACATCAGTTTTAACTAAACAACCTGTATACTATAAACATCAGTGTAAACAAACAAGCTGTATACTATACACACAGTTTTAACATCAACCTGTATTTAACTAAACAACCTGTATACTAGTTTTAACTAAACAACATCATCAGTGTAAACAAACAAGCTGTATACTATACACATCAGTTTTAACTAAACAACCTGTATACTATTAACATCAGTGTAAACAAACAAGCTGTATACTATACTATAACATCAGTTTTAACTAAACAACCTGTATACTATAAACATCAGTGTAAACAAACAAGCTGTATACTATACACATCAGTTTTAACTAAACAACCTGTATACTATAAACATCAGTGTAAACAAACAAGCTGTATACTATACACATCAGTTTTAACTAAACAACCTGTATACTATAAACATCAGTGTTAACAAACAAGCTGTATACTATACACATCAGTTTTAACTAAACAACCTGTATACTATAAACATCAGTGTCAACAAACAAGCTGTATATACTACACATCAGTTTTAACTAAACAACCTGTATACTATTAACATCAAACAAACAAGCTGTATACTATATACATCAGTTTTAACAAAACAACCTGTATACTATTAACATCAGTGTAAACAAACAACCTGTATACTATTAACATCAGTGTAAACAAACAAGCTGTATACTATACACATCAGTTTTAACTAAACAACCTGTATACTATTAACATCAGTGTAAACAAACAAGCTGTATACTATACACATCAGTTTTAACTAAACAACCTGTATACTATAAACATCAGTGTAAACAAACAAGCTGTATACTATACACATCAGTTTTAACTAAACAACCTGTATACTATTAAACATCAGTGTAAACAAACAAGCTGTATACTATACACATCAGTTTTAACTAAACAACCTGTATACTATAAACATCAGTGTAAACAAACAAGCTGTATACTATACACATCAGTTTTAACTAAACAACCTGTATACTATAAACATCAGTGTAAACAAACAAGCTGTATACTATACACATCAGTTTTAACTAAACAACCTGTATACTATAAACATCAGTGTAAACAAACAAGCTGTATACTATACACATCAGTTTTAACTAAACAACCTGTATACTATAAACATCAGTGTCAACAAACAAGCTGTATACTATACACATCAGTTTTAACTAAACAACCTGTATACTATAAACATCAGTGTAAACAAACAAGCTGTATACTATACACATCAGTTTTAACTAAACAACCTGTATACTATAAACATCAGTGTAAACAAACAAGCTGTATACTATACACATCAGTTTTAACTAAACAACCTGTATACTATAAACATCAGTGTAAACAAACAAGCTGTATACTATACACATCAGTTTTAACTAAACAACCTGTATACTATTAACATCAGTGTAAACAAACAAACAAGCTGTATACTATACACATCAGTTTTAACTAAACAACCTGTATACTATAAACATCAGTGTAAACAAACAAGCTGTATACTATACACATCAGTTTTAACTAAACAACCTGTATACTATTAACATCAGTGTAAACAAACAAGCTGTATACTATACACATCAGTTTTAACTAAACAACCTGTATACTATTAACATCAGTGTCAACAAACAAGCTGTATACTATACACATCAGTTTTAACTAAACAACCTGTATACTATAAACATCAGTGTAAACAAACAAGCTGTATACTATACACATCAGTTTTAACTAAACAACCTGTATACTATTAACATCAGTGTCAACAAACAAGCTGTATACTATACACATCAGTTTTAACTAAACAACCTGTATACTATTAACATCAGTGTCAACAAACAAGCTGTATACTATAAACATCAGTTATAACTAAACATCAGTTTTAACTAAACAACCTGTATACTATTAACATCAGTATGTAAACAAACAAGCTGTATACTATACACATCAGTTTTAACTAAACAACCTGTATACTATAAACATCAGTGTAAACAAACAAGCTGTATACTATACACATCAGTTTTAACTAAACAACCTGTATACTATAAACATCAGTGTCAACAAACAAGCTGTATACTATACACATCAGTTTTAACTAAACAACCTGTATACTATAAACATCAGTGTAAACAAACAAGCTGTATACTATACACATCAGTTTTAACTAAACAACCTGTATACTATAAACATCAGTGTAAACAAACAAGCTGTATACTATACACATCAGTTTTAACTAAACAACCTGTATACTATAAACATCAGTGTCAACAAACAAGCTGTATACTATACACATCAGTTTTAACTAAACAACCTGTATACTATTAACATCAGTGTAAACAAACAAGCTGTATACAAAATACGTCAGTTTTAACTAAACAACCTGTATACTATTAATATCAGTGTAAACAAACAAGCTGTATACTATACACATCAGTTTTAACTAAACAACCTGTATACTATACTATAAACATCAGTGTAAACAAACAAGCTGTATACTATACACATCAGTTTTAACTAAACAACCTGTATACTATTAACATCAGTGTCAACAAACAAGCTGTATACTATACACATCAGTTTTAACTAAACAACCTGTATACTATAAACATCAGTGTAAACAAACAAGCTGTATACTATACACATCAGTTTTAACTAAACAACCTGTATACTATAAACATCAGTGTAAACAAACAAGCTGTATACTATACACATCAGTTTTAACTAAACAACCTGTATACTATTAACACCAATGTCAACAAAAAAGCTGTATACTATACACATCAGTTTTAACTAAACAACCTGTATACTATTAACATCAGTGTAAACAAACAAGCTGTATACTATACACATCAGTTTTAACTAAACAACCTGTATACTATAAACATCAGTGTAAACAAACAAGCTGTATACTATACACATCAGTTTTAACTAAACAACCTGTATACTATAAACATCAGTGTCAACAAACAAGCTGTATACTATACACATCAGTTTTAACTAAACAACCTGTATACTATAAACATCAGTGTCAACAAACAAGCTGTATACTATACACATCAGTTTTAACTAAACAACCTGTATACTATAAACATCAGTGTAAACAAACAAGCTGTATACTATACACATCAGTTTTAACTAAACAACCTGTATACTATTAACATCAGTGTCAACAAACAAGCTGTATACTATACACATCAGTTTTAACTAAACAACCTGTATACTATAAACATCAGTGTAAACAAACAAGCTGTATACTATACACATCAGTTTTAACTAAACAACCTGTATACTATAAACATCAGTGTAAACAAACAAGCTGTATACTATACACATCAGTTTTAACTAAACAACCTGTATACTATTAACATCAGTGTCAACAAACAAGCTGTATACTATACACATCAGTTTTAACTAAACAACCTGTATACTATAAACATCAGTGTCAACAAACAAGCTGTATACTATACACATCAGTTTTAACTAAACAACCTGTATACTATAAACATCAGTGTCAACAAACAAGCTGTATACTATACACATCAGTTTTAACTAAACAACCTGTATACTATTAACATCAGTGTCAACAAACAAGCTGTATACTATACATCAGTTTTAACTAAACAACCTGTATACTATTAACATCAGTGTCAACAAACAACATACTATACACATCAGTTTTAACTAAACAACCTGTATACTATAAACATCAGTGTCAACAAACAAGCTGTATACTATACACATCAGTTTTAACTAAACAACCTGTATACTATAAACATCAGTGTAAACAAACAAGCTGTATACTATACACATCAGTTTTAACTAAACAACCTGTATACTATTAACATCAGTGTAAACAAACAAGCTGTATACTATACACATCAGTTTTAACTAAACAACCTGTATACTATAAACATCAGTGTAAACAAACAAGCTGTATACTATACACATCAGTTTTAACTAAACAACCTGTATACTATAAACATCAGTGTAAACAAACAAGCTGTATACTATACACATCAGTTTTAACTAAACAACCTGTATACTATAAACATCAGTGTAAACAAACAAGCTGTATACTATACACATCAGTTTTAACTAAACAACCTGTATACTATTAACATCAGTGTCAACAAACAAGCTGTATACTATACACATCAGTTTTAACTAAACAACCTGTATACTATAAACATCAGTGTAAACAAACAAGCTGTATACTATACACATCAGTTTTAACTAAACAACCTGTATACTATAAACATCAGTGTAAACAAACAAGCTGTATACTATACACATCAGTTTTAACTAAACAACCTGTATACTATAAACATCAGTGTCAACAAACAAGCTGTATACTATACACATCAGTTTTAACTAAACAACCTGTATACTATAAACATCAGTGTCAACAAACAAGCTGTATATACTATACACATCAGTTTTAACTAAACAACCTGTATACTATAAACATCAGTGTAAACAAACAAGCTGTATACTATACACATCAGTTTTAACTAAACAACCTGTATACTATAAACATCAGTGTAAACAAACAAGCTGTATACTATACACATCAGTTTTAACTAAACAACCTGTATACTATAAACATCAGTGTAAACAAACAAGCTGTATACTATACACATCAGTTTTAACTAAACAACCTGTATACTATAAACATCAGTGTCAACAAACAAGCTGTATACTATACACATCAGTTTTAACTAAACAACCTGTATACTATAAACATCAGTGTCAACAAACAAGCTGTATACTATACACATCAGTTTTAACTAAACAACCTGTATACTATAAACATCAGTGTAAACAAACAAGCTGTATACTATACACATCAGTTTTAACTAAACAACCTGTATACTATTAACATCAGTGTCAACAAACAAGCTGTATACTATACACATCAGTTTTAACTAAACAACCTGTATACTATTAACATCAGTGTAAACAAACAAGCTGTATACTATACACATCAGTTTTAACTAAACAACCTGTATACTATAAACATCAGTGTAAACAAACAAGCTGTATACTATACACATCAGTTTTAACTAAACAACCTGTATACTATAAACATCAGTGTCAACAAACAAGCTGTATACTATACACATCAGTTTTAACTAAACAACCTGTATACTATAAACATCAGTGTAAACAAACAAGCTGTATACTATACACATCAGTTTTAACTAAACAACCTGTATACTATAAACATCAGTGTAAACAAACAAGCTGTATACTATACACATCAGTTTTAACTAAACAACCTGTATACTATAAACATCAGTGTCAACAAACAAGCTGTATACTATACACATCAGTTTTAACTAAACAACCTGTATACTATAAACATCAGTGTCAACAAACAAGCTGTATACTATACACATCAGTTTTAACTAAACAACCTGTATACTATAAACATCAGTGTAAACAAACAAGCTGTATACTATACACATCAGTTTTAACTAAACAACCTGTATACTATAAACATCAGTGTAAACAAACAAGCTGTATACTATACACATCAGTTTTAACAAAACAACCTGTATACTATAAACATCAGTGTCAACAAACAAGCTGTATACTATACACATCAAGCTGTATACTTTAACATCAGTTTTAACTAAACAACCTGTATACTATTAACATCAGTGTCAACAAACAAGCTGTATACTATACACATCAGTTTTAACTAAACAACCTGTATACTATTAACATCAGTGTCAACAAACAAGCTGTATACTATACACATCAGTTTTAACTAAACAAAACAACATCTGTATACTGTATACTATAACATCAGTTTTAACAAACAAGCTGTATAGCTGTATACTATACACATCAGTTTTAACTAAACAACCTGTATACTATAAACATCAGTGTAAACAAACAAGCTGTATACTATACACATCAGTTTTAACTAAACAACCTGTATACTATAAACATCAGTGTAAACAAACAAGCTGTATACTATACACATCAGTTTTAACTAAACAACCTGTATACTATTAAACATCAGTGTCAACAAACAAGCTGTATACTATACACATCAGTTTTAACTAAACAACCTGTATACTATAAACATCAGTGTAAACAAACAAGCTGTATACTATACACATCAGTTTTAACTAAACAACCTGTATACTATAAACATCAGTGTAAACAAACAAGCTGTATACTATACACATCAGTTTTAACTAAACAACCTGTATACTATAAACATCAGTGTAAACAAACAAGCTGTATACTATACACATCAGTTTTAACTAAACAACCTGTATACTATAAACATCAGTGTAAACAAACAAGCTGTATACTATACACATCAGTTTTAACTAAACAACCTGTATACTATAAACATCAGTGTAAACAACAAACAAGCTGTATACTATACACATCAGTTTTAACTAAACAACCTGTATACTATAAACATCAGTGTAAACAAACAAGCTGTATACTATACACATCAGTTTTAACTAAACAACCTGTATACTATAACATCAGTGTCAACAAACAAGCTGTATACTATACACATCAGTTTTAACTAAACAACCTGTATACAAGCTGTATACTATACACATCAGTTTTAACTAAACAACCTGTATACTATTAACATCAGTGTAAACAAACAAGCTGTATACTATACACATCAGTTTTAACTAAACAACCTGTATACTATTAACATCAGTGTCAACAAACAAGCTGTATACTATACACATCAGTTTTAACTAAACAACCTGTATACTATTAACATCAGTGTCAACAAACAAGCTGTATACTATACACATCAGTTTTAACTAAACAACCTGTATACTATAAACATCAGTGTAAACAAACAAGCTGTATACTATACACATCAGTTTTAACTAAACAACCTGTATACTATAAACATCAGTGTAAACAAACAAGCTGTATACTATACACATCAGTTTTAACTAAACAACCTGTATACTATAAACATCAGTGTAAACAAACAAGCTGTATACTATACACATCAGTTTTAACTAAACAACCTGTATACTATAAACATCAGTGTAAACAAACAAGCTGTATACTATACACATCAGTTTTAACTAAACAACCTGTATACTATAAACATCAGTGTCAAGCTGTATACTATACACATCAAACAAACAAGCTGTATACTATACACATCAGTTTTAACTAAACAACCTGTATACTATTAACATCAGTGTAAACAAACAAGCTGTATACTATACACATCAGTTTTAACTAAACAACCTGTATACTATTAACATCAGTGTCAACAAACAAGCTGTATACTATACACATCAGTTTTAACTAAACAACCTGTATACTATTAACATCAGTGTAAACAAACAAGCTGTATACTATTAACTAAACAACCTGTATACTATAAACATGTAAACAAACAAGCTGTATACTATACACATCAGTTTTAACTAAACAACCTGTATACTATAAACATCAGTGTAAACAAACAAGCTGTATACTATACACATCAGTTTTAACTAAACAACCTGTATACTATTAACATCAGTGTAAACAAACAAGCTGTATACTATACACATCAGTTTTAACTAAACAACCTGTATACTATTAACATCAGTGTAAACAAACAAGCTGTATACTATACACATCAGTTTTAACTAAACAACCTGTATACTATAAACATCAGTGTAAACAAACAAGCTGTATACTATACACATCAGTTTTAACTAAACAACCTGTATACTATTAACATCAGTGTCAACAAACAAGCTGTATACTATACACATCAGTTTTAACTAAACAACCTGTATACTATTAACATCAGTGTAAACAAACAAGCTGTATACTATACACATCAGTTTTAACTAAACAACCTGTATACTATTAACATCAGTGTCAACAAACAAGCTGTATACTATACACATCAGTTTTAACTAAACAACCTGTATACTATTAAACATCAGTGTAAACAAACAAGCTGTATACTATACACATCAGTTTTAACTAAACAACCTGTATACTATAAACATCAGTGTAAACAAACAAGCTGTATACTATACACATCAGTTTTAACTAAACAACCTGTATACTATAAACATCAGTGTAAACAAACAAGCTGTATACTATACACATCAGTTTTAACTAAACAACCTGTATACTATAAACATCAGTGTAAACAAACAAGCTGTATACTATACACATCAGTTTTAACTAAACAACCTGTATACTATAAACATCAGTGTCAACAAACAAGCTGTATACTATACACATCAGTTTTAACTAAACAACCTGTATACTATAAACATCAGTGTAAACAAACAAGCTGTATACTATACACATCAGTTTTAACTAAACAACCTGTATACTATAAACATCAGTGTAAACAAACAAGCTGTATACTATACACATCAGTTTTAACTAAACAACCTGTATACTATAAACATCAGTGTCAACAAACAAGCTGTATACTATACACATCAGTTTTAACTAAACAACCTGTATACTATTAACACATCAGTGTATAACAAACAAGCTGTATACTATACACATCAGTTTTAACTAAACAACCTGTATACTATTAGCACCAATGTCAACAAAAAAGCTGTATACTACACACATCAGTTTTAACTAAACAACCTGTATACTATAAACATCAGTGTCAACAAACAAGCTGTATACTATACACATCAGTTTTAACTAAACAACCTGTATACTACAAACAAGCTGTAACATCACATCAGTTTAACAAACAAGCTGTATACTATACACATCAGTTTTAACTAAACAACCTGTATATATACACATATTAACATCACCTGTAAACAAACAAGCTGTATACTATACACATCAGTTTTAACTAAACAACCTGTATACTATAAACATCAGTGTAAACAAACAAGCTGTATACTATACACATCAGTTTTAACTAAACAACCTGTATACTATTAACATCAGGGTCAACAAACAACCTGTATACTATACACACAGTTTTAATAAACAACCTGTATTTAACTCAGTGTCAACAAACAAAACTAACCTGTAATACTATAAACATCAGTGTAAACAAACAACCTGTATACTATACACATCAGTTTTAACTAAACAACCTGTATACTATTAACATCAGTGTCAACAAACAAGCTGTATACTATACACATCAGTTTTAACTAAACAACCTGTATACTATTAACATCAGTGTCAACAAACAAGCTGTATACTATACACATCAGTTTTAACAAAACAACCTGTATACTATACACATCAGTTTTAACTAAACAACCTGTATACTATAAACATCAGTGTAAACAAACAAGCTGTATACTATACACATCAGTTTTAACTAAACAACCTGTATACTATAAACATCAGTGTAAACAAACAAGCTGTATACTATACACATCAGTTTTAACTAAACAACCTGTATACTATAAACATCAGTGTAAACATACAACCTGTATACTATTAACATCAATGTGAACAAAAAAGCTGTATACTATACACATCAGTTTTAACTAAACAACCTGTATACTATAAACATCAGTGTCAACAAACAAGCTGTATACTATACACATCAGTTTTAACTAAACAACCTGTATACTATTAACATCAGTGTCAACAAACAAGCTGTATACTATACACATCAGTTTTAACTAAACAACCTGTATACTATAAACATCAGTGTAAACAAACAAGCTGTATACTATACACATCAGTTTTAACTAAACAACCTGTATACTATAAACATCAGTGTCAACAAACAAGCTGTATACTATACACATCAGTTTTAACTAAACAACCTGTATACTATAAACATCAGTGTAAACAAACAAGCTGTATACTATACACAACTAAACAACCTGTATACTATAAACATCAGTGTCAACAAACAAGCTGTATACTATACACATCAGTTTTAACTAAACAACCTGTATACTATAAACATCAGTGTAAACAAACAAGCTGTATACTATACACATCAGTTTTAACTAAACAACCTGTATACTATTAACATCAGTGTCAACAAACAAGCTGTATACTATACACATCAGTTTTAACTAAACAACCTGTATACTATGTATAACATCAGTGTAAACAAACAAGCTGTATACTATACACATCAGTTTTAACTAAACAACCTGTATACTATAAACATCAGTGTCAACAAACAAGCTGTATACTATACACATCAGTTTTAACTAAACAACCTGTATACTATAAACATCAGTGTAAACAAACAAGCTGTATACTATACACATCAGTTTTAACTAAACAACCTGTATACTATAAACATCAGTGTAAACAAACAAGCTGTATACTATACACATCAGTTTTAACTAAACAACCTGTATACTATAAACATCAGTGTAAACAAACAAGCTGTATACTATACACATCAGTTTTAACTAAACAACCTGTATACTATAAACATCAGTGTCAACAAACAAGCTGTATACTATACACATCAGTTTTAACTAAACAACCTGTATACTATTAACATCAGTGTAAACAAACAAGCTGTATACTATACACATCAGTTTTAACTAAACAACCTGTATACTATAAACATCAGTGTAAACAAACAAGCTGTATACTATACACATCAGTTTTAACTAAACAACCTGTATACTATTAACATCAGTGTGTATACTATACACATCAGTTTTAACTAAACAACCTGTATACTATATAACATCAGTGTAAACAAACAAGCTGTATACTATACACATCAGTTTTAACTAAACAACCTGTATACTATAAACATCAGTGTAAACAAACAAGCTGTATACTATACACATCAGTTTTACACTAAACAACCTGTATACTATTAACATCAGTGTAAACAAACAAGCTGTATACTATACACATCAGTTTTAACTAAACAACCTGTATACTATTAACATCAGTGTCAACAAACAAGCTGTATACTATACACATCAGTTTTAACTAAACAACCTGTATACTATAAACATCAGTGTCAACAAACAAGCTGTATACTATACACATCAGTTTTAACTAAACAACCTGTATTTAACATAAACAAACAAGCTGTATACTATACACATCAGTTTTAACTAAACAACCTGTATACTATAAACATCAGTGTAAACAAACAAGCTGTATACTATACACATCAGTTTTAACTAAACAACCTGTATACTATAAACATCAGTGTAAACAAACAAGCTGTATACTATACACATCAGTTTTAACTAAACAACCTGTATACTACTAACAAACAAGCTGTATACTATACACATCAGTTTTAACTAAACAACCTGTATACTATAAACAAACAAACAAGCTGTATACTATACACATCAGTTTTAACTAAACAACCTGTATACTATAAACATCAGTGTAAACAAACAAGCTGTATACTATACACATCAGTTTTAACTAAACAACCTGTATACTGTATTAACATCAGTGTCAACAAACAAGCTGTATACTATACACATCAGTTTTAACTAAACAACCTGTATACTATAAACATCAGTGTAAACAAACAAGCTGTATACTATACACATCAGTTTTAACTAAACAACCTGTATACTATTAACATCAGTGTCAACAAACAAGCTGTATACTATACACATCAGTTTTAACTAAACAACCTGTATACTATAAACATCAGTGTAAACAAACAAGTTTTAACTAAACAACCTGTATACTATAACACAGTGTCAACAAACAACCTGTATACTATACACATCAGTTTTAACAAAACAACCTGTATACTATTAACATCAGGGTCAACAAACAACCTGTATACTATAAACATCAGTGTAAACAAACAAGCTGTATACTATACACATCAGTTTTAACTAAACAACCTGTATACTATAACATCAGTGTAAACAAACAAGCTGTATACTATACACATCAGTTTTAACTAAACAACCTGTATACTATACACATCAGTTTTAACTAAACAACCTGTATACTATTAACATCAGGGTCAACAAACAACCTGTATAACACATCAGTTTTAACTAAACAACCTGTATACTATAAACATCAGTGTAAACAAACAAGCTGTATACTAACACATCTGTAAACAAGCTGTATACTATACACATCAGTTTTAACTAAACAACCTGTATACTATAAACATCAGTGTAAACAAACAAGCTGTATACTATACACATCAGTTTTAACTAAACAACCTGTATACTATTAACATCAGTGTCAACAAACAAGCTGTATACTATACACATCAGTTTTAACTAAACAACCTGTATACTATTAACATCAGTGTAAACAAACAAGCTGTATACTATACACATCAGTTTTAACTAAACAACCTGTATACTATAAACATCAGTGTAAACAAACAAGCTGTATACTATACACATCAGTTTTAACTAAACAACCTGTATACTATTAACATCAGTGTAAACAAACAAGCTGTATACTATACACATCAGTTTTAACAAAACAACCTGTATACTATAAACATCAGTGTAAACAAACAAGCTGTATACTATACACATCAGTTTTAACTAAACAACCTGTATACTATAAACATCAGTGTAAACATACAACCTGTATACTATTAACACCAATGTCAACAAAAAAAAAGCTGTATACTATACACATCAGTTTTAACTAAACAACCTGTATACTATATAACATCAGTGTAAACAAACAAGCTGTATACTATAGTGTAAACATCAGTTTTAACTAAACAACCTGTATACTATTAACATCAGTTTTAACTAAACAACCTGTACTATAAAACAGTGTAAAAACAAGCTGTATACTATACACATCAGTTTTAACTAAACAACCTGTATACTATTAACATCAGTGTAGCTGTATTACACACAGTTTTAACTCTGTATACTATAAACATCAGTGTCAACAAACAAGCTGTATACTATACACATCAGTTTTAACTAAACAACCTGTATACTATTAACATCAGTGTAAACAAACAAGCTGTATACTATACACATCAGTTTTAACTAAACAACCTGTATACTATAAACATCAGTGTAAACAAACAAGCTGTATACTATACACAGTTTTAACTCAACCTGTTTTAACATAAACAACCTGTATACTATATAACATCAGTTTTAACTAAACAACCTGTATACTGTAACACAACAAACAAGCTGTATACTATACACATCAGTTTTAACTAAACAACCTGTATACTATTAACATCAGTGTCAACAAACAAGCTGTATACTATACACATCAGTTTTAACTAAACAACCTGTATACTATAAACATCAGTGTAAACAAACAAGCTGTATACTATACACATCAGTTTTAACTAAACAACCTGTATACTATTAACATCAGTGTCAACAAACAAGCTGTATACTATACACATCAGTTTTAACTAAACAACCTGTATACTATTAACATCAGTGTCAACAAACAAGCTGTATACTATACACATCAGTTTTAACTAAACAACCTGTATACTATAAACATCAGTGTCAACAAACAAGCTGTATACTATACACATCAGTTTTAACTAAACAACCTGTATACTATTAACATCAGTGTAAACAAACAAGCTGTATACTATACACATCAGTTTTAACTAAACAACCTGTATACTATTAAACATCAGTGTAAACAAACAAGCTGTATACTATACACATCAGTTTTAACTAAACAACCTGTATACTATTAAACATCAGTGTCAACAAACAAGCTGTATACTATACACATCAGTTTTAACTAAACAACCTGTATACTATTAACATCAGTGTCAACAAACAAGCTGTATACTATACACATCAGTTTTAACTAAACAACCTGTATACTATTAACATCAAGTGTAAACAAACAAGCTGTATACTATACACATCAGTTTTAACTAAACAACCTGTATACTATTAACATCAGTGTCAACAAACAAGCTGTATACTATACACATCAGTTTTAACTAAACAACCTGTATACTATTAACATCAGTGTAAACAAACAAGCTGTATACTATACACATCAGTTTTAACTAAACAACCTGTATACTATAAACATCAGTGTAAACAAACAAGCTGTATACTATACACATCAGTTTTAACTAAACAACCTGTATACTATAAACATCAGTGTAAACAAACAAGCTGTATACTATACACATCAGTTTTAACTAAACAACCTGTATACTATATAACATCAGTTTTAACTAAACAACCTGTAAACAAACCAGCTGTATACTATACACATCAGTTTTAACTAAACAACCTGTATACTATAAACATCAGTGTCAACAAACAAGCTGTATACTATACACATCAGTTTTAACTAAACAACCTGTATACTATTAACATCAGTGTCAACAAACAAAACAAACAAGCTGTATACTATACACATCAGTTTTAACTAAACAACCTGTATACTATAAACATCAGTGTCAACAAACAAGCTGTATACTATACACATCAGTTTTAACTAAACAACCTGTATACTATAAACATCAGTGTAAACAAACAAGCTGTATACTATACACATCAGTTTTAACAAAACAACCTGTATACTATTAACATCAGGGTCAACAAACAACCTGTATACTATAAACATCAGTGTAAACAAACAAGTTGTATACTATACACATCAGTTTTAACTAAACAACCTGTATACTATAAACATCAGTGTAAACATACAAGCTGTATACTATACACATCAGTTTTAACTAAACAACCTGTATACTATAAACATCAGTGTAAACAAAACTGTATACTAACACAAGTTTTAACTAAACAACCTGTATACTAAACATACACATCAGTTTTAACTAAACAACCTGTATACTATAAACATCAGTGTCAACAAACAAGCTGTATACTATACACATCAGTTTTAACTAAACAACCTGTATACTATTAACATCAGTGTCAACAAACAAGCTGTATACTATACACATCAGTTTTAACTAAACAACCTGTATACTATTAACATCAGTGTCAACAAACAAGCTGTATACTATACACATCAGTTTTAACTAAACAACCTGTATACTATTAACATCAAACAAGCTGTATACTACTATCAACAAACAACCTGTATACTATACATGTCAACAACAGTATTCAGTTTTAACTAAAAACAAGCTGTATACTATACACATCAGTTTTAACTAAACAACCTGTATACTATAAACATCAGTGTAAACAAACAAGCTGTATACTATACACATCAGTTTTAACTAAACAACCTGTATACTATTAACATCAGTGTCAACAAACAAGCTGTATACTATACACATCAGTTTTAACTAAAACAACCTGTATACTATAAACATCAGTGTCAACAAACAAGCTGTATACTATAAACATCAACAAACAAGCTGTATACTACTATACACATCAGTTTTAACTAAACAACCTGTATACTATTAACATCAGTGTAAACAAACAAGCTGTATACTATACACATCAGTTTTAACTAAACAACCTGTATACTATTAACATCAGTGTAAACAAACAAGCTGTATACTATACACATCAGTTTTAACTAAACAACCTGTATACTATTAACATCAGTTTTAACAAACAAGCTGTATACTATACACATCAGTTTTAACTAAACAACCTGTATACTATAAAATCAAACAAGCTGTATACTATACACATCAGTTTTAACTAAACAACCTGTATACTATAAACATCAGTTTTAACAAACATAAAATTCACGTAATGTGACTTATGGTGATCATTTAACAGTCTCAATATTTACAGTTATTTTTGTTCTTAGTAAAGTTGATTGGTATGTATCCTGATGTTTACAAAAAGTTCTTTATAAATTAACTGCATCAAATGTTTTTAGTGGGCAATATGGGCACCTGACTAGTTGGAAACATTAATACAAGTTTTATACTGATTATATTTTTTAATAGAACTAATACCAAACTTTCTGCGCATTTTGCTAACCTTGAAATTGATTTCATAAACGCAGACACTGTACGATAATAAAGTTAAATATCAGACAATTGTCCACTAAAATCATGAAACTAAACACTAAAGATGTTATTTTAATCACTGCGGAAAAATCAAGTATTTCTAACCTGGAATTTCAAAATTAGAAACGGATAGGGTTTTTAAATTGAAACTTTTGTAGTTATGTCACGTTATTTGTGTTATATACTTCGACCAATCATAATCCTGCACCAGTTTCGATGGGAACGAACTACCTTTTAAAATAGTTCTCGAGGTAGCAAAATATCTAACGTTTTCGTTAGATTGCTGTATGTTTTTACAGTGAATTATAGACGCATATATATTAATCTGACTTTTTCAAGTCGAGTTTGGTGTACTCCGTAGTAATGGTTTGTTAACGCCCTTTACAAGAAGTGGATTGTTAATTGCCGTTTCAACAGCATTCAGTGTTATACATATCGCTCTATAATATCGTATGTAAATAGAACTATATTTGCTTAACAAATCTTGAAATAGTATACGTTTTAAGTAGATTTCAACAAAAGTTGTTTCTACTATTGGATAATGACATAATTATGAAATTATTAAACGATATTATGGATCGTTATGGAACGTCCAATGGACCGAGTAAGCATCTCTCTCCAGTTCCATTTATATATCATTGGTTAGTTCGCACAAAACAAACGTAGTACAATCGTGACGTTGGTTTTTACACGCAGAACAGTATATCCCTTTGCCTTCTAGTTGTGGCACATCAACAACAATGCGCATGCGCAACTATCCGCACTTCGTGTACTTCGTTCCTTACAGGATGTCCGGAACGAACGTTAGATATTGTAGTTGTCAACAGACGTGGAAGATTTGTCATATAATTATCCTGGGAAATAAAACTCTATCCATTGCCACTAGGGGCGGGGGAATCTAGGCTACCGCCCAATCAATTGCCGGAAGGAAGACTTCCATTCCGGAAATACGTCTTTCGTGGCGCGTGCTTCTGTCGGCACGCGAAAAGCTCATGATCAAGGTAGATTTAACGGGCCAGTTACTTTTTTTCTAGTCCGTTTTTTTTCGTCAGATAGTGTACTATTAGAGGCTGTTCTACGCTGTACAGAGTGGAAGTCAATTAGTCCTTTGCTTACCGATGTTATCTGATCGTGATACCTTCTCAAAAGCATGCAACTATTGAGCCGTATGAATTACTCAAAGACTCGCGTTCCCACAAAATGGAC